>NW_012130071.1:4735653-4766778 GCF_000143395.1 Atta cephalotes
AGAGAGAGAGAGAGGAGAGCAGTTTGATATTTCGATTAAACGCTGTCAAGACCAGTAATCATGTTCCATTCGATTTTCATCGAATTGGCACCGACATGACAACGAGTCGACGGAGAACAGATTAATCTAGCTATTGCCAGGAATTGGAAGAACGGAGGGCTTTCGCGCGGCCGACTATAACTACTTGTGGCAGTCCGCCCTGTTGCTGGGAGGTGTTACTGTATCGATCAGAATGAAAGCGCGCGTTACACGCATGGTATATTATTTCGAGACGTTTCGAGACAAGAGGCCTATTTTCGAGGTCGATCGTAACGATGGATAATGCTAATACCACGCGATTTTCTACGCGTTTGTCCTGTAATATTTCAATGAGCGCTTAAAGCTGAACAATCAACTGTGTTACGTCGAGATCTTCGCAATTAGAATCGACCGATTTTTTTGTACGCGGCATTACATTGACTGGAGCAGTGGTATAATTGCAAGAAGTAGATGATTGACTTTAGAATCTATATATATCTATAAATGCGTATTTTTATTTTGAAACAATATTTTTCTTTTTATGAATATATACTTTTGCTTTGACATAATAAAATGATAATTTCTTTACGATATTTCTGTATTATAAAGTAATTTTTATATTAAGAATTCGCAAAGCAGCTTTTTCCTGCCTATTTTTATAAAACAAGAAAAGTACTTGTATTAAATCATTCGATTTGTATAGAAGAGATCGAATGTCTTTATATCAAAGATGAAAAATAATTAAAAATAATAAGAAATCTTTTTAAAGCTTTCCTTTCGTAGGAAATGAATACAACGCTTTGATTTGTAAAAATATATATATGTATAATACGCAATAATATATTTTATTCCTTTTAATATGAATATTTTTAAGTATTACGAGAAAGAGTTTTGAGACTGTTCAATTCGTAATATCTAAAACCGACACTTGGTTTCTCTTATGTAAATAACGTGCAATTAGGGTGAATATAATTGGATCGATAAATAGTCGAATAATTGGTTTCTGCAACAATGGCTTTTAAACTCGAGTTATGTGCGAATGAACCGAAAAAGTGGTCGTATTTTTAGTCGTTAAATTAAACAGATTCAGTAACCTTTTTGATTTAATTCGATTTTGATTTTCATTTAACGCTATATATTTTCATCTACTTATAATTAGTGTAAACCAAAAAAGAATATTAATTTGCATATATTTCTTGCTCTATATTATATTAGATCTGTTAGAATTTATTTTCAAACTTTTTATATTTCATTAGAATGCAATAGAAAACAACATAAAATATTTGTTTCTATCTCGAATATAATATGAAAAATTTTTTGATTTCTTTACGTAATAACATATTCATAATTCAATTTTACATTTAACATTAGAACTGTTGACAAATAAATATTATTTTACCAATTAAATATTATTAGTTTACCAATTAAATATTATATATTTAATTATATCCTTTGGCAAAAAGTGTTTTGGAAAAAAGTAAATTAATCAATTCAATTATTCATTCGTTGTAACAAAATTCATGGAATATTTCCGGACATACATCGTTATACACTTGTTAATTTTTTAAAAATTATAAATTAGTCAGTTGAATTGTTTCGTTAGTTCTAAAAAGAGTGTCTTACATGCGGTCTTGAGATGATGATATGATTATTTTATTAGCTGAAGTCTTGATATGACTTAAGACTTGATTCAAGACAACCTTAAATTAAGATTAGATTATGAATACCATTAATAATTTTGTCATCTTATTATTTTGTCTGTATGATTCATAATATAAATTTATGTATTTAATATATATTTAAATAATTTTATATGTTATTCTCTACTCTATATATATATATATATATATATATATATATATATATATATATTATATATATATTAATAATTATTAATATTATTATTATATATATTTATATATATTAAAAATTTCCTGCTCTATTTATGCGCTCTAAAATAAAGCAAGTGAAATATATTCAGAGATATCATATATCTTTTCATCTAAAGGAAATTAATAACTTTATAATTTGCTTTGATATCATATCATTAGAAAGATTTTCTCACGTTGCGAACTTGTTAATTGCATCTGTCAAACTCTAACAGTTTGAACGGATTCCGTAAAATAGCAGAATTATTCTTGCTTTATTGTGAGATTCGGATAATAATCGAATCGCAAACCATTGTTAAGGACTGGCGAACGATGAAATTTCGAGAAGCCGGAATTCCGCGATTAACGATTAAGATAACGGAGGACCATTGTCGCGAGCTTTTGTCTGCTGGAATTTCGGGAAGCAGCAATGTCGAGCATTTCCTTTGACATTACCTTTCACGCCGGACGAGCGTAGTTCTAGTTTCGTAGTAACCGACTCGCGTATGAAGTTCGTATCGTGAGCAAAACGTTTGACAAAGTGTTCTTATACATATACACCATGTATATTATTGTGTCATAACGCATTATCGATCTGATATTAGAATAGAATTGTACATTTGGTTGATACAAATACGCTTTATCTCTTTTCGCGGCGTGAATAAAAAAACTATGATTTGTGCTATTGATTTTTATTTCAGTTTCATGAACGCTCTTAAATTTATAATGGACTCGCGTATTAACGATGTCATATAGCGTTCCAGCCCGAATAAACTAGGTCGAATTAAGTCACATTACTTATTTGATTATATGGCGTTTCGTGACAAAAACAACCTGCAATCAAAGAAAATGTCACGAAATGACCTAAAATACGCGACAAGACGTTCGGAAATGGTTTGGCGGTAAAAATTACACGGCGGCTAGATTGTTTAGAGTTTCATTAGTATCGACATATATTAACAGTATGCGTACGTGTGCGCCTTTACGTGTCTAAATAAATGGAGGCCATTGAGGATTTATAGTGAATGTACATTGTAGTAATTCTACGTGGGTGGTATGAATGATAGGAGCTCATGTACACGAATTCAAGTGTTCTATTTTTATTCAATTCCATATTGAAGAATCGTGTGAATTGTTATTCTCATGTCGGACTTCCTGCGACAAAAGTAGCAAAGTCAATATGTATACACTAAGTTTTTAGAACAATGAAAGAGTATTTATTTCGCAGAACGATTTGTATTTTGCAGCGCGACGCTATTTATTGAAAATATAAATATCGATCATTTTGAAAGCAACATAAGTCTCGATATTATCATACTAAATTTTATTCCACGTCTGAAAGCGCGATATCGATAATTTGTGCTACGAGTTTTAGACTTATGTTATTTTCGCAATGATTAATTTGAAGTAAATATATGTATTATATGTATAGTATATCGGACAAACGGTGACTTGCTAACGATGATCGCTTCACACATGCTCCGGAAAATGTCCCATGGAATGTGGCGTAGAATTATTCTCCGTCGCGGTAACACGTTATGGTGCACTGAACAATTAACCCGAGACATATGTCACACGTCATGAAGTGCAAAATGTGTAATATTGTCAGAGTACTGAATTGTATGAGGAATAATCTGCAGCCTCCGCTCTGTGGTGTCGTCAACTGAAACAATACAACAATTTCTACGAGAGAAACAGAATCGTGTCCATCTTGTATAGCGAAGGGCGTTAATTAATATTTGAAAAAAAAAGAATTACATATGTTAAATTTCTACCGTGGTAACATTCTGGAAAATTTCGGAACTCTCTGCGTCATTCGATCCCCTTCGGTGTAAAAAGATACACGGTTACTTTACGGCTAGTGAGATAAGACCAATCCCAAGATGTTTCTTAAGTTCCCACCAATCATCCCCTTTCCCAAGCTCTTATTTACAGATGTGTTGATCAATCTGGAGTCGATTCTTTATCAACAGGCACATTCAGACGTCAATAAATGGGCAAACAAAAATAAAAAGCTTTTTTTCCCGCAAGTCATTCTAATAATGGAGAACCTTATTCTTCATTTAACGTCTCGAGCAGACGTCATTCACAGAGAAAATAAAGGCACTCATTGTCAATTTGGCAAGACAATTTAATGCTAAAAATAAGAAAAAGGTTGTCTGAAGATTGCGTTCGATAAATCAAAATATCAAAATATTGTCCTTAAAAAAATATCATAGAGTCAATCGACGGACTTGATCGATGCGTTTCAGAGATCCTTCGAGGGATATTCTCAAACGTGATCCGAGTCCGAAGGACGAGTTGACGCCCGACGACGAGCCGAATCCTGTCAGAATCGCTCGGCCGCCGGCGCGCGACCACCCCTCGTAATAACAATGAATCCTCAAAGGGGGAGGGGGAGGATTGGGGAAATAGTATATAAGGGGTACAGGATCGCGTGGCGGCGGGAAGGGTGTCGATGTTTGTTATCGAGAGGGATAAACGGGCGCGAGCGCGAGCGAGCGCGCGGGCGCGCGCGCGCGTTCACTTACATGAAAATAATGGCAAACTATACACGAGCAGTAGGATTTTTCTCCAGTGACCGACGACCGGACGCTGCATTTTCGCTTTCTACGAGGTCGGAGAGGCGATCGCTTCTATGGCAACGTGCACGGTTAAATATCTGTTGCTCACTACGTAGCGAGGCGGAGGCGAAGGCGGAGGACGAAGGCGTAGGCGAAGGCGAAGGCGTAGGCGAAGGCGAGGCGAGGCGAAGGCGCAGGCGAGGCGGAGGTATACGGAAGATAGAGCGTGCGTGTCTACGTTTGTACAGAGTGTGCCTTTAAAACTACGACGCGACCTCGTGTATGCCGGGGTGTCGGCGCTACAACTGAGCCGAGGAGCAGGGCCTTTCGATCGTTCGACCGACCCGTTCCCGTTCGACCGACCTGACCCCCCACCGAACACGAACGCAGGGGAGCGTCGCGACGCGGGACGACGCGCGACGACGCGGCGCCCAAGCGCGCCGCGACGCCCGCACGAGGCGGGACTGCAGGCCGCCTTCCGGTTTATTAAGGGATGCTCGCGTACGCTCCGCACAGAGAAAATCCGACGAGAATACGTCGCGCCGATTCTCCTTGACAAAGGGGGTCGTTGACCGTCGTACGAAATGAGTGAACAAGCGGTGGAATTATCGATGCCAGATCCATCAAGCTGTACATTTTCAATCGCCGATATTAGAGACCAGACTTTGAGACTTTTTGAGAACGCTGAATATTCTGATTTCTTTTCATTCCATTTTTATTCCTTTTAATTATTCATAATGAATGTAATTGAAAATTAAAAAGTTTAGCCTTCATACGAAATTCCAATAATCACGTCTTTAGCTCGAAAGATTATAATATCTAAAAAAAACTGAGAATTTTAATGAAGAGTACGGTCTGTAATTAATTTCAATAATTATAATAGAAAATTACCCATATCTTGGGAAAAGATGGAAAAATTAAATTTTATGCATGTACGTATACTTATAATGTATAAGTATGCGTGCGTGCTGTGTATTCGATACGAATTTATTTTATGGAATCATAAATTTGTAAATTTATAAATTAAATAAATTCTATATCTTTTGAATTTTTATTCAAATCTCTCCTATTATTTTACTTCTATATTTTATTTTTATATTTTATTATTATAAAAGTATAAATTTTGGCGATTCTAGTTATATTTAAAAAAATTACTTTCTTATTTCGATGGAAAATCTGTTATTTTTATATTCCAACGAGAGATAACGTAATATAAAACAAATCCCTTCAAAGAATAACGTGTAAATTCTTTTTAATTAATATATAATTTAATTAATATATATATTCGCATGATGCTGGAAGTGGAATATTAAATTTAGCAAGGTTTGCTTTGCAAATTAGATTATTTCGTGAAAAAAAAGAAAATCAATAAAGAGTACCGAGATTGTGTAACTTTCACTAATATTTTTTTATTTCATTTTTTTCAACTGTCGCAAGAAAAGTGTCAAAGCTTAATCATGTACTTTTTGACATTTGGATTTCGCGTTTTTACGAATCAAAATGTTTTTATGAATCAAACATGAGATTCATTGTCTCGTAAGAGGATTTGTTGTATCATACACATTGAGCAATTATTAAAATAATTTAAGTTTAGAATAATTAGACTAATAAAAATTAATTAGAATGATATCGATATGTGAAAATGTTTTATATAGAGAAAGATTTTAACATTTTTTTACTTTTCTGTGATTGAAAAAAAAAAATTTAACTAAACAATTAATATCTTAACATATCTTAATTTTTGCACATAAATATACTAGACTAATGAATATTAGAATAGCATACTAAATATTTACTAGATGTAAAGAGATAATATTGATACCATTAATTTAATTACATTTTTTTATTGGAGTAAATATTTATTTATTGTAAGTAAATGTTTAGTATTATTGAAAAAAATCTTAAGATTTAATAAAGCTTTTTTCTCAATTTTATCAATGTATTGATAAAATTTTGATATAGAAATAATAGAGTACATATTTTTAAAATAAAAAAAGTTTTTATTTTTAAAATGCAAAATATTCAGTACGTTAAAAGCATCAGAGATGCGAGCGATCAGCCAACAATGAATAACATATATTTAGATGAAATAATTGATAAATAATATAATTAATAAATTAAGTATTAAAGCTCGGTTAAGATCAATCAATGTAATCAATTAATGCTTATTCGAGCCAACATAGAATCACAATGTAAAAATTAATCAACATAATTATAAACACGTTTCTATTCTGTTTCGGAATTTTATCAATGCTCCATGTCAATAAAATGCAGTCATCTAAGAATAGTAATGACAGTAATCGTATTTCCTGATTTACTATACAACAAATTTATCATTATATAAATTAGTCGTTATATAGTACAATATAAGTATATAAAATTTTTTTCTGATTTACATGATCATTTTGTAACGTTATTAAGCACCTTAGATGGAAAAAATATTGAACAAGACTTATCTCAGAAATTATTTTTATCAAACAACAAACTAATAATCTTCTAAATTTACAGAATAGTATGGAATTGTTGGACAAAACTTATATATAATAACTTATATAATAATTATATAATAACTTATTATAATATATAACTTATTATAATAACATAATTATGTTTAAATGACGCGCTCAATGTATTCTATATTTTATGTTTAAATGACGCGCTTTATGTATCCTATATTTGTACTGTATGTCTTGTATTATTGTCTCATCAGATAAAACTTCGACTGAACACTTTAATAACGTTGCAATGATCATGTAAGAAAAAAAAATTGTATATACTTATATTCTGTTAATATAATGGCTCAATAAATTTATTGTATATAGTATACCAGGAAGTAAGATGACATCACTGTTACATTACTATTCTTAAATGACATTTTGTTAATAATTTATATGAAGCATTGATAAAAAGATCCGAAACATTTCTGCATTTATAATTATGATTTAAATAAATAAATTTTCACATTATCATCTTTTGTTGACTTGAATAGATATTAAGTGATTTAATTGATAAATGAATAATATCCACAAAAGATTGAAAATAATGTTAGCGCGACAGAAAAATCAATTAAGTCAAAATCAGTTAAATCAGTTAACTTTTAAAATCAGTTAAGAAATTGACAGATCGCAGACGATAGAATCATTATTTATTTATGTAATTAATTTCATTAATTTGTCATTAATTTAATTAGTGTGATCCAAGATAACTATTAATACAGTCTAATTAACCTAAGTGATTGTCCAAAGCATCAAACACCAAGTACTTATAATAAATGTTTAACTGTATTTCTAATTAATCTTCATCCTACTGCAATTTTCCTTGCCATACGTCGATTATTAATTTAAATTCATATTAACAAAATACTGTAAACTGTGTTTCTAATCAATAATTAATTCAATCAGAATAAATTGCTTATTATAATATTTTTAACTATAAGTATACAGTTAATCTAAATTATTTTATCCGTAGTAAAAGTTATTGCTTGATAAGACATGGATTAAAATTAATAAAGAGTTCTTTTTATTTTATTCACAAATATTCGGGGGTGGCTTTGAATTGATCAGGATCCGCAATCAGTCGAAACCGCAATGATAAGGACAGTCCACTGCATATCGTTAGTTCGTATGATTACGTAATGTTTGTGTGGCGCTAGCATGCTAAGCGCTCGATCATATCTATAGATATATCTATTTTTTTTTATATTTTCCGAACAAGGATAGAATAACATCGCTGATTCCCGCAATTTTGGCAATTCTATAGAGTTAAGTTAATGTATATAGTATATAAATCATTATTATACGATCGTTAATTGATAATTTTTGCAATATATAAACTTTATTGTATGTACAATTTACAAATAGTGAAAACAAATATTTATTTTAATATATATGTAATTTTTTTATATCAATATGCAATATTAATTTTATAATTAAAATTTTTATAAGAAAATGTTTAAAAAATTATTTTTTATTAAAATAATTTAATTATAACAACATATAATTATATAAAATGGAATAGTGTTTAGGAAAACGGGATATATAGAAAAAATAAACTTATTTATATAATGTAACTTATTTTTATTTTAATATAATATTAAATATTAAAAACAATTTCTTATATATACATACTTATCATAAACATATTTAAGTTTTGTAAAATTTTGAATTTTTGATTTTTTTTTTAATTTGTTGATTCATGTATTTTTTTTCTGTATTTAATTTATTAATATATTTTCTCGTATGTAAAAGAATATAAAATTCAATTATTTGTGCCAATATTTTATCGCTATAATTTTTGCGCGAATTATAAGGAGTGTAAATATTCTTTATAACCATTTCATACGTCTGAGCGATGATAATATTTTGAAAATAATTTTCTAAGTATCTGATTAAATAATACATTTTTATATTAAAGTGTATTACGAGTTCTTTTCGACTGAGTCCTTCCGACTCTTTCAACTTTAAATTAGTCAATAAAGCTGCTGGAAAGAGACTATATTCATTGTTAGTACTGTTTATGAATGCTCTACATGTGTCACATTTCACGGATTTAAAAATATGTTGAGATAAATATCCCGTTACATAATAAATAATTAACAGTTAACAATTTCTGACTGATCATGATGCAACAAGCCCAACAGATTTGAATGTAATTCGTCTCCATTAGTGATATTATTTAACTTTTTTTTTTCAACTTTGTTAAAGATGTTTGATTATAGCGAGAATTATTATATAATTCTTTTATATCCAAAAGAGTAATCATTAATCCTCATTATTCTTCAAAACCGTGCAATTTCCATAGTTTGATGATTTAATCACACTAAAAATACTTAAAAGTACTTAAAATTTTGTAGAAAAATAGGCATTGTTGGATCCTGTTGCATGTCTTATCGTGCCAAAAAACTCTGATATACATATGTAAAAAGATAAAAAAGATTAAATTATTATTTTATAAATGATTATTTGAATAATAATAACAGAAAATGTGTTAATTATTAGAATAAATATTACATAAAGTACTGCAAGAATCTGTAATAAATTTTAAATATTAAAATATATTATAGAAATCTAAAATCCTAAATTATATACATAGATTTCATTACTTAAATTATTCTGTAAAAATAAAATAGATTCGAATTTTATGGAATTCATTATTAATGTATTAATATACAAATCTTATTAATTATTATTGCTAAATAAATCTAAATATATTGTTATTAAATTTATAATTATAATAAAAAGATATTATTCACATATTTTCTGTTATCAGTACAATTCAAGATAGATGAATATTATAATTGTATTTTTTATATCCCAGCAAACAGATATAACTTCTATAGCTTGTACATGTATTTACACATGTTAAATATATTTATATATGTTATATCTTTATACATATAACATATACAAATATATTTAACATATGTAAATATACAAGTCTTACATCTGCTACATGGCAATTATATTTGTTGGTTGTTTCCAAACCTTTAGAAAATCTTGATTCAATCTTCCTGTAAATACAGAATCGAAACCAGCATTCAATATCAAATATTTTATCAAATCTAATGTTGATTTGATTGTCACTCAAAGTCCATCAACAGTTGCTCCATTAAAAAATTATCTTCCGAGATGACACACCATTATATTCATACTGTTCTTCCCAATTATTTAATTTTTTAAGAGAGTTTCTTCTAAAACCTAATTCAAAATTGTATAATATTTTTTAATATAAAATATCAATTTATGCTCATTCTTCTCACTTAAAATTTATATCGGTAATAAAATTTATTTTGTAATGTATGCTTTCAATCGTCACACCTGCAGAAGATGTTTTGATTTAAGGCGTCAAATAAATCATTAATCCACTCACAAAAAGCTGCACTAATACAGTCTTTTAATTCAGGTAAAAAATTTTATAAATTTTATAAAATCGTAGATCATGGGCTATAGATTTACTGAAAATAGATAACAAAATTAGAAGAAATACGAATACAATACTATTTTCGATCACAACGAATCTTGATGCTGAAGATGCTAAACAATTAAGTCTATACAAATTTTTTAATTTATCATTTTCTCAAGAGATAATAAAGTTGTGTAATTCAATACTTCGCACGAATCATTTTATTGCTCCATAATATTAAAATATTCTTATTTGAACAGCTAATCGAACTTTCATTTTACTAGTATTATTGAGTATCAAATGGTTTGTTTATTTTAGAATATTCGCATCTCAGCTGGAAATGTTTCATTTTTATCACGTAAAATTCGAAAGTAATCTCATTCTGTTGGAACAAATGTTGAGACTAATCTAATAACAAAAATGACAAAAAAATATTTCTATAAAAATCATTAAAATTTTTTCAAGTATATAAGTTATAATTTTTTTTTACTTTTGCATATTTTAATTATTTTAGGATTATATACATATTTTTTTTATTAAAAATTTAATTTAATTTAAGCAAAACTTACACCTTTTTAGAGATTGTGTGTATCAGTAATAAACATTTATTATGTCTCCTGTATTAAAAATATTTTCAAAAGCTAAATTGCCATCCAAAATTTTCAATGTCATTTCCGATATTAATTGCACCTGAATATGTATTAAAGTCCATTGAATAGTGATTCTTTTAATTGTTCTATATTTTTAATAGTATTATGTATTTGCATACCTGCCAGAACATGTGTAACAGGCTAAATGTGTAACAGGGTAAAAACAGTTACTTTTAATGTTTTCTTTTAGCACACTTCTTTCACTATATATTTATTTTCGTGATTATTCATTAAGTTGTATTTTGATAAAAAAAATTTTATATTTTCATTTATATTTTTTATATACGCCCATTTGGGCAAGTGCAATTCTTTTTTATCCAAAATATTTATAATATTACTGAATGATAATAATGATAATATCTTTTGTTCTCTAATATTATCTGTTTCAATATTTGATACATATCCATCAAATAAATCTTCTTTTTGATCATTAATTTGAACTTCTTCTGTCCAAGAAAAGTAACTTGATACAGCATTTTTTATCAAACAGGGCTTTATGTATCGTGCAGACTAAGAAAACCATAATAACTAATATATAAAATCACAGTAATTAATTATGTTCAATATGTTCAATTAACATTAAACTATTGAACTATTCTAGATCATAAGTATAGTTATAAAATCAATGATTTTTTTTTATTGATATTGTATAGGGTATTTGAAAAGATCGAGATCAAATCAGCCAAACTTATACAATGTAATAATGGTTGTATTAATGGAGGTTAAGTAAGTGAAAAAAGTTCATATAAATTGTTATAAGTAAATACTTTATTGAAAATTATAAACAATTCATCAAAAATTTTTATCAATTGTTATAATAATTGTAATGATTAAAATAAATAAAATTGTTCCTTGCAACAATGCAAGATTTTCATTCGTCAAATTTTTTCAAATATTTCTACTTGTATTAAAAATAACAATAAATACATTTTGAATACTTTCTCAAAACTGAACTTCTATTTTTATCGTAATTTCAAAAGCAATTATTTTACCAACAAATAGGAAAGATATTGTATAAATCAGAATATGCAAACAATAATTTATTTGTATCTGAGTAAGTGATTCAATAATTCAATAATTAGTATAATAAATTATAGAAAATAATTTTGCTTGTAAATTTTTGAACATTTATAACTTAATATAACACCTTTCTAAATATATAAACTGTATGAACATTTCCATTTACTGTTTGTTGACAAATTAAGTTTATCTCCGATCTTTCCGGATATATCAATTACAAATATCTTTAATTTAAAAACTTTAGCTAATAACAAACTGTAATTTATCATTTGGAATTTATCACATCAAGAATATTTCCTTATTATCATAAATAATATAATTCATAAATAGTATGATAATATTCATAAAATATCTATGGCTGAAAAATGTTTGTGACATAAAGATTGCTATGATTTAGATTAAAATTTTTTCGGCTACGGCCGCTCTGAACAAAAAAAATGGAGCGTAAACGGTATCCGCTTGAAATATTTTTCCAAAAAACTAACTCTAACTCTAACTAATCCATTTTTTAGTGCGAGGTGGCCCTCACTTCACGTAGAAGGTAAATCTAGCAGAACTTTGCTTCTTGAATGTACAACCTTTCACGCGAAATGAGGATCACCTCACCACCAAAAAATGTGCAGTATTTCGCAGCTGACACATTTCCTAACCTAAATAGTCGTTAACTTTAATACTTAATATCTTAGCTCACAGAGCAGAGCGATTTTTTTTGCCAGATTTTTTCGTTTCATACAAAAAAAAACGCGTCGAATAAGCCTAATTTTATTGAAACTGCAGCATCTATTCTGTATAATTCATTTCTTTATATTTTCATTTTTCTCGTTATTAATGTCGTACTCAGAAGTACAATCTAGAGTCTATACAACGCAGTATAATTTTTTTTATTTTATACTTTTCTATCACGTCACTATTTACTGAGAAAACAGTAAACCACGCACATCATCGTAGAGACGAGACAATGCAGAGACAACAGCTGATCGGGAATCGGACGTTTAGTCGCCTAATGCCATCTAGTGATTTGTGGACATTTGGTTCGAAGAAACGCTATTAGCGCTATTTATGTCATTTTATCCTTGTTTTATGTCTGAAACTCAATGTCCACGATGCTAGAAATCGGTCTGAGTTCTAGCATCGTGGACAGACTTAATAAACAACGAAGATAGAATGATAGAAGTAGCGCTAATAGTGTCTCTCTGAACATCAATTAAGGTTATGTTCCAAAATTAACTGCCTGAAAATATATATTTATTGTTAGTGCATATAACGTATGTAAACTGTCGTATTTTCAGTATTGATAGTAAATTTAGAACACAACTTAAATAGCCACGATATAATGAGATATGGGAGAGTATCAAGGCTATTGCCGTTTTTAGTACAAAGTATATTTTATCTATTTCAGTGAGTCATTACAAAATGCCTTAAATCTATTACATTTTCAATTTGATCCAATAAGTTTAAGTGGAAATCATATATCAATTGTTCTCGTTAAGCAATTTCCTAATTGTGTTACATTAAATGATTTGGAAGCTCTTAATTTAGAGTAGGAATTATATTATTACCAGAATATAAAAAAAAATTTTGAAAAACCTGAACAATTTTGGGTAGAAGTAGGTTCAATAAAAATAAGAAATGAAATGGTTTTCACAAAATTATTCAAATTTGCTACAGCAATATTATTTCTACCTCATAGTAGTGTAACAATCAGAGCGTATTTTGTCTAATCTTAATAAAAACTAAACTCAGAAATAAATTGCATATATAATCATCCAGCAAATGAGAATGAATTGAAATGAATTGGAATGGATTCAGATTTTTAGAAATATTGATTCACGAATGTTAAAATAAATGTTTTCCAATTCTGAATGCATTTTTATTTATTTATAGGAATTGCATGGAGCATATTTCTATGCCTTTCAATCTAAAAATAATATTAGCTTTTACTGTGCATAACATACATATTATGAATACTATTCAATTCAAAATTTTGAATAGGAAATGCAGTTTTTCAATCCAATTGTATCCAATTGAATCTAATTGAATCCAATTAAATCCAAAAAAAAGTATTCGCTATTTAAAATACGCATTCGGATAGAAAAAAATTTCAATCCATTTTAATCCATCTTGTTTGCTAGATGTATAATAAAAAGCTCTTTTTATAAGCTAAAGAAATATTTAAACTTTATTTCGAAATTATAATAAAACAATATTATTAATTAAAATGTAAATTAAATTATAATTAAAATACATATAATATTTATATACAGATTTATATACAGATTGAAATATGTATGTACATAATGTAGGTACATATTTAAATCAATAATAAGTATATATTTATATCTGTATATATTTATATATACAGATCTGTATATATATCTATTTTATTTGATGCTTTTTCTCTTTTTTTTTAATACATTTTTTAGTACATTTATGACTCTAATGTATTAGATGTTACATTTTGCCACCAGGTGTTAGTACGTTTTAAATTTTTCGTCGCGGCTGGATTTAATGAATGCAAGATCGATATATAAGTTTTTTTTTAAGTTAAAAATAATTTTCAAGCATGTATTTTCCACTTATTACATTCTATAGCTTTAATTATTGTTTTCTATTGTAATTATCAATCGCCTTCGCTGTGACATAATTCTTTGAAATCTAGCTTATTTAGATTTAAGGTAACCAATAGCGATAAATGTTCTTGTGGTTTCATCGAAGAGGGGAACCATATACTATATGAATTTGCAATAAATTTGCCAAAGAAAGAAAGAATATATTAGACAAGTTGAATATAAAAGCTCCGATTGACATTAAAGAAATTTTAAAAAGAATGAAAACGAACAAAATTGAAATTATAACTGATTTCTTTAATGAATGCAAGATCAATATATAAGTTTTTTTTCTTTTAAGTTAAAAAGATCTTTCAAGCATGTACTTTCCACTTATTACATTCTATAATTTTAATTATTGTTTTCTACATTTAAGTAGTTTAATTCTTGAGCGTAAAGATATCATAAGCTGTGTTACTTCGTCCGGTTACATTGTTATTTGAACGCCATCTATTGGTAGCTGCGAATGTATGTAAAATAGCTGTATTCTAACTGTGGGTCAATAAACTGTATTATCTATCTATTTATCGCGGCTGAATAAGAAGTTTATCAAAGGGTATGATCTACTTTAACGCTTCAAATACTTTGTCAATCAGAAGAAAGAATTTTACGAATTGACCAATCAAAGAATGCTTCAAAACATTTGCAGCGTAAAGTGGATTGCATCCAAAGTTTCAGCACAGTATAACCAGTAGAAACACTCAGCGAAAAAATATGTTCGCGCAGGTATGGCTGCGCAACTTTTGTTTTGGGTCGGATCCAATGAAATGCAAGATGACAAGAACGTATATTATACAGATTCCGTGTAAGCAGATATCCGTGGCAAAAGAAGACAATTTAAGAGCTGCGCCGTAAATATTTCTAAAAAATGGATAAAAAAAAGGAAAATTATGTTACGTGCAATATTAAATAATGCAGTAATAATAGTAAAAATTCACAAACTTTTTTTCGTTATTCCAAAGATATCATAAGGTAAGTTTTTATAATTTACAAAAAGTAAGTAGTTTATAGAGATTAACTTAAACATAATCAAATGTAATTTTGTGAAAAAAGATAATATTTTTACATTGACACAGCATCCTTAATTATGTTTTTTAGAGCAAAGCAATGGATTATCGCATGGGGCATTATATTCTCTTTCGATCCTGGATTTTTCAAACGTTAACATGGCGGATGCCATGTGATTGCGACGCGAAGATCAAAAGTGCCGACACAGAGTGTCCCTACTGTTTATACTGTTGTTTCAGTCGTTGCGTCGCGACAATACCACACTTGCCGCTTTGAGTTGCGCTCGCGCAAACGTCATCAACATGTCATGGATGTCACCTACCAGTCCTGCCACATCCACTAACGTCTACCCACATCTACCTGCAATTCTGCAATTGTCTGTTTTGTCGCGTGCACGGCGCGCGGGTGACTGTAGCGCGATTCTCGCGTGAAATACGTCCGTGTCCGCTCGCGTGTCCACAGCGTAATCAAGCACGATGGAGAATCACGAGGAGGATGAGTTGGAAGAGCTCCGTTCTACGATCTACACGTTCCCGCAGAACGTGCAGAAAGTGATCGAGCAGGTGAAATTCACCGCGAGTTTTTGTCTTTTTCTCATCAGGCGTTAGTGTTTTCAAGCTGTGTTCATTCCGTGTGTAAAATAATAGCGCTGCTTTGAATTTTTATATTCCTATTTTTCAATAAAATGATTCTCCTTTCAACATCTGTTTTTCCTTGAATCGTCTCCTTCCTTGACATCTACCTGTCATTGCTAATTTTGTGTATAATTATCTATAAAGTATTTATTTTATGTTTTTTGCAAAACAAACTTAACATTGTTGTTTTTGCTATCAGGTCTTAACTATCACTGATCCGTTAGACCAACCTAACTTCAATGTAGTGGATCATATAAACACGTTATTTCCTACGGAACAGTCGCTGTCAAATATTGACGAAGTGGTGAATAAAATAGAAAATAAAATACATACTATTGATAAAGAGATACGGTCAGTCGTACGTGGTCAGACAAACGTGGGTCAAGATGGTAGAGCAGCATTGGAAGATGCACAGAAGGTGATAAAGCAATTATTTATCCATATAAAAGATATAAAAGACAAGGCGGAGCAATCTGAGGAAGCGGTCAAGGAAATTACAAGGGACATCAAACAGCTGGATTTTGCTAAAAAGAATCTTACTGCTTCAATAACAGCACTAAATCATTTGCACATGCTTGTGGAAGGAGTGGATAATTTAAAGTACACATATTGCTTTATTTTATAAAATATTATTTAAACATTGGTCAAAATTATGAATCTATTATATATTTCTTCAGAATATTGACACAAAGGAAGCAGTATGGAGAAATTATCTTACCATTGCAAGCAGTGATGGAAGTGATGCAAAATTTTAATAGCTACATGGACATACCACAAGTGAAACAATTATCTGATCAAGTAGGAGCACAAGTTTTATCTTTGATAACTGATAGACAATTCTTTCAATTAATTATTTTTTTAATATGTTTAATTAATTATTTTTTAACATGTTTTCTTTTAAATTGATTGTTCTTAACTGTTAATATGTTTTAACATGTTTTCTTTTGTCTAAACAAAAGGTACGTCAGATTCAGGATGAATTAGCCCAGCAGATTACAGCAGATTTCAAACAAGCCTTCTCAGGCCAGAATCCAAAACATTTCAATCAATTGACAGAAGGATGTTTAGTATTATCAGTATTACATCCTAAAGTGAAGTGTGTATATTATATAGATACTTGTAGCATCTAAGTAATAATAGGATTTTGATAATGTCTCGAATACTCCTTTTCTTCAAAGGAAAGATCTGCTTGTCTGGTTTGTAAATATCCAATTACAAGAATATGCACATTTGTTCGATGAGAATCAGGATTTCGCCTGGTTGGATAAAATAGATCGAAGATATGCGTGGATTAAGAAACATTTACTCGATTTCGAGTCGAAGTTCGGCATAATTTTTCCTCAAGACTGGGAAATTTCTGAACGAATAGCTGTACAATTTTGCCATGTCACGCGTGAAGATCTCATTAAATTAATGAACAAGAGGCGTAATGAAATAGATGTAAAATTATTGCTTTACGCGATTCAGAGAACCAGTAATTTTGAGACGCTACTGTCGAAGCGTTTTATCGGCAGCACTTTGGAGGCTATCGATGCTAAGACCGTGCCAGTCAGTAATAAAGTTGTGGAGAAAGTCCCGGGAAATCCTTTTGAAGAAGATGAGAAGGTATCAAAGCCGTTTATACATATATGCTACATTCATCTCTTATTTATTGATTCATTAAAAATATTTATTATTCTTTTGTACATATAGGTTGAAAACGAAAAACCAAGATCGTCTCCATTCGAAAAACTAATAGGAAGATGTTTCGAACCATACTTGAACATTTACATAGAAAGTCTGGATCGTAATTTAGCAGATCTGATGGATAAATTCGTGTCCGATTCTAAAACGCAACCGCCGGGTGCTAAGGAATTTGATGGTATTGAAGGTCCGAGTAGTGTTTTGAGTTCGTGTGCCGATTTGTTTGTATTTTATAAGAAATGCATGCTACAATGTACGCAACTCAGTACTGGCTTAATCATGTTGAGCCTTGCTGAGACCTTTCAAAAATATCTACGAGAGTACGCTGTAAAGATCTTACAGAATAATTTACCCAAGTAAGTCTAAAAATTGTGCAAATCAGTTCTTCAGAAATTAGTAATTCAGAACTTATGTATCTCTTAATGCAACTCGATATATTTTAATATAACCATTTTAGAGTCGGAGGCAGTGCAGGAATTGGTACCAGCATGAGTAATATCACACGTGACTTACGAGATCTATCAACGTCAGGCTTTATTCAAAATTTCCAAAGTTTTTTGAAGGAAGGAGAAACTGCCAGATTTAGCAAAGAAGAGCAATCTCGTATATGCTGGTAAATATATTACGAATTTTTTATTTCCACAGAACAAAGTAAATAATTATGTGAAATATATAATTTTTCAGTATTTTGACAACAGCGGAATATTGTTTAGAAACGACACAGCAGTTAGAGGAGAAACTTCGTGGAAAGACAGATGAATGCTGTTCAGAAAAAATTAATTTATCTCAAGAACAGGATATCTTCCACAAGTATATCTTCTCTTTTTTTAAATTTTTATATACATGTTTTAGAAAATTTTTATTTATGTATTAATTTATTATTAATTATTGATTTATTAATTTCTGCTATTTATTTTTAGCGTGATTTCTAATTGCATTCAGTTGCTAGTTCAAGATCTGGAAGCAGCGTGTGAATCTGCATTGACTGCAATGACTAAGGTAACTTATAAAAAAAAGGTGCAATTATAATATAATACATTAATTATACATAATTCAGATATATCTATAATATAGAAATAAAATTAATATCATATTCTATTTAAAACTAATATATAATTGATAGAGAGATAATATTAATATTATATAATAAAAATAACTCTGTTTTACTTGTTAGGTACAATGGAGTTCTGTGGAAATCGTAGGCGATCAGAGTAATTATGTTAATACGATAATAGCACATCTTCGACAAACAATACCAACGATACGAGATAGATTATCTTCTTGTAGAAAATACTTCACACAGCTTTGTGTAAAGTTCGCCAGGTAAAATATTTCGTATATAAAAATATCATATACTTATACATGTACTTATATATTTTTTGAAGTTCTCTAATACTTGATGCTTTATTTCAGCTCTTTCATAGCAAAATTAGTACAGCAATTATTTAAATGTAAGCCATTAAATGCCGTTGGCGCAGAACAATTATTATTAGACGTCCATATGTTGAAAACAGCTTTACTGGATCTTCCATTGACAGGTTATCAAATTCAGAGAAAAGCTCCAGTAACATACACGAAAGTAATTGAATACTTTAGAAAGTAGACAATATTAAATTTATTAAAATATTCGTATTTAATATATTATTTATCATACAGGTTGTAGTGAAAGGTATGGCAAACGCTGAAATGATATTGAAGATTGTAATGTCTCCAATTGAATCTCCTAATGATTTCGTAAAACAGTGCAATATACGCTTGCCTGACTTGCAATCCTCAGAATTCCAAAAAATTTTGGATATGAAGGTAATTTTTGCGATAAGTAAAATTCATTTCTATTTTTATTATATTTTTCATCAATCAAATGTAATTAATACATATATTTTAGGGATTGAAAAAGACAGACCAAGATCAATTGCTTAAGCAATTTAAACAATCTGAAAACACGGATATCGCAGAAGCTGCGAAAAATCATGTAGTACATAATAGTCCAGAACATGAAGCTGGAAGAATTAAGAGACTAGAAAAGCTCATCAAGAAACGAATTTGAGGATTTTAGAAACAATATTTATTGTAACTGTATATAGTTAATTTAGGAATTCTCTTTTATCTTAAAAAATATATAATAAAGATTCTTTATACAAAAATGAAAGAGATATATGTGGGGATACTTTTATCAAATAAATACAGTACTAAATTAATTTTATCTTTTATTTTTTTATATAATCTGATAATTTGGGCAATGATCTTAACCTTGTTTTTGCGCGAGTTCCTTTGCCTTAGCTTTTTCTAATTTCGCTATCCTTGCCGCAGATTTGCTTCCCAATAAACCACCGCCCCAGTGACGCCTGATTTCATCATATCGATCATTGAAGTTCGTCTTAATGGCTTCAACGATCTTCGCGAAGTTGGCCCTATCGCCAGAATCCACCTAAAATGATAATATACTTTAATAAAACTGAAATAAAAGAGAAAAATCAGATTTTCGTAAATGTATATCAGATATATTTTAATTTCATAATGTATCATTGGATTGGCTCTCGAGTACTCATCATAAAAATAATATAGTTTAATTAAATGCAAATTAAAACAAAAGTATAAGAATTGGATACAATTACGTACTTGAGTAAGAGCAACTGTTGAACAGGTCTTACGTCTAACTAGACGTCCCAAACGAGCCTTGCCTTTAACAATACAGTACGGTACACCCATTTTACGACACAAGGCAGGAAGGAATAATACGATCTATATCAATAAAGAGAAAATTGATTAGGTTGGTACATATAATTTCTTACAAATATACATATATAGTAATGTAAGACAGTACTCAGGTGTGTCATATATCATTCCTTGAATATAAATGTTAAAAACATTTATATTCTCAGGTGAAGAAATTCAGGCATCACAGTTAAATAGAATAAAAATTATAAATCTACTATAAATTAGACAGATGGATAACTAACCTCAATAGGATCAACATCATGAGCTATAACAACTAGTTGAGCTTTCTTCTGCTCCACTAGTGTAGTCACCGTGTTGGTTCCACTGCGAATGACATTTGGTTTTTTCGTTGGCGTATCTTCCTTCTTTGCAATCTTTTGTTCAGCTCGCGCTTTCAACCTTGCATTCTTCATGGCTGCTGATTCAGGGCGGTACTTTTCTAATACCTTAAATAACTGTGTAGCTATAATATAAGAACAATATTGTATTATATTTTTTCCATATGTATATGAATAGGAAGATATATATATATATATATAGGATTAAAAAATTCTTTAAATTATACATGGAATATATATCTTACCGGTTTGTTTATCCAATGTTTGTGTGAATTGGTTTATCGTCGGAGGTACTTTCAACCTCTTCTGCAACACAGATCTTTGGCGTTGAATACGGATGTACTTGGGCCATCTTACAAAGCGACTGAGATCACGAGCCGGTTGAATGTCCTGGCCTAAATTTTAATGGAATTTCACAGTACGTGTGACTATTCTATATAGATTATAAAGTGCAAAAATATAACTCTATTTATTCAAATTTATCAGGGAATAAAATAGTTCCAATAATCGAAAGAGATTTAAATAATAGAGATTAACTTGCTTTCCCTTTTACCAATACTTATAATTCTAATAATAGGAAACTGAAATTTAGAAAACTGAAATTGAACATGTTCTGAATTTATCTTTATTTAATTTACATTAGTGAATGCAGATAAACAGAATTTTACTAGTATTAATCAGAAAAATTATACTGACTTACCAATGCCAAAGTTACGTGTTCGTTTTTCAAAGAGTGGATTGGTCACTTTCTTCGGTTCAACTTTTTTGACTGCTAATGGTGCAGCAGCTACCTTTTTCCCAACCTTCTTCTTAGGCTGAAATTATGAAAGAAAATAGAAATAAACATTAATTTTCATGTGTAATACAATAGACTTTTAATACATTTCTTTGTAATATATTCATGTAATTTTAATGAAATTTGTAGAATTAAATTAGAAATATTTTTATGCAAGAAATATCTTTTAAGAATCTAATGATTTAATCTCTTTTATCTCATGAAAATTATGCATTTATTGCTGAACGCCACTCTCATTTTTTACCGAGATCTACGAAATTACTTTGTATAAAATTAGGTTATAAAATGTTAAATTGATGTCACGTGAATGATTTACTTGAACGTTGTATCCAGAAATACCATTTTTTTCTGCAAAAGTAAGATTTCAGAGGACCGCAATTATCACATTATATAATTACTGAACTAATTGACTGTGGAATGAAAACATATTTTTGAGTTACACGCTGGAGAACATGCTCGAGATTCGAACCAATTCAAACGTGGATATTCGATGCAGCCGATGCCGCTTAACAAAAATATTATTCGCGCACGATGATTCGATAATCTTACCTTTTTCTGAACCATTTTTTTAACTAGAAATCCAAAGGATTTCTGTAAATTTTACCGAATAAAAACGCGGTATCTCACCAAACGCGACGCAAAGTACGGCGTCGACACCGTAAAGAGGGGTGTCAACTGCAGCGCCACCGAAGTGACGCCATATTGATACTCGTTATTCTGCAGTGTTGGCAATTTGGTGGTTTCCCACCAGTTTTGATGATTTTCGAAGATGTTTAGTTTAAATTTTTTATTAATTAATTTTGGTAATTTTGACAATTAAAAAGAATAAATCTGAGGGTCGATTCTGTATCTTGAAACAAGGTGAAAATTACAAAAGTTAGCAAATTTACTGGGTGTTGACCAATGAAATTATCAGTATTCTAGTAAATTAGTTCACTTTTATCATTTTCACCTCGTTTCAAGATACAGAATTGATTCTCTGGATATAAATCGTGAAACTTTATTCTTAGGCTGGAAAGTGAAAAGTGAAAAATTTTTTCTCCATTAATTTCAATGGTAAAAATTTTCTCTGATTGAGGGTATGGTCAACATGATGTTGTAAATGTTTTGAAATGTTTTTTAATTGGTCAGTTTGTAAAATTCTTTCTTCTAATTGGTCCATCAAAGCTTCAAAGCATTTGTAACGAGACTTTGACCACAGCCTGATCAAATCACTGTAACTTCAAAACATAATGGTGGTTTTAAACCATTGCGAATACTTATTTCTTTCAAAAGAATATAAAAAGTTCAATATATTTCCAAAAATATTAATTTTAATAATATTACTGTATAATACAATTATTATATAATATTTAATAATTCATATTAAAGATAACAGGCCTTTTAGAAGAAAAGATGCAATTGCACTAAAAATATCATTGTATATACATATCGCTTTACAACTGTATTTATATCATGTTACAATTATCTCTTAGTATAGACACTTATTTATGAATAAAATTTATTTAGAAAATTAACTTGTAGTAAATATAATAAAATATATATTGTCAATATGTAAAATTTTGATAAAATATATGATAATCTTATAATAATCTTATTATTGTAGCAAAGTTTATTATAATAAGATATATAATAATATATATTATAATTAATTTTTATCATAAATTTTATATTACTTTTGTTTATATTTCATTGATAATATTGTTCATTTCTCTTGCAAGTTAAGATTAGAAATAGGTTAAGATTATTCCTAACCTCAATTTTCACAAAAAATAACAGGGAATAAACCAGAGTAACTGAAACAGCTGATCTAGTTGATGTCGATTTAAGTCGTAAACTGTTATTAATAATATCTAAAAGAATATCAATAAGTTAATTATGATGATGAAATATTCCATATTATAAAAAATTAGAAAAAGCATTAGGAAAAAAAATAAAATTGTGTCTAAGGGATAAATATATTTCAAAACAAGAAAAGTTAATTAGTTCAATTTTAAATTAAAAAAAAAAATCATTCGAAATCATTGTGAGATTGAGAAATGACATCAAAGATTCCATTTCATGGGAGAAGCTGGATATTATGCGGTAAGCTGAACCTACTGAGACTCAGACATAATCTTAATGGTACATGCAATGCTGCATTGATGTCCGCATTATCACCCGATAGTCCGATGAACGTATTCGATAGGAATGCAAAGCTGTTGCAGCGCGAACGCGCCGCCAAGGATGCTAATGTCCAGTTGTATGACTACATTAAGGATGAGGTGGGCGACAGGCTGGCAGATAGAATATTTGATATCAAACGAAAATTTGGTAGAGTCCTCGATCTGGGATGTGGCCGTGGCCATGTGTCCAAACGGATTCTCAGTGAGTCCGTGGAGGAATTGGTGCTGGCCGACATGAGTCCGAGTCTCCTGCAGCAGGCTGAGATCACAGAGGGTGTAAGGGTCAAGAAGGAAGTCATAGATGAAGAGAATCTGTCCTTTGAGTCTGACAGTTTCGACATGGTGATCAGTTGTCTGAGTCTTCATTGGATCAATGATCTTCCTGGATGTTTCAAGCGTATCAACAGTAGCTTAAAAAATGATGGAGTCTTTATGGCTGCTGTATTTGGTGGTGATACACTTTACGAATTAAGGTAAAGATAACATTACCAGGTTTAAATCAAAGCTTCAGATTCTATTTGTGTTTATTTGTGGCATTTATTCTGATAATATAGAAGTTCCTTGCAATTAGCTGAATTTGAAAGATACGGTGGGATCTCGCCACACATCTCACCATTCGTGCAAATCAGAGACATTGGATCTTTACTAACAAGAGCGAACTTTACTATGTTGACTATTGATACTGACGAGATAGTCATTGGTTATCCAAGTATGTTCGAGCTTATGTGGGACCTGAAAGGTAGATAACGTTATAAAATATAAAATTCTTTACTAATAATAAATAAATATTTTACAACAGACAATGTAAATATATTATGCAATTTATTATCTAGGAATGGCTGAGAATAATGCAGCTAGAAATCGCAATTTGCATCTGTCGAGAGATACGTTAATTGCAGCCGCATCTATATATAACCAGCTTTACGGAAAAACGAAAGAAGATAACACAGCATTCATTCCTGCTACGTTTCAGATAATATATATGTTGGGATGGAAACCGGATGAGTCTCAACCGAAGCCTCTTAGGAGGGGAACGGGACAAGTATCGCTCAAGGATTTGTACAGACTCGATCAAATCGTTAAAGAAAGCAAAAAGATAAAACTGGATGACGATGATAAATAGCCTGTATTAAATAGTCTTTATTTGATCGCGCCTTGAACAATGTAAATAATACTCTATACCGTATGTAAAAACTTAACATGTATAAACTCTTCCTTTTGAATGATAAGCATAAAAAATTAACTTATTCAACATTCGCATTTTGTTATTTCTGCCATTGTCATTTCACGATTTCTTTTCCTCGTCCTTGTGAACTACAATACCCTTTTCTATAAGTTCTGGAATTTCTACTGCTAGCCATGGTCCCAACTAAAATAAAGAATTAACAGAATTAGAATTTTTTATGAAAATATCTTGATACAAAAATTTATTTAAGTTTTTTAAACCTTTGGAGCTGATATGAACTCAATTATAAATTTCTTCATAAAAAGTCAATTCAATTTTCTTTATGTTACATTTGCAAATTTTGATTATTTTTATAAATAAAATATATTTAATTCTTTCTCATGTAAGTTATTTTAGTTCCTTGAAATTAATTAATGCCTTTTATTAAAATTAATATATAAATAATTTATATAAATTAAGTAGATTTTATAGACCTAATGTCAGTAATTGCGTTAGATTTTGTCAAAAGCTCCGAAGGATTAATGCTTTCACTTATTATGCATTCAATTATTAAATATATGCAATCAAGTATTTAGCTTACACCAAGAGCCATTGCATGAGCAATGCCGAACTTGGGAACGTTGCGAGCCCACAATGGTTTGAAGTGATCAGTCAAGCAGATTTTACCACCTCTATACATTTTTGCAGTTTTACCATCCAATTCTGGTAAAGCAATTTCAGGTGCTGTTGTGGGATATGTGATGGGAATCTAGAATTGTTCGAGAAGGAAAAAACTGTTACTTAAATTTTGTAAATGTTGATTCATTTTTAGGTTTTAATAATTTTAACTTTTTATTATAATAAATATTAATGAAATATTATTCAAAATTAGAATTCTATATTGGAGGTAATATTTTTTATTTTTCTTTAAATAAAAAATACAGTAAGAAAAAAGTAAAAAGTAATGTTTCTCACATCAAATTCTATCTCGAATTCATACTTCAGGAAATTCTGAATGTACCAGCATTTGCCAAACCACTTAGTGCCTTCCTTGTTTGATTCCAGCCGGAACCAGTCATTATCTGCTTCTTTGTTATTTTTGACATACTATAGCAATAAAAAAGATTATACAATATGATTAATTATGTATTAATTGGAAGCTTCCTTTGTACTAATTGGATTGCACTTTTAAATTCAGACTATCTAGAGTTTCTAGAGGAATATAGTCTGAGAGAAGAAAACTTCTAGCAGAAATAAGCAATGCAAAATAAACAATAGCTGTGTTTAGCAGAAAAAACAACTTTGTAACTGTTGTAAAATTCTTTAATATAATTGATCTTGCCCTTAATTCCTCACAGGATCTAAATATATAAACCAATCATATCCAAGAATTTTATAACTGTTGCAAAGCTGTTTTTTCTGTTGAACACAGCCATTCTGCGAACATAGTTAATAATTATAACTTATCTTACATAAAATATTTTTAGAATGAATGTGTGTGTATGTGTGCTGCTTAATAATGTCTCGTCACATAAATTGATATTTATAAATTAAATCCTAATATTTATAAATTAAAAATTAAATTAAATTATACTATTTATAAATTAAGCAACACAAAAACTATTCCATATGGAAGTGTGACATTTATAAACTTGCAAGTGAAAAAGAATCGTGTTAATTCTCTCACCTTAATCAGAGCTTGATATTCTTCTTTTAATCTCTGCACCCATAAATCCTTGTCTCTGGGGCCAGCTTTCGTTTGCAATAACGGAATATTACTCAAAGTCTTCTTCGTTGACTCGTCAACCATCTCAATGGATTATCGTTTCACGATTTATCTTGAAGGTTATAGTGCTATTTGCTGTTGTACGATCAGTGTCGCCAACTTAAAACGTTGCACCGCGTTGCACTTCTTTAAGAGTTGTGCGATAACAACTGAGGAAAAAAATAGATAACAATTAATGCGCATCCCTCTAAACAACTACGATAAAAGATGCAATTTGTTTTCTTGCTTTTACCATCTCATTTTTAGGTTGTTTTTACTGTGCATTCGTCTTTCAATCGATCGATTGCATTCGTAAACGGTTGCATCAGTTGCATCCCTGCGATTGCCGCTTAAACAGGCGTGTTGTACCCGGTCGTGTCGTCGTTTCATTTGGTTCCATTTATGCGAAGGCTGTAACAGTGAAAGATACGAAGAAACGAACGCTCGTAAGTGGCGATGAGATGTTAATCGACCATCAGTAGCGTACTTGTGATTCGGAAAAAATTTGAACGCACGATGGCTGATTCGTCTTATGAGAAAGGGTTAACTGAACTGTCGAAAATGAAGGTGAATGTTATAAGTTAATTCCTTGTTTCGCAAATTTACTATTTACTATTTCTCGGTGATATTCTAATCAAGCTTCCTCGTGTCTAGAAAGTCGCTGCTTCCGATTGCTCCCAATTGCTCCCGATCACACTCACTTCCGCTGTCGATTTTAACATACGACGGTCACCGGTGGCCGATATTATTGCTGGCTATAATATATAACGTAAAATAAACAATTACTTAGAATTGTAAGGCTGATTATGTTTGTTTTAATAGTAGAAAAGCGTGACAAAGTGTAGCGGCAAACAAATGGGTATTTTTTCATTTATAGTAGATGATATTCAATTTTATCATATTGTTTTTATTATAAAATACTTCACTTGATGAAAAAAACAGAAAGTCAGTTAAAATATACTTATAAGATTATAACTGTTTAGTAGAGAAATAACTAAGTGTACTAACAAACATATTTTTATCTTGTATCTAATATTATAATTTTATTTCATTTCTCATTGTTCTTATTATAAAATAATCATTTTATATATATAAACAGAAAGTCAGTTAAAACATGCTTGTAAGATTATTAGCAGTATTCATAATTCATTCTTATTTTAAGGCCTTAATTAATAGTCTTATAGGTTTTCTACAATAAACCTTCACCTATAAATTTTAATGTGTGTTATGTTGATTCTGTAATGAGTCAACAGTTAGTAGTTAAGTCTTATCAGTGAAGTTGACCAATAGCCAACTTATATGACTAACATTGATTGGTCAACTTCACTAATTAAGATTAAGACTTCTATAGACTTATTGTAGAATCAGCATTATTAAGCCATAAGAAATTGATCATAGTTTTTTTACATTCGACTGTAATTGGCTTAAGGCTTAAAGCTTTCGTAATGGCTTATAGAAAAAAAATTTAAATTAAAATATGTTTGTAAAACTGTGACTATCTTTGATATAGTAGAAAAGCTAATTAATAATAAAATGTATTGGCAAATAAATGGATGCTTTTATTTATAGTAATATTATAAATCAATTTTGTGTCTCATTATTCTTGTCTTCTTACAAAAGAATTCTCTTGGTGAATAGAAAATTAGTTAAAATATGTTTGGCAAATGAAATCATGTTGAGTTTCTGTTTCAATTATAATATGTATAATTTCCTCTTTGCAGATCATAACTCCCATAATTTTTTTCTCATAATCTCTGTAGTTTTAACTAATTATAATTTTTGCAGTTGAAATAGGATGAAGCATAATTAATAGCCATTTCAAAACATTTTTTAAAATTCTTTTAATTTCTATTACACTGCTGTATCTTTTAGGTAGCTGATCTAAGGGCTGAATTAAAACAACGAGGACTTTCCACTGCAGGCAATAAAAATGAATTGGTAGAAAGACTCCAGTTAGCAATTCACGGAGGTTCTGCTATTGCTATATTTCAGTTTTTTCCTTCAATATAAATATCTTAGGTATATTTTTGTGAAAGAATTATTTATATTTTATAGATGCTGCATTGTCTTTAGATGAAACTACGGAAGAGATTTTAGATGAAGATGAAGTACTTGGTGTAAGTGTACTGTATAGATGTTACAATATTAATAATAATAACTTATAATAATTAATAATAAACTTAAATATTTTATATATATATATATATATATATATATGTATATACATAATATTACATAATATTAACTTTTGTTTTAATACATACATAAAAATTTTGGATTATTTACAGGATGAAGAAATAGAAGAATTATCAAGTAAGCCAGACTCACAAGAGACCCCTGAGAAGCGAAAATTGTCTATAGATAATATAACCAACAATTCCAATGCAAAAAAGATAGTGCTAAACCGCAAATCTGTATTGGAAGAAATAAAGAATGACCAAATGGAGAAGAAGGAAAATAAAGGAGTGAAAGTGATCGAAAGTGATGACGCCCCGCCGGAGAAAAAAATTATTAAACTATCCGAGCTCAGCACGAAAGAGGTAGCTAAAAATTATATTATTCTTATCCATTAGAATTTAGATCACCAAGTAATAAAATTCATTTGCTTCAAATATACGATGTGAATGCGCTTGTTTTATATCATATTATTTATAATTTATATATTATTTATATATTAATATATAAATGTATTAATTCTTTAATAGAGATTGGAAATGAGAGCTAAGAAATTTGGAATGCCATTATCCGAGGCGGCAAAGAAAGAGGCTAGATTAGCTCGTTTTAACGTAAATAATCAAAATAATAAATCGGCTGCATCTATAAAGACACCTGTGGTAAGCAATTTATAATTTACGGTGTAGTTTATATTATCAAGATAAAATAATTTAGAATTATTTTATGACAATTATCAATAAATTTTTCATAGCCTACTACATATGAAGTATTGAAAAAACGTGCAGAAAGATTTGGTACCTCAGTATCTACTTTGATGGAGAAGGTAAGCAAAAATAGAATTAGGATCATGATATACAGTATAACTTAAATAGAGGCTTTCTACAATAAGCCATTATCTAATCTTTAAGCCATAAGAAATTTGTTAATCACAATCGAATGTGAGAAGAATAATCGATTATAATTGGTTAGTTTTTTTACGATTTAAGACTTAAATTTAGACAATGGTTTATTGTAAAGCCTTTAAGCAGTAAGGAAATATGTCGGATTTTCCACTATTATAGTTTTAAGGTCTCTACTATGATTAATCGATTTGTTTATTGCTTATGTTTTACTGCTTAAGTTTTTTGTGTGTCATGAATCTTTGCAAATACATACATTTTGAATGTATTTTGAAAACTTAGGATGTACTATATGTATTTTGAATGTATTTTGAAAACTTAGGATGTACTATAGTACAGATTTTTCTCACAATATCTATCATGTAATTACTAGAAGCGTTATGCGTTACATAAAACTCATTTCCATGTCTCATGTATTTACATATTCACCATCAATGAATTGCGACTTTTGCTATTTCTGTTGGAATTTAAAAGAATATAAAAAAACATGATTGGTTATTATGTACTCTATCGAATTTTTTGGTGTTTCATGGAATATATGGAAATTGAGTTCCACATAACAGTAAACGTGTAACGTCTGTAAGTACATTTAAAAAAATTATGGGACGACACATTTATTTTTACCAAAATAAATTAACATTAATTGTAATCTCTGTTTAACTTGCTTTTCATTTTTATCTAATTCTTAGAACTAAGAAAAAATAAAAAGTACAATTTTATTATAAAGTATAATTTTATTTTGTATAAAAGTTCGTTACACTAAGATTAAAGTTAATCCACATTGGTAAAAATGGGCATTCGGTGACTTCGACCAAACTTCAATTAAATCAACTTAATCGATAATTAACTCTACCAACAAAAAATTACAGAATCGCTTAACACAGTCTCTAATATGCAGTTCGTTATTCTTAATCTTTTTTTGATATATTGAAAATAATTCTAATAACTAATATAAGTTTTTATATTTGTATTACTTAATAAAATAGTTAATTAACTTAATCAGAGGTTTGATCACCCTTATATATATATATATATATATATATATATATCTATTTTCTTATACTACTATTAGTTATTTTAATTTTTAAATTTACTTTTTAGTTTTTTTAGGTTTTAGTAGTAGTGGTCGTAGTAACGTAGTTAGGTAAGGA
>NW_012130071.1:4766798-4799064 GCF_000143395.1 Atta cephalotes
TACGTAGTAGTAGTAGTAGTCGTAGTAGTAGTACGTGTCGTCGTGTGTGTAGTAGTCGTAGTGTAGTACGTAGGTAGTAGTAGTGTAGTGTAGTGTGTCGTGTCGTGTGTGTGTGTGTGTGTGTGTGTGTGTGTGTGTGTGTGTGTGTGTATATTATGTACAGAACGTCCGGCGAGACTATTGCAATAACTCAGGAAGGTAGATGGAACTAAATTGAGTCGAAAAGTCCTCTATCATTTTGCAATTTTCGCAATAGTTAACAAATTATTAATTACTAAAAATTATCAAATATAGATCTTTAATAACTTTTTTTCAAATACAAATACTCAATTTTACAGAAAAACTGCAAAAGTTGCAAAAACTATTTATTTTCTTCTCATAGAATTCTTAAGAATTTTTTCAGGTTTTTTATCGACTTTTTAATACTACATTTTTTTATTGGCAACTATATTTTACCATATTTAACTATATTTTTACTATATTTTAACTTGAGAAAATATAGTATTAAAAAATTCTGAAAAAATTCTCAAAACTTGCACTTAGTATTATTGATATAAGGATTAATAAATTTAAAATGGAAAATCTATTCGCTACTTTGATATTTAGAGCTTTAGTTTCAATGGTTGCGTTCAATAGACTCAACATTAAGTGAGCGCTCGCTGTTATTGATGTATTCTTTTAGATCATCCAATAAAAATTTTAGATCTAGAAGAATACATCAATAGCAGCAAGTACTCAATTGCTGAACACAACCAATGACGCATTCTCTATTCCGCAGTCCTAATTCCGCACTATGTGATTTCACCCTAAAGCTTTGTGTCCATGATGTTAAAAATCAGTCCAAGACCTGGGATGAAGAAAGAATTGACCAATCGTAACAATTTGGTCATGTGATCAAATTGTTTAAATGTGATTTGCTAATTTTTTCTCTGACTCCTATCTGAGACCGATTTCTAGCATCGTGGACTTCGGGCTTAAGGATGGAGTGATATCTGGGAATCGATTCTATCTTGAAACGAGGTGAAAATTACAAAAGTGAGCGAATTTACTAGAATATTGATAATTTCATTAATTAACACCTAGTAAATTTGTTTACTTTTAATTTTCATCTTGTTTGAAGATACAGAATCGACCTGGATTCAAGATACAGAATTGATCTCCTGAGTGGCACTCGAGTGGGAATTTGAACATACTTTCCTAGCGGGAAAGTCCTAGAGACTGTTAAAGACTCTCTAGAAAGATCCAGAAAGACCCATTTCTAAAAATTTAAAGATCCCTTACACAATCAATCGCCCACACAACTTTTGGCATAGGGAAAGGAAGTCTCATTCCAGTTTTAGTATAGTTTGTATAGTATAGAAGCTCTCGGAAAGATCACACTTTTTTTTGTACCGGCATGTGTTTTTTCTAATAATTGTCTGTGAAAACATTTTATTTATCAGATTTCTATCATAATAGAACAGCATTGAACGATATTTTTAAAGAAGCGTAGAAGCGTTTGACGACATGCAATTTCTGCAAATGTCAATTTACGTTGTAGCTTACTTGTGTGTATTTTTCTTGAATGTTTATTGTGAGAAGGATGATGTCATACCGTGAGTATTTTTGGTATTTAGTACACATTTTACTGCCAGAAATAAGTTCATTGCGTATGTATTATATAAACAATATATTATATATTATATATTCAGCGTAATTTTTTCCAAGCCATATGCTTGCTAGTATTTTCTTCATTACTTTTAAGTAAACAAAATCCATTCACTGCATACAATTATATAATTTTCTTGCAAGACATAAATATATTAATTGCATTTTTATGTAAATATATGAGTTGTTATTTTAGATCTTCTACATGAGTTTTTATTTTAGATCTTCTATATGAATGTACTTTTCATTTTAGATCCACTCCCGAGCTCACAGAAATACAATCATTCTTCTACATGTTTGCAAAAGAAGACTTAACTAGGTATAAATTATATTATTTTACATAAGATATAAAATTTTAAGGTTAATAAATCATTTTGAATCTTTTATATTTTAGTCCAGTGGCAGAGAAGAATGAATCTCTTACTATATCACAATCATGTAGTGATTTATACAATTATAAAGAACTAGCTAAACAAAATACTCAGGAAGCAATTTTCTATAAACGTTTGATTGCCATATTATTATCAAAGCTTAAGATGCAAGTAAGTTGCTGTATATAATTAGAAGAATCAAGCTTAAAATCATTTGTAATAGCTTGATAAATTCAATATAAAAATTTCTTATTTATATACAATGAGATAAATTTTGCTTGCAGAAAATTGATGATAGATTAGTTGGAGCGCTTACTATAGAAGTATTTTCTTCGGAACTTGAATACTTGCAGAAATTTGTGAATGGTCAAGGTTCTATCAGAGAAGTTGACAGAATTCTTATCAATGCGATAACAGGATCTGAATACTCAGCATGCGATTATATGGCTGAAGCATTTTATTATTTCAATTTACTTTTGAGTAAAACATCAGAGAATTTGATATATTATATATCACCTACGGAAAATTTGATGTATTATATATCACTTATAAAATACCACGTAAGAATATTTATAATATATATATATATATGTATATAATATTAAATATTATATATGTATATAATATTAAAAGATATATTTTTGTATTTTGAGTTTATATATCTAATAACGTGGATCTGATAACATGTTAAATTGTTTCAGTGGGACATAACTATAATCTTCTTTACAGTCATAGCTAGTTTTATGATTTTGAGGAGACAAAAATTATCTCGAGGTTTGATCATCTTTCTCATCATTGATGTTATATTTGTAATTAGTTTTGTCATAAATTGGTGGCGACTTATACAGGTAAGTTACATATTATTTTATCATAAAAATATACTTCAAGATATATATACAATACATTTATATATTAATTTAAAATCTTTATAGTGTAATGAAATATTTTGAAGATTTGTATGTACTTGTATTTGGAACGAAATGATGAGTGCAGATATTTTTTTATTTTAGAAGTTGTTTTATTTTGCAGGAAGCAGAAATTAAATTAATGGCAGCACAAGCAAAATATAGAGAAATGCCAATTGCTTGCCAGCCGCATAAAATGAATTTCTTGGACAGGATGACTGAGTGGCTTCTTCGTAAGTAGTATTTATAATAAATGTATTCGAGACATTAATGTATTATTTGTAAGTAAAAATCTATTCACAGCTACAAACAATTGTGAAAAATACTATGAAACGATTATGACGAATCCTAGACTGCAAGTAACACCAGCACTTGTATTGACTCATTTGCTCACTACGGTTATTTTTCAACCTTTAACATACTTTGGACTTATTATATCTGAATTTATAGATAATGCTACCAGTGAGTATTGTATTTTGCTTATTATTATACAATAATATACAGAGGTTTAAATATTATTGATTAAATATTATTAATTATGTCATGCATTGTTGCTTCATAGGTAAATTAAACTTTTTGTACAAGTTTCCCATCATAATTGCCCTTTTCTTGAGCATCTGCATATGTATAATATTGATACCGTTTTCCTGGATTGGCGGATCTATTAATTTCGGTTTTGGACCATTCTTCAGATTTGGAATGAAAGGTAGACAAAATTCCAATCAAAATCAAGGAGACCGCATTGAGCGGATTTACGAGGTATTAATTACATTTTTATTATTTTTCAAATTATTAATTTTTCTTGTTAGGTTGATTTTAAATTAGCTGTAATATTCAGAAAAAAAATATATATAATACAAAATTTTTATAATATAAATACATTCAAATCTATATACATACATTTTTTTATTACAGGAAGTTTCACCAAAAAGGAGATTGAAAGATTCAGGAAAAATGAAACAAAATATGTTGGAACAAAATAATGGTAATGCTAAAGAAAATAGTACGATATTTGTAATTTCTAATTTCTATAAATACTGAAATTATTATTATTATTATTATTATTATTGATCATAGATCTTGCTGGAGGCGATGCCGACATGCATCATTTAGTAAGATATAAAAAATGTCAGTGTGAAAGAAAAACAAATGGAGATATAGAATGTATCAAGAAAGAAGAGAAACTATTACCTTAATAACAGTATTCTTGCATTGTTGTGTATACAGTATTTCTCTTATGATTTATTACGTTATTAATTCTTCCTCTACTAGGTATTTGGTGTCTCATCCATACTAACGAGGGTACTAGAATGTCCGTTTTTTTCATTTATTCAAAAAATTTCTAAAAATTCGCCAACATACTTTCAATTTTCTAGAATAAATATTGGCATTTCATTTTGAAAAATATTAAAAAATAGTATAATTTATAATTACTGAAAGACTCAAAGAAACTTGCACGAATAGGAATCACTTGATGACTAGGGACTCTCTTTAGTAGAGTAAGGGTTAATCCTTTATTTTTTAAATTAATAATTAATTTTTATACTAATAGTTTATAAGCATATTGCGCTATATTTAAAATGATAAGCTTATTTATCTTGTAATAATGGCCATAAATTATTAAAATAAGTATATTTTATTTTAGTATATCGAAAGTATTAAAGTTTATATTATTGTATTATAAAATGGATCTGTTTTTCATATTTTTCAAACTAATCTATTTTAGTATCTCACTTATAGGAATTGTACTATCCTTCTTAATGCATAAGTGCGCTGCGAATAATTGGTGCAAGAACATATTTTTATAAAATATTGTTACTTGCTGTGATAAATTTTGTACCTTAATCGTAAAATAATATTTATCGATTAGCGATTATATACGCAGCTATTACTTTGTTATAGCTTGTTCAAAGTACAACCTTAATAAATGATACATTGACTACTTAATATGATGCTTTATTACAACGCCTATTGCATATTTAATTGCCGAGAGTTAATAAATTGCAAATACTGTTCGCGCAAATTGTACGAGGTGAATAAACGGTAAATGCGGTAGAAATGAAAACATTCTGTTGTTCGACTGGTAGCCCGGCGGCTACGCTTTATGTCAACTCTCAGCTTAATGATCGGTGAGCAAGCAAGGATTTGTCAAATTTGCTAGATGTAACGTCTGCGTTCCTTGTGTAATTTTACTCATCCTCTGTGTACTCGCGGATAAATCTAGTCGTAACTGAATGAAAATTACCTTATTGAAAGTATGACGTTTAGAAAAGAAAAACGTTGCAAAAATCGAACAAGAAATTATAAAACTTTTTCCTATTTTTCGATTTTATTTTGAAGTAATGCAATCGGAATCCATTCATTGTATCATGGAGAAATGTAGGATATAGAACTTATATCATTAAAAAAGCACGATGTATACTTTTCATCAACGTTACATTATTCTTGTTTCATTTGTTTTCTTTTACGCAGAATGTATTGTTGTATTAAATGTCATTTATTGTACATATAAAAAATCGTATAATGGACATGTATATCATTAAAAGATTTTAATAAAGTGCGATATTCTTGAGTAAGAAAAAAATTTTTCGATGTTTGCGACAATTTATTTTCTCTAGCGTTTCCACGACGAGATCATCCTCGAATTAAAATAATATTAGATCGTAGCAAATTTGACGATGGATTGAATGTCGTTTATTTTGGGAACTCGTTAATTACCGCCGAATAATCTGCAAGGAATACACTAATTAGTGTCGAAGGTCGTGTACACGAGCGGTTTCTTGTACCAACGAAAAATGCAGTCGAAGAACTTTGAAAAATAGAGAGAGCATCGTCCTCTATTTTTTTCCTACGCCCAGGCAATTTTTCACGATATCAATCCTCCTTTTTATCAAACTTTTTGCGATTTAAATTTGGGAGCATTAAAAGGTGCAATATTGCAAATGTGTACCCCTTTTATAGTCATTGGATTTCAATCCGTTAATGAATCGTGAGTGAGGTATTGCATTTCCATTGAAAGCGTGCATTTGCCGAAAGTAGGAACGCATTTCGGGCTTTTCATTACGCAAGATTTATTGCAAAATGTCACGTCCCCTACTTCTATTCATTTTCTCTACATCTATGTTAAATAAAATTGAATATATATATATATATGTAGCAAAATAAATTAATGTATATACACTTATAAATTATAGGACATAAATTAAACGTAGGATAAATAAATTATAAATATTATATGAAAATATAATTAAAGCTTGTGTAAAGAAATGTTATATTCTCAGAAACACTCTGTTTTTTTTTCTTCATCGGAAATACACATATTGTATGTACTGAAGGAACATTGCGAAAATATTATTTTTCACGAGCACAAAATGGATTGCAAATTAACGCAAAAATTATATTTTTTTCTGTATTTATTCAAATAAGTAATAAAAATACATGAAAAAGTATTATCTTGTTGCAAGGTAATACTTTTTCATGTATTTTTATTCTTCCGATTGGGATTGTAATATGTTTTTTATCAAGTCTTTTCATTTATAAAATTAATTATATGCATATATAAATTAATTAACTTTAAATTTGAATCAATACAACGCTAAACTAAAATTAATTTATTGTTTAAAAACGATATGAATATATATCAGAAAATAGATATATTTAATACTATTAAAACAATGGTGATTAAAATTTTTTAAATTATTATTCTAGTTAATTATAAACGTAAATACTATTTTAAAATTTAGTTTTATTCTCTTTTATTAACTCAACTAACAAAATTGAAATCTAAAATTTATTTTTATTATTTAACGAAGGTAGAAATATTAGATCACACAAAAACACGTTTATTTTAAATTCAATATTGCTGAAATGCCGGCGAAATGCGACTATTTTATTAATAAAAATAGTATTTGAAATTCTTGTAATTTCTATGATATATTTCATAATTCTATCTATTTCAAAATATGATTTTATTGTTAATTAATTTAACAAATATGGTTAAAACCTGAAATTAATTTCTCTAAAAAATTCAAATTCAATTAGAAAAGAAAACGTTTCAAATATTCAATATTATAGATATTCACAAAAGCATTAGTGATTATTTCATTATTAAAATGGATGTTCAAAATTGTAGCTATCACTTCGGATTTCTAATTGAGCTTCTATATAAATTCACGAGATATTACATGAATATTATTATTATTATATAATAATGTTATAAACATCGATCTCGCGATCTCGCATATTTGCTGGCGTTGCTTTTCAGTCGGTACAGGTTTATGCACCGTTCGTTCTATCAAATATTTGTTCTCGCGTTGCTGCTGGTACCACGGTGGTATTTGCCTGGAAAGGATGCACCTTTTGGTTCCCGTCGACCTGGTGAGCTCCATTACATGCCCGAAGTAATACCAAAGAGAGATGGCCGAGCCGGTGTTGTGTGTTGCGTCTAGTTTCGCCGTTTGCGAAGCGGCACCCGCTGGCGGCTGCACGAAAGTGCAGCGTGTCAGTTTAGGGGAGTTTGCGTGTTGTTCACGTGCAACTGCCAGCTAGTCCTAAGTTTCTCGTAATTTCGCGAAACTCCGCGCAAAAATTGCTGGTGACGCGTCCGAGCTGTTAACTACCGCAACATGTACAAACGAAATTTTTTTCGCAGTAACAGCAGTTTAAATTATAGTTTCTCTTTCTTTTCAGTCGGAAGTTTTTTATTATTGTGATATACGTGCGCGTTGCGTGAGAAAGGAAATTTATATCTTATCCTGTATACACTTTCTCTTTTAACGCTGAATTCCTTGGAAATCAATTTCTAAAGAACGTTATATAAATTATACATACACGCACAATGATTTGTATTTTTATGAATAATACTGACTGATTCTTATTTGTTTTAAATATTTTTAAATTCTGATTTTTAAATGTCAAAAATTTATTCTATAGATTCCAATTTTTTCTAATCAATATATTCTTAAAAAAACATACAGTTTGCTGATTGTTCTCATTTATACTTTTTCTTAATTAAAATGATTTCCCGGAAAAAATGTTCATATATAATTATATATTATAGTTACTAAAAATTATATATTAAAGTTGATAAAATTATATAAAATTTTATATAATTAAAAAAATTGACATATTTTATATATAATTATATATAAAACACATATATAATGCACATATATAATTTTTATTTTTTTAAATTAAAATGATTTATTCGCAAACTTTTATAATAAATAGTAAATGTTATAATTCAGTAGTTATTTCTTCATTATGAATTATTTATTTATTCTAAGCAGAAAAGATCAAGAGAAATGTGAGGAATTTCCAAATGTTATTTAAAAATTCTGCTCTTCTCATAAATTTGGAAAACAGATTTGAAATTAACGTAAAAATATAAGGAAATAATACAAGGAACACCTTCTCAGATCAATTTAATATAAAAAAAAGTAAAATTTTTGTCGACTAGTGTTATTCATATACTTTAAAACTATTATTATTATTATCATATTTCTCTTGGTTCATCTGTCAGAAGCACGCTTGAAATAGCTCGCTGTAAGAATGAAGTGGATCGTGTGGTCAAAATATTTCGGGACACTCTATTGTTTGCGATCGCATCGCAGACACGTTCGAAAGAGTTCATGGAGCCGTGAAAGCCGTCGAGGAGAGAAAAGAAAAGGGTGAGACCGCACGTAGGTGCACGGATGCATTACATGCTCGAAGTGATACCTAAGGGCGGATGCTTGGTTCTTTAGTTTTCTCTGCACAACACTGCTGCCATTGCTTCTTTACATTATACGTATCTCGCTCCAAAAGTTTCCGCTTTTTCTACTAACCATCGGTATATACCGGTGTCTTGACTTATCTGTTGAAATGTACCTTCATGAAGAACGCAAGCGTGGTAGTTCAACATGGTTTCCATTACGCAACTGACAACATTTATGATAAACTGTGAAAAATTGAATTTATAACGCGGTAAAAACAGAATTCGTCTTGATCGTGATTCAGTACCCCGATACCGATGAAATGTAAATTGCGTAATTGAAAACCTTTAAGAAATGAATAGTTTTAATAAAAAGCCTAAATATTGTATTAAATATTTCATTTACGCACAATTATTTATTATACGTGAATCATTGTAAGAAGAGTTAACAAAATGCTTATTTCTGCCATAAATTTAATTTATTTTCATTCGTTAAAAGCAAACGATTTTTATCTTTTGCCTTTATGCAAAATATCATTCTATTGCTAAAAAAAGTGATTATTCAATTTACTTTCTTTCTTCTAAATAATAATCATCTTTAATAAAGAATATTTTCTTGATAATAATGTTAAATGTAGTTATTACAAATTTTGGAAAAATTTATTAATATGCAAACAAGAATTTATTTTCTTTTAAACAATATTATAAAATTGATCAAAGAAACTTTAATTATAAAATAAATCGAATTTGCTCTAATAATTTTGATTGAAATATTAAACTCTCTTACTAGGGAGATTCAGAATATATTTTAAATAATATTTTGATTTGATGACTTATAATAAATTTGCAGATATATGAGTTTTTGAAATACTTAAAACAAATTATTATTTGCATACAGCATGTATTTTTCTGTATGTATGATAGATAAATGAAGGAAAATGTTCAAAAGCAGTTTATATATTTAAGTTTCTTTAAAACAAGCTAAAGAAATAAATATCCAAAATAAAATAAATTTTTTTTTATGCAATTATATGCTCGATAATTAATAAAAAAATTAAGAATTGATTTTACTGTCACAAGAAACAAAAATTTCAGTATAGCAGAGATTTTGAAAATATTACATAAGTTTCTATTAAAATCAAAATTTTAAGAATTTTAATACATTACATATTACATAACAATTCTATATGTAATCATAATAAAATTGCAAGTAGAACAAAGAATGAAATTATAAAGCAATAACAAAAAGAAATTATAACTATCTTTCAAATATAAATGGAAAATGTTTAATGTGTTAAAATAACTCAGAAAATATATCAGATTGTTGAAGATACTTTAAGAACTCTTATTACATAATACAATGCAAACGATCGTGAAAATTTTGTGCGAAACTGTTAAAACTTCTGCAACATACGCCTGACTGTATAGTAAAGCAATTTTAACGTTAGTTGATTTCACCGTTCTTCTGCGCAGTCCACCTTGCAGTCTCCACTTTAACTGTTTAATTGCAATTTATTATTGCGATTCTGGCTATTCGTCTAACAGAGGTACTTCGGTATTTACGTAGCTCACGGGTGCTTCCTTAATAAACTCGATTTGACGCGGTACTCGGTGCGGACGGCGCCCCTGAATGCGATCGCGCGAGTGCGCTATCAAAATAACCTATCCTACATCTTCGAGTGCATCAATCGCGCCCGAATGCATCTGAAGTGCAGCGGGATCCACCGCACTTCATGCATGCGTGAGCATTAGCCTGGTTCACCTGCCTCCATTGACGATGGTCCCCTCTCGAATTTGCGCCCGGTCGGTCGCGGGTATAAAACCGCTGAAAACTCTAATTTGATCGATCTCGTGCCTTGTATCCATATACCTATCGTGATTGCGGTTGAAACATCGATGCGTAATACGTGAAAGGGATCTTTGAGAAATCCCTCAAGTGCGTGGCATCGAATGTGATCTCTTTTGTATGAAAAGTTTGCTTGATTGAGAAGTTTAGTTTAAGGGAGAAAAGCGTAAAGATAAAAATGAGCAAAAACGACAGAGAGAATTTAAAGGTTTTGAGAGTTTAAAGGTTTCACAGATGTTTACAGAAAAGGTAATTAATAAGACGTCTTTGTTAAGAGAAGCGAGAAATAAAAAACAAAATAATTAACACAGTTTATTGATCAAACTATGATTTGGATTTAGATAAAAAAATTTGGAAAATATTTGTGCAACACTTAAAGCGTTATATAATTATATTCCGAAATTGACATGCAACAGCGACATTTAAATATATTTTCTTCTATAATTTCATGACTTATGACTTTTTAACACTATGTCAAAAATTGATGTTATTTTTTCTGACATGCATGCTATATTATTTTTCAATATTTGGATCCATATCTGATTGGCTGTCTATTATGCATTTTCAAGAACGTTACTTGTCTTATTATATTATAGATCATATTATCTTTTTAATTTTAGAATTGAGATTTAAAATGTAATTTAAATTAATAAATATGTATTATATTAAATTTCTAATTTTCGGGTTTGGAATATTATCCCCGTTTTCTTTGATTTTTTAAGATTCAATGACTTGTAAAGTTTTTCAGCTATTTAAGCATTTTTTAAATGAATCATCTTGTTGATGTTTTCGATAAAAAAACCTATATAAAATCTCATTTTTTTAAAGTAGAAATAACATTTCTAATTAGAAGAACAACAGACAAAAAGATTATTTAATATTAAATAATATTCTTAGAATATTAAATGTAACATTTCTAGAATATTTTATTAAAATTATATAATATTAAATAATATCCTCGAAATATGAATGAATAGTTATATGTATTCACTTCTGATAATGTTATTATTATTAAAAGTAACATATTATTTAATGTTACTGTAATATTGTTTAAACATTAAAAAGTATTGTAATAGCATTTATTTTAATTTGTAAAACTGCTACATCTGTTTAGAATAAGTATATGTTTAAAGATTGAAAATGGTTTTGGCACGCAATTGTAGTATTGGATATGTACTTAAAATCACGCCGAAACATTTTTTTTAGCACAAGATGCAGCATAGACTGAACTTTTCGTTACTGAATTGTGAATTCAAATTGCAATAAATTAAAAATAGTTAATATTTATATTTTAATAATATATATGTCAGGAATATTAAGGATGCAATACCAAGGATATTATGTAAATAGATATATATAACTTTTATAGAATACTCTCATAATATTAAAAATTATTATATGATATTCATCAATCAAAATATTATAATCACTTTTTTTAAATAATATCCATGTAACATTCTAGGAATATTTTGCGCTTACAGAGAGACTACTTATTTTCTGAAAGTTGATCGAAGACTGCGCGTTAATTCGTGTATCCTGAAAGGATAATGCTATCAGTCGTCAATCACAGCAACAAATTTGCGATGCAACGTATTCCGTTCGCGCGCATTAATTCTCTAGTGTCCTAAAAAGATAATGTTTCCATCTGATTATCACTGTCATCCCGACAACAAATTTGCGGTAGGAATTCCCGTTTGCATTCGATCTTGCAGGCTTTTGCCGTCTGATGCTCTCTCGCTGATTGCGGATTCAGTAACTCATGAAGGGGCCGTACCGCTATCGGGAAACGTATGGCGGATGTAACGATCGGTTACTGCTACGGTAAACGTTTCACTGTTCCGGAATTGCCGAATGTAAACTGTCTATTACCGCGTTTCGGTAGCGATCGCGAGCGCGCAAAATCGTTTCCATCGAGCGCACGTTCATCAGCGTTACAGTACGTACAATCGAAACAAGGATAATGCACCGTATTCCCGATACTTCGATCGCGTGTGCAAACAAGTCCGCGCCTGTAATGAAATGATTTAATAATTAACGGTAGATAGTTATACGCTTCAAATGTCGCACTCACAAATCGACAACATTTTGATTCGAAGACGACTGTTTTTTTATTAATTTTGAACCGTTTACATCAATATTACAATATTATTTATACTCGTTTGACTTAATTATTTATTAAATATGAACACATATTTATATATATATATATATATGTTTGGTATAAGAAAATAATAATAATAATAATAATAATAATAATAATAATAACAATAGTAATAATAATTTAAGTATCATTCTTTTAGCAAACATTTATTTATTGTAAATATTTAGTTAAAGTAAAAAACATTTTGTATTTACGTTAAAACAAATCCTTGTTAAACACGTATAATATTTAACCCAGGTATAGTTATCTGTAATGTTCTTATATGCCAGCGAGGAAATGCGAATTATGTGTTATAAAATGGAAATGGATTGTTTTCTTTTTGAACATATTTTTTTTAAATAATAATAACTATTTTTTACAAATAAATGCGATTCCATCTAACATCCGCAATAAAAAGTTATATTAAATTAATAAAGAAAAAAATTTTACTCACATCTAAGATTCCGTTCGAGATGGAAGTAAACGTATCAAATGAGTATTGTATTTATACTAAAAAAGAGATTTGTTAAATTTTATTAACATTTGTTGGAATAATACTAATTATTTATTAAATATAAACATATATTTATATATATATATATATTTGGTATAAGAAAATAATAATAATAATAATAATAACAATAGTAGTAATAAAGATTATGTGTCAATAGTAATAATAATCTAACAATAGTAATAATAATTTAAGTATCATTCTTTTAGCAAACATTTATTTATTGTAAGTAAATATTTAGTTAAAATAAAAAACATTTTGTATTTACGTTAAAACAAATCCTTGTTAAAATTTTTCTGTTGAATTTTCAATCCGAATATTAATTTAACATAATGTGATTATATTATTTAAGTTTTGTATTAAAATTTAACGTTTCTTAGTGTTAAAATAATATAATTTATAGATAAGTAAAAAAAATAATATAAAAATAATGCAGTTTTAAAGCATACATTCTAAGAATAAATGAACAAAATGTGTGTGTTAATTTAATAGAGTACAGCGTGGTAATTAAATAATTTCAAACATTTTAATTTCAATTTCACAAAAATAATAATTTTATCGTTACTTTAAATATGTAGCAGGATGTTTAAGGAATATTTACCCAAAGTATAAAAAATTAATTTTGAAATCTTGAGGCGTAATGCCATTATCCGATTTCTCTCTTACAATTTTAATGAAGCTCAATTTTGAGAAGCAATTGGATATCTTAAAGAGTAATATTGAAAAGTAATATTAAAGAGTAATATTGAACATTAAAATTACAACAAAAATCAAATTTTGTAATAAAATATTTGAACTCATCCATAATTTGGCTCTGTACGTATTTTCTACGTAGATTTCATAAAAGCTTAAGAAAGTAGGATATATTTTTATCAACTGCAGTAATAATCAAAATTTTCTACCTATCTTACTTAATATAAAATTCTCTACAGACTTCCAGATACACAGATACCTTTTCAAATTTACATAAATGTAGACATAAATGTAGACTACAGTATCTTCTTTGCTAACTCCGAATATAAAACATGACGTCTCAAATTTTTTTGAAATTCTTGCAAATGCTTATTATTATCCAAATTTCCCCGCTATTCAAATTACTCCGTTGTACCTTATATTATAAATATTAATTTTACTAAAGAAATATGTTCTGCTGCTAGTTACATATTTTATATAAAAAAATACAGATATTTTATGTTATTTTCTCTTTATAATAGTAAATATTTGTTAAATATATTGCATATATTAAATATCACAGAGGTATCATCTAAATTAAAATAGCATCTAGTTTCAGTTAAATTTAATATTATAAATGTGTCAATTTAATATAAAATTTTCTTTTAAATTGTGTCAAAGTATTATGCTTTTTGTGTTAATTTTTTACATAATATTTATGTTACTTTCTAACATATTCTTATGTTAAATTAACACAAAAATTTGGGACAAATGTGTTAAATTTAACATAAAATTTTTTATTGTGTAGTATTATTTAAATAAATATCTATAAAAATTTAATAAGTTTTTTCATTATACCTTTTATTTTACTTTAGTACAATTTTTCGTACCTATACTTTTCGTACTATCAATTTTTGACTATAACTGACAATACTATTGACCATTTCAGTTTAATTTATGGACTCAAATTACTCTCGTGTGAATCTGTTAAGGATATATTATATATATATATATATATATATATATTATTATTATTATTTGTATTTTGTATTTGTATTTGTATTGTATTATTATATTATCATATTTGTATATATTTTTATTATTAAATAATTTCAACGTTTTAATAACTCCATTAAATAATTTATTACATATTTTGTTATGAACATGTTTTGCATTCTTAGCACAACCACATTTTATACCTTATATTTCTTAACAACAATGCGTCTGATTTTAAATGTGTGTATTAATTTATTTATTGTTAGCTGAAAAAGATCAAATTAGGTTAAAATATCCTTTTTTATCATATCTATGAAATAAATTATTATATAAGTACATCTTAATCGTATTTGTTTATTGGCCTTAGAATTTTTCAAAGTGTTAAATTAATTAAAATATTTATTTTTTAGAAATACTATCATAATAAGCTACTTACGTGTTTATTCCATTTAATATTCGTTTGATTTATACTTACTTTTTTCAAAAAATTGTGAGTAAATCTATAACTATAATAGTATAATCGTATAATAGTATAATAATATAATGTTTTCAAATGCCAATAAATTGGGAAATAATTAATAATATGTAATATGTTATTAATAATAATTGTTAAATAATATATTTATAGTAATTTTAATTGAAGCATAAAAATATCCGAAGTAATCATCTATGTAAAAAAAAATGAGATGATAATATTCCCAGGTTACTTTGCAAGAAAGCTGTTGATAAAATTGAGACACCACGTTTACGTAAAAGAGAAAAATATTTTGAAATTTTCGAAAAGTTCCTTGTTCTTACAACACAGTAAAGTGAATACTCGCCGTAGGATAATAAACTTTGAACACGCTGTGTCAAAAACACAAGATATTGAAAATATTGCAACACGTTAACGATTTTATAGAAATTTATAAAAATATATAAGAATACAAAATTTTTCTTTTTAGATTCTTTAAACACTTCAGATACAGTTGATAGATTATGGAAGTATTAGAGTAATCAATTTGAGAGGATTAAGATTCGAAAACATTAATTACGGTATCTTGAAACCTCGATCACAACTTTCAATTTTTTGGCGTGAGAAGATCTACCTCAAGTTCGATCGATCCAGGAAGACAAGCTACTTAAGAAAAAGAACTATCGCCACTTGATGTTGTATCCCGCATCCTCTCAGATGCCCGTAGAAATAAGCCATGAGCGTATCGAGCGCGCCACGCGATAAGACAGAAGGGAACGACACGCTCGTCGAGAATCTCTTGGGACCAGTTGAAGTCTTAATTACTAGCATCTCACAGCGGAATGCCGTGTTATCGCGCGGTTACTTCTGCCTGCTTGCACACGTCGGGCACTGAATTACATTTTGCTTCTTTCTCGAGCGGCGCAAAGCGATGCAACCTTTTTTTCGAGACTACGAGCGACGCGCTGTCGCGTGCAATAATAACGAGACACGCGGGTGAATTGACCTCTGTAGACATAACTAAATTTCTAACAAAAGAGTCGTTGATTAAAAATTTCATATGTCCTTTTATGCTCTAATTATTAATGATATTATTTTTTGAGATTTATTCTCTTTTCCATAAAGATGCTGTAATGTTTATAGCGCAATATCATATTGTATCTATCATTCCTTCAAATTAATTATAAAAAGAATTATATTTAATAAACAAAATATAATAAATATAATAAATATAATAATAAATATAATAATAAATATAATAATTACTTTATGACATAATAAAAATACAAAATATAATTAAATTATAACGATTTTAAAATTATATTGCAACTATATAAAGAAATTAAAATAAAAATCCTACATATACATATATATATATATATATATATATATATGTATATGTATATTAACAATTTCAATTAAATGATGATTTCAATGTTACATATTTTTTTCAAAGATAATTTTATCTTGGTAAATTGAGTTGGGACGTTGGGCTAATAAAGTTGACCTTAATGCTTCAGCTTCACCTTGCTTGTCGCGCAGGTGTGAACGATATATTTTCCGGAATTTGGAGTGTACTAGCATGTTAGTGCTCGGCTGTCAGCTTTTATTGCGCGATTAATTTCATCCGCTTTACGTATGGTCCACGGTCAAGAGGTGCATCACTCTTCGACCCTTGCTGTCCTGTTTCGCTGCAGCCGCCTTTATACTGTCCCATGTTGTATCGTTGTTTGTTGAAATTCCGGAAGTGGATTTCAGGCTCTATATAAGATTAAAAAGATATTGATTGAAAATATGTAACATAGAAACAGTTGGTCCTTTTATATAATAAAATAGAGATTGTAATACTTACCAATTTAAGCGAAGTCCTTTAAAAACAATAATTTTTTTTCACTTCTAATTTATTTAATTTTGTACTTCGAAGGAAATGTAAATATTTTTATTTTGTCTTTAATAATTCAGGTTGTATGAAATGCAAGATTGAACGACAATGCAAGGAATTATAATCTTACAGTCTTTGAATTATATTATAAAATCTTACTTCATAAATTATATTAGAAAATATAGAAATAAATTATTGCGAATAAAAATATATCAAAATAAATAAAAATTCTTATTTAATATAAAAAAAATTCCTCTCATTTACTACCACAAGTCTGAAAAAAGCCTTAACGTTGCTACAACTTTCTCCGACTAAAGAATCATACATGAATACAACATTATTCTATCTTACGGAAATCTCTGGGATCTCCGTCACCTTAAGAAGAGAACGACCTCACATAGCGGTTTGCCAGGTGTGTTGGATATCTTCGAAGAGATGTTTCGAACGATTTAACGTAGAATAAGTCGAGAGCACGATCGCTGTTGTTAACGACCCAGACTAATGTATATCAGCCGTAAAAAAGGGTCGTGCGCGACTTTATTTAAGCCCTCGTTTCCTCTGAAACGAGAGATTTCTCGATTTCGAGAGAATACCGTCACACCGGCTGGCTGCGATCAGCTCAACCCGAGGAAACCAACGTTTTTACGATTCCATGATATCATCTGCACCATAGAGGAAGCGGACGTGTTTTGTGACTCCTGGCACGTGTGAAAATGCGCGAGTAGTTCTTCCAAGACACTTCGCAATGACTCCGATTCCGTCATTATACTCGATATTGAATCGTGTATCTATATGTGTGTGTTGCCAACCTTCATTTTTACAATGAAAAGAGAGCATTAGATGAGATCCGGTTTGAGAATAAAATATGATGATACGAGAACGCTGATTACGATGTTACGGCTCAAAGTTATAGCCTTCTGATATTCTATTAATTCCTTCCGTTATCTAGAATTCTAGAAGATAAAGATAATCGATTAATTTAAAAATATAATCGATTTTCTTATTATATCTTTCAGGATATATTACTCATTAAAATAACTTTAGAATGAAAAAAATTATTAAATAAATATTCTTTCAAATTGTTAATATACGTGTTTATGCAGAAAACAAATGTGCAAGCTCATCTTGGATAGCAAAGCGCAAGTGTTTAATAAAAATTAAATAAAAATTAAATAAATTATTAATTTAGATAAAATATAAGATGCATGAAAGAAGACAGAATTCATGAATTAATTGAGAGGAGTATGTTAAGTCTCTAAATATTTCTACGATCTATTAGGAAATAAAAAGTCGTATAACGACTTTATTACTTGGCAGTCTCGATATCTCGATTCAGTAGATTTATGCTACTTTTATCTGGTTAGATATCCTCTGTTTCCTCCCGATGATATCGCGTTTAACTATATTTCCCGCCGTATTTCTCTTTTCCGAATTATATCCAACTAGTTGATTTAATATTAAGTTAAGTTGCTTTTATTCCATTTATAGAAACAGTCCGTGTTTGTTCGCTAGATAAAACATTCTCTGAAAATATCGATGCCTATTGCATATCGACGTTGATTCGCAAAATAAGTTTTTTAAACCTGATATTTTTTATAATACAGAAAAACCTATTGAATTATAGATGCATTAACGTTTTAAAATTATCGATTAAAGTAAGACAGTTAGTTTATACATATAATTTTTTAAAATAATTGTACATAAAACATTAGTGTAAAATTAGTATTTTTTAAAAATAATTCATTAAATTTTATTTCGGACTGTATTTCTTTTTTTTTACATTTTTTTCTGCCTATGTATTAATATTTTAAATTTATTTACTTATCACATAAAACAGTTTATACATTTTTATAGATTGAGTTCCATATCTTCCGTCAGTGATGAAAATGTATAGTTCACGTTACATATACTATAGATTTTCAGTACTGACAATCAATTTTGGAACACAATCATAATAATTCATATTAACACATTAATATTATGCTAGTAATTTAAAAAAAATGTTTCATCAAATTTTACGTTTGATCATAAATTTTTCTTTCTTGTGTATTTCTTTGCCCATCATAAATAAAAAATAAAATAGACGTTATCTCACGATCTGTTAAGACTTATTATATCCTTCATTTATCGGGACCATCCTGAACCTCAATGGTAATAGTTACGTTACCGAAATTTAACCACAGTGCAGTTGACGATTAAGCATCTATACTCTGGCTTATTATAGCGTAACAACACGTACCGACATAACCGATCATTAATTCGCGACGAAGTATGCGTGCGCTCGCGGAAACGATCGTAGAAGCTGCTGGCGTTCCGATGGCGCGTGATTAATAGAAGCCCCGCGAGAGATTGGCTCTTAATGACTCGACAACGAAAAGACCGCCGGTACTGTGCCGCGCGCCGACGGCCATTAAACGCGTTTTTAGTCACGTCGGCTTGATTTCTACTTGAGCTAATGGGCTTTTCATCGGTTCTAGGTAATTTGAGGGGAGAAAGGAATGAGATAGACAAAGAGCGAGAGATAGACCTCCGTTTCTCTGTCATTGTATATTTCAAATGTAGTGAACACGCGTCACTTTATTTGGATGTCAGGCTACGTGTTTCGGTGATATAATAAGTAATAAAGAAGCAGTAATAAGCTTATTTATTAAAAATTAAAGAGAACTAAACACTTATAATAATTCCCTTACATTAACGAGCACAATTTTACTTTAAAGTAAAATTGCTAAAAATATTAAGGCAAGATATCTTTCTTTACCATCTTTATGTATAAGAAAATAAACTGAACATGTATAAAAAAAAATGTATTTAAAGGAAATACTTATCATCATATTTTCTGTCGTTGATGCAACGAATGAGAAAGATAACATTTAATTATATTAATTAAACAATTCAACCACTCCTTCCTTTTCTATCTCATCTGACCTTTTTTCTATCTTCCGATTTTATCTACAACCCTGCTGATGTAAAAATATAGATATATAAAAAGTCAAGAATAAAATTTTCATCCTTTTCAGTTCTACTTTCACTAGATCCGTCATTGAAAATCTTTCACGCGTTTTTCGAAATAACATTAATCGAAATAACATTAATTAATTTTTGTTGAAATAAGATAAATATCTCAATAATCGGACATTTATCTATATGTCTAAATATTTATACAAAGTTTATTATTAATCTCTCAAATGTTATTTTTATTACAATATTATAATTTAGTTGTATTTAAAGATTACAATTATATTGTAATATTATATTTAAAAAGGCATTTGAGAGTAATAATATTATTGTAATATAAACAAGTTTTGTATAAATATCTGGATACAAGTATGTGATCATTGGAACGTTTCCTTTGTTTAAAAATTTAGCGAAATACAAATTTAAAAATAATTTTAATTTTATTAGACCATCAAAATAATTATATAAAAAATTTAAGCACACTGAGCAATGCTGCAAAAAAAATTTGATATTCTATCAATCAGTTTGAGCGTCTTATATAATTATTAGGTCAGGCAAAAATTCTAGCTCGATTCTAAAAAAATTTTTATGCAAATTCAAAGATAATATTTCATTCAAATTATGGCAAATATATTATTTGATAGAACTTTGTTCTTGAACTCAGCAAATAAAAAGTGTTAGGATCATTAAAAAAAAAATGATTTTGTAAGGAAAATTTTAACACGGAAAAAAATATAAATTAGGTACAAACCTATAATTTACTGCGCGAATTCAACATCTATAACTAAGAAGATTTATCAAATAGATGATTTAACAAAGCTAATGTTATTCAGTTGTCAATTTTATTACTTTAACATAGAAAATTAACTGTCTGTATATTACGACTGTAGATTTGTTGAATCAGTGAAGTTTTCTGCGGTGTTTTTTTTCCATGTTTTTTCTTCCAGCTCTCTCGCTCCAGAAAGTCAAAAATTTTTGTAAATTTTTTTTGGGCACGTAACAGAGACAAAGTGAGAAAAATTATTCATTTTGTTCCAGCTTGCAGTTTTTTATATGTAAAACCATCTTACAAAAATTCATAAAACAGTGACCTTTCGAAAATAGATGTTAAGCTTTAAAATCTTTTTTAAATTTAAATTTCATTCATTTTTAACGAAGTTACAGCTGTTTAAATTATGAATAATAAATCAGGATCTGAACTTTTGTACTGGCTCAAAATTTTTTTTATATAATTATTTATTTTATTTACAAATCCAACAAAATTATTTTCAGATCTGATCTTATATTAGATCTAGCTAAAATTTTTAGATATTTCAGCAAAACAATTTCTTATAAGGATGAATTCAGAAAAGCAGCAGCTAATCAGAAATCGCGCTGGTAATTACTTGTTTCGGCTTCCTGTACTGTTTACTACCAGTGCAAGTTTTGATTGCCTGGTGCTTTTCTGCTTTCTGCTTTTCATATTAAGGTTTAAACCCACCCTGAAAGAATCCTGTATATTGGCATGATTGCTGAATTCTGAGGTAATAATACCTTTGACGTGTTTTCGGCAGGTGAAGTCTCGGTGCGGATTATCACATCGATGCTGATATCGAGTACCAAATCGCGGATTCGATGGAAAGCGGCGTGGATGATATAGTGCGCGATGCGACGCGATTCCCATCGCCAGGGCTATGCCCCGGAGCGGCGGACCCGTGTCGTCGTGTCATCGATAATTGATGTATGTGCGAACTAACGGTCGTAATTACGACGCCGGCGATGCTCGCTGCTCGTGCAGAATCTCACGCTTCGTTTCCTCAGCTGGCAAGACTGGCTGTCAGGACGATGCACGCGCGACGCATACGATGCGTGCGCTAAAACCACAGCTGTCAGGGTACCTCAGTTTTACCAGTTGTGCAGAAAAAAGCCGAAACTCATCCATCTGCGTCCATTAAAAATGAATCGGTCATATTGAAACGTGAGATCGGAGGATTAATTGCCGAAATAATGCAGGAATCGGGCTACTCTTGACTTATGCGATTGGTTCCCGTTATAAATTCGCATGAAAGATTTTTCGATATCTATAAAGAAAGGACGTTTTGCTAAAATATTCAAAAGGAGGATGTTAAAAGTCAATTTTTGCTCAAAAAGATATATAAGTAAAAGAAAGTGTTTTTCTTATAAATTTTGTCTTCCTGGATACGACAAATTCTTAAAAAGTTCATGGTGTTTGGGGAATACTTCAAAAATTAAGAAAAATATTGACATTTGAATAGATATATTATGCTCAATTTTCGAAATGTTTCCTAAACGCTTCAAACTTTTTAATAAATTTGTCGTCTCTGGAAGGTTAAAATCTGCAAAAAATCCTATTCCTTTTACTTACATTCTTTTTGGGCAAAAATTGACTCCTTTTCAATAACATTTTTTAGCTGGATATCAAAAAATTTTATTGGATTAAAATAATTATGTAGGACGGTCAAATGATTGCTAAAATCTCAAACTTTTTGCATTTATTTATCATGTGTTTTCTACGTAATTATTTTGAGAGTTCAATGAAATTATTTTCAGATTTGTTTCTATGTAGGTAAATTTTTAAATACTTCAGCAAAATCGTTCTTTTTGTGAAATTTTTTTATCATCGCTAGAAGTCAGATCCAGATCTTCCGGACACTCTTGAGTCTTTCTCATAAACATAGTATATACTGACTAAACATTCAACAAGAAATGAAGATAAACCTCATGTAAACCTCATGTAAAAAAGAGTGCACTCGTTCGGTTCACTTTTTTCCCTAAATTTCGGAGAAGTTCGGTCTAGATATATTATGTCTATGACCTTCCTGCAAATGAATTGGAAGGCTAATTGACGAAGAAAATACGTCGACATTAATAAGTTCGCTAAAACAGATTACATTATATAAATATTTGTCTGTATTGCATATACACACGGAAAAAAAATGTTGCTGGCTACAGCTAATTCCAATTAGCTGAAATTGCATTAGCTACTATAGCTATGAAATTTGCTAATATAATTAATACAAGGACGTGATAACAAAGTATGCATGTCTGTTACAGATCAATTTATTTAGCAGCACGAAGTTAATTATCATAATTATTAGATATATCCGTGTAAAAGAAAATTGTCTCTACCACAGCTAAATATTGTTTGTTGAAATATATAACTATATTTGCTCTCAAATTGTCTGCTACACAAAAAACTGCAATGATCAATAGATCGACATAGTAACAATTATGCTTGTCTGTTACAATGATAATATTTAGGCCTCACAGCTAATGGAAATTAGACCTCGCAGATATGACGTTAGATATCCATATGTTACAACTGGAATTTAGTTACCACATGCAAATTTTTGTTGCTGCAACTAATCTTTTTCTTCCGTGCATAATTATGTCATAAAACAAAGAAAGAAGGAGACTCTGCCTTTAAACTTTATCAGGCCCCATGATTTTCCAGGCTCTACTTCGACGTCGAGATTTCCCGAAGAACTAATGACTCGGCCATGACGGTCTGACCGAGCGGTAATTAATCGCAAGGGGCCTAAGGGCCCGAGGATTGACTCTCTCGTGGTCCCTTCACGTCCCTCTATTCCCCTGGCAGTCCATTCTTCCACTTTATTCTCGCCGAGAATTATGCAAGCCGACCGTTTATTAGCATGCTAACGACCGCGCATTAAAATACTTTATTTGCGGGACAGTGATTGAGTATTCTCGTACGGTGTTGGGTAGAAAGGGAGTCTGGAAGGGAGTTAGAAGGGGGAGAGAAAAAAACCCGGGGAAATTGCGGTGAGACCTTTTTTCGAGCTTTTTGAATTATGTAAGTGCTCCGGACTAATTACTCCGTCCGCGCTTCGGCTCGTTCGTTGTTTCGCATTCGATGTTCGAACGAGGTAGACGCGGTTGATTTGTATTTTTTTATCCTCTCTAATTTTTTTTTATTTTACCGAGACCGTGATTGTATTTGTCTGCCGGTACAGATTGCCCTGCTTGTTGCGATCGCTCATCGCAAGCTTTTTGAGAGGATTTTTTTTTACGTAATGCGAATACAGTCATACAAAGTGTCAAAATGATGACAAACCACGAAACGTCGCTACCGAATAACGAATTGAATGATAATTCAACGATTATCAATTCGAGAGACAAGATAGGTGGAAAAATAGAATTGTGGAGGAAAAATTTTCGATGATTTTATATGATTTTTTAATCGATAATTTTCACTTATTATTCTCTACAAATTATCTTTCAAACTGGCATTTTCTTTAAATTTATGTAAAAGAAGATGTAGGTCAGAAATTTTTCCTATCTCCTGCATATGAAGGAAAATCTACGTCAAAACTAGAAAGAAGCACTTGTAAAGTTTTCTGTAACAAAGCAGAAACAAACTATAAGAGAAGATGATGCGGTAGTACCTTTTGTCAAGAATGTTGTACAATATAACAAGCAAAAAAACTTTATCTTTGTACATCAACCATTAAATCTTAAAAATGTGATGTTAATAGAAATTAAGAAAAATGAATTAATAACAATAATAATATTAATAAAAATAATAAAAATAATATAATAAATATAAATACATTAGATTAAAAATATAAAATAAATAAAATAAGAGAAAAGATCCTAATTTCAAAGCGGATATTAGTGCTTTAATATTTACATTATTAATTCTATTTTGCGGGAAATATTTCTGATACTTCAATATACTTGAATTTTCATTGTTTTCTTTAATGATTTATAATTAAATAAAGAGTAATAATACATTTTGCATATCTTTTAGTTAGATCTTTTAGTTAGAGAAATAAATGCAAAATTTTGTTTATTGTGAAATAATTTGCGCTAAATATAATAATATAATATATAAATAGCATTCATACTTTTAACAAATTTATAAGGTTGAAATATCCTAAAGACATTCTATAGAGACTAATTCTAGCGAGACTAATAAAGAGTTAAACATTAAGCACTAAGACAACTTCACTTTGACCAAAAATAGAATTCTTTCTCTTATTTTATTTAATTTTATTGATCTTTTCATTTATAACTGTATAAAAAAATAATATAAGATTATAATATAATATGAATAATGATATTAATAAAATTACGAATAAGTTATAAATATTAAATAATATATGTATTTAACTTCCATATGAAATATAAGGTCTTTAATGAGGTTTTAGTAACAATGGACTTTTTTCCGGAATTAAGTTTTTAGCCTAATGTCCTCAGCCTGAAGGATTCATATTCATTGAATATGGAACCAACAGTTTAACGTCAAATCCGAACGGATGATTAAAGATCTCTAGGACTATTGCAGATAAAATTCCGTAACAATAACTGTAAGACGTAAACTTAAGTTAATTAGGATATTGATTTAGATCTACATAATTTAACAGAAATAGAAATAACAATAAACTTATCCATAAAACAAATTTCAACCGGTTGAAATTCATCTTATGGATAGATTACGTAGATCTAAAGCAATATTCTGATTGGCTCATTGGCTTAAGTTTACACGTTTTGTTACGAATATTATTGTTATGGAATTTTATCTATAGTAACCATTTTTTACAGATTGCGAATTAATCGCATCGAGCGGCAAATCATTCAATGCTTTAGTTGCAAATATTACCATAATACTAATTTAAAACATATATATAATTAAAAGATTCTGTACTCCCTTATGTGTAAGGGCGCATCTAAGTTCTTCTTCAATCTGTAATCCGCTTCTTTTAATATTATATCGCAGCTAGTAGTGTACTATTTACATCACGAGCAGCGCGTTGGTAGCAATGTCGTCAAGCGCTTGAAAATTTAATATCGCGAATGGGAAGCTGGTCGTCTCGCGATATCGACTGCATGCGTCGACGTCGTCCAAGTAACAGGAAGAGGACGAGCGCATTGGAAAATCGTAAATCGCGCGTTTCAAGTGGACCAGACGTCGGTTGGCGGTCGTCGAGAAGTTAACCGGCGACTCAGAATAAAATCCGAGAGAGAGCACGCGGCCTATAATAAGATTACAAGAGTGGAACTAACGAGGCTATCGTCACACTGGCGAAACCAGATGTCGGCGACGGTGTCCGCCGCCCAGGACGTGTCTTTTTGATGATGGCCCTCGGACTTAAAGCCATGTGCTCCTCGTCTGCTGGCGTAGTCTGTTCCGTCAGCGATATTTATGGGAGTGAACTCGGCGCGGATCAAAAGTGCGTCTGTGGTCTGTAAGATACGATTAGTCGGTTAGTCGGCGTTCCTCCTCTCCTTTTTTTGCTGCTCGGAGTTGTTGAGACTGAATGAGATGTCCGGTGGAATATGCTCGGCATGAAGAGAATGCCGAAATGAAAAATCATTCCGACGAATAAGTACGAGAACATCGCAGCGCACGATAAAAAAATTATAAACGTTTTCGATTATCAATTATTATAAATCAATTATTATTATTAGAACGCAAATATATCTTGTGTTGAAATTATAGTTCTTCAAGAGTTAAACAAATTATACGATGCATGTAACGATATTTTTTTTCAGATAAATTCAAGGAAATCAGAAAATTCAAAGATTGATAAATGTTTCAGAGAGACATAAGCAAAATACGAAAAAAAAAAAAAAATTATTTTACTAATTAAATATAAAAGCAGATGGAGAATGAGTTACTCACAATATGATTCCGTTTGCAATCTTTGTAATTCACAGATGTGCTTCGCGCGATAGTAGGTGCGATACATTGTTAAATTCATAATATTAAATTATAATTTAAACATTTACTTTTAACATTTCTATATTGTCATTGTTCCTATCCAATGTGTTATATTTGACTAAAACAATGGAATTAAATAATTTACAATAACTAAACAAAATGTATTAAATTTGACCTAAATTTAGTTATTTTATTATTTATTAAATGCGTTAATATGGGCGATGTTTATTTGAAACTAATTATAAGAGTGAATTGATTTATATTTTGACACATGAAAGTTAAAAATAACAAAATGTTATTTAACTCAGGAGATTACGTTACTGTTGTTCTTTTGTTACTTAAATAATTTCAGTGACACTCAATGATGGACGTGAAATGATGAATTCTAGTTTTTTACTGTAATTTTTGCTGTAATTTAAGAGTTAACTAGTTGACGTGCCAAAGGTTTTCCAGAGCGAGTGGAAGATCAATGATTTTTCGTGGCACGTTATACGGAAAAAATAATTTTGCTGTTGTAGCAAAATTCATTTGCTACTGCATATTCGGCACTAAATAAAATTTAGTTGACACAGTTTTAGAAATTATTTTTTATTAGAGTAGAATCTATTTTGTTGCTAAGATAGAAAAAAATTACTGTGTATTTGTCTTTAGAATCAAGTTAATTTGCTGTTAAAGAAATATGTTCTTAGCAAATTGTTTTGCTATTGGAATAAAGTTACTATTGCTCATACAAATTCATTATGACAGCAAAAGAAATTTGTTATTGTAATCGATTTGTGTTACAGCAAAACTTGATTTGTTAGAACATGCTTTCTACTCTGCGTATTCTCAAATGACTGTCGTCTCTTTTCTGGAGTTTTTTTATTATTATAGCATTGCTGCGTATGATGGAATCAGAAAGGAGAAACATTGCGCATGATGAGGCAAGGAGGGGATAAATTTTGATCAATCAAATACTATCGGCATTGTATTTTACTCCATCGATCAATCAAATGCTATCGGCATGTTATTGTCTATTGCACATCCTTCAGAATGTTTCACGATGATAAACGTGTTGTCGCGAGTGACTTCTCAATATATTATCGCATTTATTTTTCCTATCAAGAAACACAGTAGTGTCTCCCGATCAGTGGATAGCGTGAGTCGGCGAATTGCGAGCACCCGAGATTATTGGATGAGAATACTCAGAAGTTGATTCTAAGGCCGGTATTCATAATTAGATCTTATATTCAAGACCGTCTTAAGTATGATCTTAAGAAGTCACGAACTAATTAGAGGGCTGCATTAGCGTTTTAAGACACTACTTAAGATGGTCTTGAAATAAGAATCGACTGTGAATTCCGGTCTAAGTAGTCTCAATGGACATAGGGCTTAAATTATATAATTAAAATGTTTTTATTGTTTACGTGCTCTACAAAAGGAAATCTCGCGATACAAAGTCCGAAATGTTAAATTTTTAAGATATCATTATCATCATCACCTTCGGAAATGTTGTCCATTTCATATTTTAAAGTTATAGAGATCCTATCAGAATTTGGCACAATTTCTGATTGATTCTCCACTTTGGTTTATTCGATATTCTTTGGATAGCTTCGTAAAAGTTTGTCAGAAAATGAGTCCAAAGAAAAGAAAGAGATAGTTATAAGCAGATAAGTAAAACTCGTGTCAAAGAGATTAGAAATTTCCGAGATCTCGGACAAAGAGAAAATTAACAAATTACAATTGCACAGTTCGGCCAATTGATCAGCTCGATTGATTTATTCAGGTATTGTTGTCACATATTGTCTGTCACGTATTCTCACACTTTTTGCGCATGCGTTCATACGAGAAAGTAATATCTGTTATCTCTTTCTGTTCGCCATTTTTGGTCCACATTCAAACTCTGTTTATAGGATCTCTAGCGATACCTACGATAATTTCGCTATGGCACTGTGTTGATTATCGATAGAAATCTAGATTGTTATCACTCATCGCTTCATGAAAATATATCGTTATCGTAATATCGACTGCAGCATAAATTGCATAAAACTGATTCTATATTAGTCGCATCACAGCATCGCAAACATTGCGGTTCAATAAACATCAAGTTAGTTCGATTCTGATTGGATCGCAAATTCTCTTGTGATAGGCTTGTGCTGCGACGCGACTAATGTAGAATCGGCTTAACGCATAATGCGTAGTATGTATAAGAAAATCAATCAATCAATCTTTATTAGATGTTTTGTTTTGTAATATAAGAGGACTACAATAGAAGTCGTAGCGGTCTTAAATAGTAGAAAATTGATCAATCATCAAATTGATCAGTCGATTATTCTTCTCATATTCGATTATGATCGCTTAATTTTTTACGACTTAATATTCTACCGTTACGACTTCTATTGTAGAATAAACAATGTTGCCTTTAAATAGAACTGGATGAATTTTTTTATATGAATAGTTTACGAGATTTTTACACTTTATTCTGACACATTTTGACGATGAAATATAAAATAGGTAAATTATTAATTTTTTGGTAACTGCACACCTATGAACATCGATCCTTCTTCTCGGAAAATTTCATATACCGAGAAGTAATCATCTTTAATAATTATAATTCACGATTAACGACATGACTGAAGCTTAAGTCTGCTTACAACCAAGGCTGTGGTTGAAATATCGCTATAAATGCTTTGAAGCGTTTGATGGATCAATTAGAAGAAAAATTTTACAAATTGAGCAATTAAAAAACGCTTCAAAGCGTTTGCAACATCGCGTTGACTATGTCACAAATTTGACATAAAGACGACATAACCTGAATTTTCGGAAGTTTTAAATAAGTAAGTACAGCAGATGTGAACAAAATTTTTTCAACAGTATGCAGAATATGATAAGTTGTAAAAAGAATTAGTTATATTTTAATCATTTTTTCTAAATAGATCCCATATCTTTGTATGGTATATATATATATATATATATATAAATTTATTTTATATTAATATTATATTATAATTAATATCGGGATTGTCTATCTAGGCTAGTGCGGTCACCGCGAGATATCCCATCACGATATCTCATCGCGATATCTTTCATTAATATATATTACAAAATACAGGATATCATAACAAATTTATCTTTTTAAAAAAAAGTAAAAAAGGTGCGAGTTCCTCTCAGAAAAAAACTATAAATTTTACGCACATGTGTGCTCCTTGAAAAAAAAATGACTTCCTATTCCAAATTTATTCTAAATCGATTTTTTTGAACTATGAAAGCAGGTATATAATAATAATTTTTTTCGAAAAATACTAATAATAATACTAATAATAAAAATACTAATAATAATAATGAAATCTTTAAATCGCGCCAATTATAAACAGAAAATACATTTCGTTGAAATGTTATATAATGTTATAACTATATTATATAACTATTTCCAAACAAAAAAAAATACATGAAAATAAAAGTCTAGTTGAAATAAAAAAATTTTAATACAAAAAAAACTTGGTGCCGCTAAGAGCTAAATTTGTTAAGTGTGCCAATTTTTTAATTTTTTCATCTATGAAATCGCTGAAGATAGTTCGAACGCAGCCGAAACCTACGACCTATTTTTTCGATCTGTATATAATGTCTGAACAATACATTTATTAATTATTTTGCACCATTAACTGCATTTGATTATTGCTATCAATTGACCGTTAGTCTATGTATTTTTAATTTTAGGGAATTTTTCGATAAAAATTCAAAAATTGTTGAAATAACAAACACCTAAATACATACATATATAAATGCACATATGTAGATCTTGGATTAATAGTTCTCAAGATTTTGATGTTGTTAGTTGTTAGAAAACAATTTGAAATTAAACTATATTTCAAGATTTTAATTATTATATCTAAGCATTGCATGTAAGTTATTAAATCATTAAAATTTCAGTTTTATGATGTAACGTCATTCTAATTTTATAGATCTCTTTTTTTATTATTATTTTTATATAGTCTGCCTTTGACACATCACTCTTTCTTTTCATAATAGTTATTTATTGATTATAATTTTATTTTATAAATAAAATTACATTAATGTATAATAATTCTATTATTATAAATAATTCTATTATTATAAATAAAATTATAATTAATGTTCGGAATCAATCTGTTCTCAAAACGGATTTTAATTAAAATAGATTTTGGCTGTCCATTGCTTCTTGAATTTTCTATAATCTTTATTTATCAGATTTTAAAATATGACAAGCAAAGTATGGTTTTCTCTTAATGTTTCATTTTTCATACTTCCGATTCGTCGATTCCAAATGACAATTTTGTTTAAATGTATATACAGGAAATAATCGCTAAATATTTCATGGGCAGGTAGAGCGAACTAAACTGAGTCAAAAAGTCCTCTACCATTTTGTAAATTTCCCCAATAGTTAATAAGATATTAATCCTTGAAGATAGCCGAATACGCGCGCTCGCCCAGCCTACTGCTGCGAAGTGTATATGCCTACCGATCGCTTGGTGCGCGGGCCTTGGGAGTTGGGGATTGGCTGGCAAACGCACTGGGAAGCTTGCGGCGATGTGCGCGGCGCGGGACGCTTGCCAGCCAATCCCCAACTTCCAAGGCTCGCGCGCCAAGCGATCGGTAGGCGTATACTTCGCAGTAATATTCGGCTATCTTTAAGGATTAATATCTCGTTAACTATTGGAGAAACTTACAAAATGATAAAGGACTTTTCGACTCAGTTTAATCCGCTTTATTTGCCCATGAAATATTTGGCGATTATTTTTAGACACTATATCAATTGTCTACAAATATTATTTCCTATTTAAAAAATTCTCTTTAAGAAAATAAATTTATCTATTTTAAAAACACAAATTATTTTGTAATATAATTTAAATTCTAATACGGAATCGATAAGCATGTATGATAATGTTACGGTCAAAGGACATTCGGGAGCCTAAGAAACACACTTGAAATGGTTTGGATTGCAATTCTATTCTGCAATCCTATTCTGTAGTTCTTAAATTTTTATAATTCGTAAATTTTGTTTTTGTTATAACGCGTCTCGCGCTTTTTTTATCTTTATTTATTATTATATGTATATAAAAGAATTGCGCAGCCCTTATATTCTGTAACGGCTAACTTATATTACATTAATTGCGCGATGATTTTGTATATATACATACACACAGGATTGGAAAAGTTACTTTTTAAAAATAACGTGTTGTCGTTACTTAAAAGTAACGATAAAAAATCGTTTTTCATTACTTTTTTTGTAATTATGCAGGGAAGCCTACTCACCGATTTTGATGAAATTGGATTATTTGACGCGTTTTTGCGAAATGAATAAATTTGGCAGAAAAAAAGTGTCGCTGTGCCCGGCAAACTGAGATTAATGATTAAAGTTGATAACTATTAGATAATAAATTTAGATAATTCTAAATGCAACGTTCTAAATGCAACAAAAAATTGATGAATAAATCTATCTTTTGCATAATTACATTTTTTAAAATGTTACAACAATTAAATGTTAAAAATTG
>NW_012130071.1:4799084-4808286 GCF_000143395.1 Atta cephalotes
CTTTATTATTAAATAAAGAAAAAATTTTTCCCGATTTTTGTTTCATTCAGTATCCTTGCTTTAACATAAGAACATTAAAAACTAAAATATCTATTATATAATAAAATACCATAGAATTAAACATAAGTATAAAATAATGATAAAAGTAAAATAATGATAAAAGATAAAAATGTTCAAAAATAAATATTTTTCTAAATATCTCATATTTTATTTATATTCTGTTTTAGAAACCTGTTTTAACAATAAAATAAAAATTCAGCTAATGAAAGTTGACGCTGATATAAAAGCGAAGAATTAGGAGATGCGGATAATACTCAGGTATCGAGAAGCCTGTTTTACATTTAAAATTAAAAAAAATTTAATTCTATATAGTCTTATAGCGTTTTTTCATAGCAGAACTAATGTGCATTCAGTGTGCACATTAAAGCTCTTGTACGCTATTCTAATGTAAAAGTGAGATCTCAATTGATAAAATATCCAATATATATTTTATCAAATAGCACAATAAAATGTAAGTATTGAATATTTTTAATTTTTAATTTAATTGATTTCTATATTTTTATTAAACTTACATTTTTTTTGTGTACAATGGCTTTAAAGCACACTAATTCTGTCAATGAAAAACGTTATTATTGTTTGTGATCTATAAAAACGTAACGATACAAGATGGGGTGAATTTCGTTACTCGTTACTAAAGAAGATTTAACCTTTTTGTTGCTAATAAAAAAATACCTTTTTGTTGCTAAAAAAAAGTAACGGCATTATAAAAAAAAAGTAACAAAAAAGTAATGTCGTTACAAGTAACTCGTTACTTTCCAAGTATGAAAACAAGTCCTGAATGGATGAAATTTAATATATTAGGTGTGGGAAAAAGTTTTTCCCGTTACATCTAACTTTTTCCCATACCTAATATTTTAAGATAAACATTGAACATTCGCTTTACACAACGCTATTGTATATAGCGAATTGCACACAGGACAATAGGGAGTTTAGTAACTATATATTCCCTATTATATACTCCCTATTGTCCTGCAATGTACTGTGTGCAGTATTATCGTGTGTTCTATGTGTTGTGTGCAATATACTATGTGCAATATTGCTGTGTGTAAACGCTGAAGCTGTAGGCAATCGTTTTGTAGGCAAATGGGATCCTCCCGATTTATTTTAAGATTATTAATTATAAATGTTGGAAAAAGGGAAGGATAAAAGATAGTTATTTTGATCAAAAATTTGTTTACACGTCATAAAATAAAATTGATAAAATAAAAAATAAAAAATGGTTAAAAGCAAGAGTTTGTGTAATTATAATATATGGTGTTTTGATTAATTTTAGAAGCCTGCTCAAATTAATCAAGTACATTTTGCAGAAAAAATCAAATAAAATTCCATCAAAAAAGAAGTAAAATCAAAATAATATTTCAAGTATCTTTATTAAGTCCCATAGAACACAGTTCTCCTAGCGGCATCTTGAAGACATCCTTATGAAGTAGACCTCTCGACATCCTTTAAAATAGTATTATATAGGATAATTTCACAATTATAATATACTACACAAAGTACGCATGATATTTTTAAGTGTATTAAGTATAATAACATATTAAAATGAGAGAACGAAATATAATAGATAGCGTAATGAGAGGCGCGAAAATCGAAAAGGAATTTTTTACAAATAAAAAAAGGCGATAGCAAGTAGAAAATTGTATAGATAAAAAAATGAAGTGAAAAAATGAAATGAAAATCGAAAATGAGCAAGATCTCCAGCAGCAGCAGCATACTTGACGCGTCCTCTTATTCATAATCGTAATTTAAAATAAAAATTGTTAAACAGTCGTTCGCATCCCGACTTGTCAATAGTATCTATGTAGACAATTAAAATTATTATAATTTATTAAAATTTTAAATATTTTAATAAAATTAATATTAGTAATTTATTTTAATTCATTCTACTTATGAAAGAATATTAGCACATAGACAATGTAATTTCGAAACATGTTACAAGAAATATATATAAGTCTCAATTTTACATATAATTCGCTTTTAAATCTATTTCGTAATAAAGTCCGCAAATGAGTCATGTATTATTTAAAAAAATTTTTATTAAGTAAAAAATATAATATTCTATTTTCAGAATCAAGTATAAACTAATCAAAGACAATAATATTATGTGAAACAATAACTATTAATACTATTGAAATAAATTTCAAATTCTATTACTACAGTAAAAAAATTTAAGAGTTAAAAATTTTGTATTAAAAAGTATTAAAAATTTTTCTTCATCTCATAGAAAAATATTTGTATGTGCATTTGTCAAATATGAAATATATCAATACTAAAATAGTAACTTCAATATATATATAATTTTTCTAATTTGCGAAAAATAGTTTATAATTATAATAAAATATTTATTGAATTATTTGTATGAATCAAATTAACAAGGTGCGTTAAGTATTGCTGTTGGAAATCTTGCTCATTTTCGATTTTTTATCTCTACAATTTTCTACTTGTTATCGATACATATATTAAAAACAAATCTAATAACAAATTAATTTTGATTGGTTTTTCTTTAATTATATTTTTATTTGTGTTTATTTGCTACTCTCAAATAATTCTGTAAAGTTGTATTAAGTAAAGTTGCTATTATATCAAAGTTAATTCGCTCATATAATCAAAATATGTCATTAATTTAACAAACATGTGCTACAATAGCAAATTTGATTCGCTCGTGTAGTTCAAATAAATGTTTTGAATTGTTTGTAGAACAAAATCTTACTAGTTCTTCAAATGCGCTTTGCTTTTGCAGCAAATTGTAATGCAACAAAAAAGATTAGTTGATTATAAACAAAAATTTATTTATTCAAACAGCTAATTTATAACTTTAGCTAAATTATAATCAGCAAATAGCAATCAGTACTTTAAACTTTCTCTTTGTTCTCCACCTAGTAATGATAGATTTTGCTACAGTAGCATAAAATCTACTATGCTATTGCTAATTATTTTTCCGTATAGTATTATCAGCATCACGAACGTAACACAGTGAAATGAATTTTCACGTGAACAGTGCTGTATGTGAATGTATTTTTATTTTTAGTATCTGGATGCAGGTACAGATATTTTGGTTAAAAAAATAGTTACAGGACTAGAAAAACAAAATACGCACACGCACTCAGGCTCACACGCACTCACACATGCATACAGTAGATACTATTGTGTATAATGCACATAAATAATTCTTTAGAAAATAAGATCCTGCATACAATGGAGGAAATATAATATTAGGAATAGCAATTTTGTTACTGTTCTCACCATAGTTCCAATATGTGTATTCTTCTAATATATGTATAACTCTGGGAAATAGCAACAAAACTCATTTGAATACTTTTAACTAATATATTGCATCAGTTAATGGACAATTTAACGATTCTCAGTAACTATATATATACAATCCATGTACAAAAGCATTTTCGAGAAAAGCTATTGAACTGGACAAAGAAACTTTGAACTAGCTATCTAGGGGCAGATAGGTGATTTATTAGATAATACTACACAATACGAAACAATCTAATAAAAGTATCTTAGATTTAATCTTCTATATTTTATATACTTGTGTCATTATTTGAAGAATTCAAATGAAATTTTTTTCATACACAGTTTGAATCTTATTTCTTACAGTTCAGTTATCGATTCTTGATAGAATATCATACGCATGTTAACTTTTAAATTAATCTTATAACATTTCTCTCTAGAAATGAATTGAAAACAGAATGACTGCTTATATAAAAAAAACTAATTTAAAGCGCAAAAATAGAATTTTATAACATTAATTAAGGATTACAAAATAATATTTTTTAACATTAGGACACCTTTTTATCAATTTCTTTTTATAAAAATTTATACAGATGTAAATATGCAGTATATGCCATTGTAATGATGCCTTGTATGATTTCAGATTTATCATAAATTTTAATATGTGAATGCAAATCTATCGTTTTAAATTTTTTATTATTTCTTATTAATTTCCTTCTTTGTATGTACATATAACGTACATATATATTTCACAAACTATAACAAGGAATAGATTTAAAAGTTTATCTAACATAATTCTACAAAAAATAATTTTATAAATTTTTCATTAAAAAAATGTGAAATCGTTTTCATTCCAATATATGTTAATAATCCATTTTTGAGTTTTTCTTTTAATTTTTCCATTTTAATTCAAATTACAATTGAGTATACGTACTTTCAGCAAATACTGTATCAGTATCAGTAAAGTACAATTTAACGAACCTCAATAACTGTATATATACTATAATCTACAAATAAAAGCACTTTTGAAAAAAGCTATTGAACTGGGCAAAAAAAATGTTGATTAGCTATCAAGAGGCAGATGATTTACTTGATAATAGGTATTAGAAAATACGAAATGATTAGATATGAACACTAATCATTTAGGAGAGAATATAAGAAGCGCAGCTTTTCGCTTGTAAGCTCAAAATGATACTTCAAGTAGGTGAAAGCATGAAGTGTGTTTTTCAATGCAAAATTTTAAAAACTGATTCAGGGATTAGCCGACTGGAACTTCTGGAAAAATTAAAATTTTGTGGAACATTCTCGAAATATGTAACAATCTAAATAGAATTTTTAACCAATATTTGAATGTTGTTTACATGTCGTAAATATTTCATAATTTTCCAGAATGCTCTTGGAATATTTTTTGGGGATTTTTTAGGAACTTTTTATGAATATTTCAGGATGATTTAGCGTTATTAGCTGGTTTACTTCGATAATACCATGTGTTATTATCCATGCTACACTTAAGTGTGCAAGAACCTAAATGCTATAACTAGGTACAAATTATCTAAATACTATACCGAGATACTTTCTAAAATCTTTCGAATCAAATCTAATTATAAAAAAATGACAAAGAATGATAATTAAGCCAGTGTTAAAAAAGAGTGTCTTAATTTTTAAGAGTGAGATTTCAATTTTTAGAATTAAATTTTACTTCACAGAACACATATAGATTTTAGAGAGTACTTTTTTCTCAAGACAGGCAATGACATTAGCTGCTTCAGCAGCACGTTCAACATATGAGCGAGCGCTTCTTGTATTGATATATTTTCTTCTTGACCTAAAAGTTTGATTGGATAATCTAAAAAAATACATCAATAAGCGAACGTTTAAAGTTGTGTTCTTTTTCCACTCTAATTTCTGAACTGGAATACACTAGTGCAATAAGTTAGAGTGAAGCAGATATAGTTTGTTTCACTCTAATTTATTGCACTCGTTCAGACTCTATGAAAAAGGATGGACCTAGTGTCTGCCAAACTTAATCATTTTCATATTTTCTATTATCTAGTAAATCGTCTACCTGCTCCTAGATGGTTAGTTAACGTTTCTTTGTCCAGTTCAATAGCTTTTCTTGAAAGTGTTTTTATTTGTAGATTGTAATATATATACAGTTATTGAGGATCATTTAACTGTACTGATATAGTGTATATGTTGAAAGTACGCATACTCAAATCAATTGTAACTTGAATTAAAATGAAAAACTCAAAAATGGATTAACATACCATATATTGGAAAACGATTCCACATTTTTTTAACGAAGAGTTTATAAAATTATTTTTTGTAGAATTATGTTAAATAAACTTTTAAATCTATTCCTTGTTATATTTTTGTAAAGTATATATATATATATATATATATATATATATATATATATATACATATACATTATATGTATATATATATATATATACATATACATTATATGTACATACAAAGAAGGAAATTAATATAAAAAATTTGAAACAATAGATTTGTATTCACATATTAAAATTTATGATAAATCATACAAGGCATTACAATGGCATGTACTGCATATTCACATCTGTGTAAATTTTTATAAAGAAGGAAAAAATTGATAAAAATGTGTCCTAAAGTTAAAAATATTATTTTATAATCCTTAATTAACGTTTTAAAATTCTATTTTTGAACTTTAAATTAGTTTTTTTTATATAAGCGATAATCTCATTCTTTTTCAATTCATTTTTAGAGAGAAACAGTTACAAGATTAATTTAAAAGCTATTAACATGCTATTCTATCTATTATGATATTCTATCAAGAATCGAATCAATAATTGAACTATGAAAAATAAAACTTAATCTGTGTAGGAAGAAATTTCATCTGAATTCTTCAAATAAATGATACGAAATTATAAAATATGAAATGTTAAATCTAAGATGCTTTTATTAGATTATATCATATCTTAAGTTTGATTTTAGCTGAATTCTTTAAAACCTGATCACAATCGTTTCAAATTCCGATTATAATACACTTCTAAGAATCTTAAATTTTATTAGCTCTCTTATAGTTTTAATTAATTTCCAGATTGAAGTTTGAAGTTTAAAAGATTTAATTAATTAGTGGCTTCTATTAGAAACCGGGGCTAATTGTCATACGAGGGCGATTGAAACAGGACATGGCAGAAAAATTTTTTTTTTACTGTAGATTGTTGATATAATAATTAATTTTGTTGTGTAAAATGATTTGCACCACAAGCATTGTATTAATTACATAACGATTTTTTAAAAAATGATGTTGGTAAGTAAATTTTTTTCATCTATTTTGTTATCTGACAAGTTTATGTCATTATTAATTGCTATATCCCTATTCATAGCAAATGTCTTAAAAGATCTTTGCTACAATTAATTAATCATTATCCTGATAAAGTTTACGAACATAATCTTTTTCATTAAAAATGGCTATGTTATGGGACATTGACTAAAATGAGGCAGATTAGATGACAATTAATTTTTATATTTTTAAAGAACACATTTTTAGAGAATACACTTATAAATATATTATATTTTAAATAGATATATATATTTTTTATAGATATATATATTTATAGACATATATTTATAGATATATATTTAGAGATATATATGTTTTTTCATTTTTCATATAGAAACTACAGTACAAAAATTACGTTATGATTAAAATATAACTATTTTATTTATATTCATCGTAATTATTATTATTTCTCGAAATATAGAACTGATTGAAATAAAAATTATATTTTTTATATGTATTGACCATAATAAATATGTTGTTGCCAATCCTAGAACTTGTGACGATCAATCCAGAGCACGGAGTGAAAAAATTGTCACATTTTGCAGCTTTATTTAAAATTAAATATGATGATGAATCACAAATAATATATCTTTTAATTTCCTAAAGAATGTAGGTATAATATATTCTAACGTATATAATACTTTAAAATTAGGCATCCACTTTTTTTTTAAATCACTGACCAAAAACTATGAAACCGACCCGACCTCCTCTACTAGATAATATTACACGAAGAAAGTTTTTCATTTAGAGACATAATATCTCGTTAAGAATTCTTGAAATGTACAAAGAACATTTTATAAATTACATAATAAAAATTACTAAGCACGTTACAAATGGTTTTAATATAAAATATTTACAAAGCACTTTGTAAAATTTACACATTACATTTTAATACAGATCAGTTGTCATTATTATTACATTTTAGAAAAGAATCCCGTTTGTGCCTACAAAATGATTGCCTACAGTTTCGTTTGTATATACAGCAATATTGGACACAACACATTGAACATACAATATTATTGCACACAGCACATTAAACACATAAAATCTTAATTATTACGTCTAAGCACTGCATGTAAATTATTAAATCATTAAAATTTCAGTTTTATAATGTTAGGCTATTCATTCTAATTTTATAGATCTTTTTTTTTATGATATAGTCTGCCTTTGACACATCATTTAGTTTCTTTCTTTTTATTTTTCGTAAGTTATCTATTGATTATAATTTTAATGTTCGGAATCAATCTGTTTTCACAATTAAACATAAAATAGATTTTGGCGATGTTCATTATTCATTGAATTCTCTCTCTAATATTTATTTACTAGATCTTATATAAATAACTAATAGATATGAAAAATGAAATATTAAGAATTAACCGTAATAATAACTTACCATGTTAAAATCTAATAAATAAATATTAGAGAGAATTTACTAGCAATGAACATAGTCCAAATCTATTTTATGTTTGATTGTGAGAACAGATTGATTCCGAATATTAAAATTATAAGCAACAGATAGCTATTACGAAAAGTAAAAAGGAAGAAACAGAAAGCCAAAGACACTATTATAAAGAAAGAGATTTACAAAATTAGAATAACGTTACATCAATTTTAATATCGTTTTAATAAAGATAACATTATCGGATATAATCAATTATCATGCTGCATAGTAAAATTTTTTTTAATATCAAAATCAAGTTAAAAATATCATGATGTAAAAATAAGATATTTTTTATATGTTTATAATTACTTGACATCTATTAATTCTATTTAAAACAATAAAGAATAAACTGTTTAACATTATTAAAATTATTAAAATTGCACTATGTTTTTTAATGAAATAAATTAAACTTATTTTATATTTTATTATGGAAATATTAATATATTAGAAAGAGTGACATAAAATTCTTGAAATATCATATTGTCTCACGATTATCATAATTTTCAGAGTAAATTCTAAGAAAAAATTCATAAATAATATAAAAATGTTACTACCTATTTTGCTTTGTCTTATTTACAAAATATAAAACAAATTAAAATTTTTAAAAACGTTTTATTAATATTATTATAAATTATAATTGTTTTATTGTACTTAATTTCATAACATTTTTGTATAAACTTTGTAAGATAATACTAGATAATTTTCTTGTATTTTGTGTTGATTTAATAAAATAGTGATAATAAACTTACTTGAATGATAAAATTTTGCTTTAACTATTTTGTTAAACTTCACAATCACTTGATACAAACATGCAATATTAAATGTAATATTTATTTGTTATTTCTAAACTCAATTATGTAAGTATATTTACTTAGTTTTTTGAGTATAATAGAGGCGATAATTAATTATTTTTAGTTTTATATTAAGTCAGCTAATTTTTATTCTCTAATTTTTTGTAATCTATTTATTCTTATTTATTGATCATTTAAAAGAAAATTTAATAGGAGATCTTAACTGTTTTATATTGTGTTATATGATATTGTGTTCTACACACACACACACACACACACACACACACACACACACACACACACACACACACACACACACACACACACACACAC
>NW_012130071.1:4808306-4819032 GCF_000143395.1 Atta cephalotes
ACACATATCAAAAAACATTATTAATTCATAATATGCCTTTATCTCTAAAATATAATTTTTTAAATTAAATCAAATTATTTAATTAATAATAATGATCCGTAATTTTTCATGTTATTTATTTGTCATTTTTATATTATCTTGTAATTAAGATATTAATTAAATATTTATTAAAAAATAATGGCTTTTAGAAGATCTAAAAGAAGCATGAAATATAGTAATATATTTTAATTGAAAAAGGATTTAATGTCATTATGCATATAAACATTATTACAAATTAAATACAGAAACATCTACCGTATATTTTTTTTCGAAAAGTAGTATCTTTAAATAAATACATTATTAAATAATTAATTAAATATTTATATCAACAAAAAGTATATTCGGCGGAACAGTATGTTTCTATATTTAAGTCATAACGTATATTCATTGCATAAATACTGAAATATTGAGTCTTTTTAAATTAATTAATTACAAGTCGCGATTATTTTTTTGTAAAAGCCATAATAGGATATATGTGTTAATACATAGTTCTACTTCTCACACGCTTTTAAAACGCGCAAATGAGCAATCATCTGTTGTATTAAAATTGACTGCGTATTAAAAACATGTCTCTGCGCATTTTCCTCGATAATGTATCATCGCATTAATGAAGGAGCATCGTTTGCATCTTCTTTTCATAATATCCATTATCGATATACTCAGTGGCAGCAGTCACATTGGAGGGTTATTAACGACCTGGGGCATTAATTTTCGCTACTCGAAAATTTCACGAAATTTTTCAGCATAGCGTCGCCGTTTTGCCGCTTGGAGATAACTTGAAATATATACGCTCCGTATATAAAATACATATTCACGTAGAAATATGAACGCGCGCGTGAGCGAACTCGATTGCGTAACACCGCGTTGGAATTCACCGACAATATGTAAGTATACTGTCAGCCACCGCGAACCCGCAATAAATCCGGGAAATATCTGTAGCCTAGAATTTCCACATAATACATCCCAGGCAACATCGCAGCGAGACGTATCAGGAATATTAGGATTATAATGCGTCTCTCTCTCGTTGCGGTATCGGCCGCGCGGTTCGTATTTGCTTCGCGTTCGCCATCTGTGGAATTATTTCTATCGACGTTACGAGCATAAATTTGGGAATACATTTAGGCGGCCAGCTGTGTGTGAAGGCATAATACGATCCATGTGTAATTATACAAGGAAATAATAAATTTCGTTCGACACGTCTTTCATAGTGGTAAATCAAATTATATGAAAATCCGCACTTTAATTTACTTGGGAAAAGAGAAACCACTAAAAAAAAATCTTTTTAAAAAAAATATACACCGAGTGCATAAAAAAGATATCGAGTATTAAATTCTTCTTAAATAACGGAAATGAAATGAATGCAACCAAGACGCAAGACATATAAGAAAGACTGAAAGTGACTAAAAATGGTCAATTAGATTTATAGTGAAAAAAAATTTGACGTGCCTGAGTTACATTAAAACATAATGTTCTAAGTTCAATACATGTTTTCATAATATTATTCGTAATACGAATTAATAAAAAGGTAATTATATGCAATATATATTATTATATATATCTCTGTAGATATACACATGAAAGCAATAATTTAACAAGGAAGAAATGTTAATAATTGCTTACTAATCTTGTAAATTTGTTATCTATTCTATTATTTAGATATATTCTATATCTAAATATTATTAATATTATATTACATATTATTATAAATTTTTTTATATCATGTTTATTTATATATATTTGCGAGTATATTTTCATCCCACAAATTATGTCACTAAATACATATCTATTATGTTTATATACATGTTTATTATTTTTATATTTTCATAATGCAAATACTGACTTGAGATAATATACTAACAGAAGTGCAATTAATGTGATCAGAGCACGCTAAGTTTTTTCTTCGCTGTAATCCAGTTAATCATTTTAATCACTTTCAGTCTATCTTATGTGTCTTATGTCATAAAATATTTGGCTAATTGTATATTTATTTCATATCAATTTTTTATTAGGAAGAAAGTAATATTCGATACCTTTTTTATGTCTTGGCATATATATATATATTTTTAAAGGGATTTCACTGATTTTTGTAAATTTTTGAAAACGTAATAATATAGAATTTAAATCTCCGAACAATAAAGAGATAATAATAATAATAATAATAATAATAATAATAATTTGTATTTATTGAATATTAAATTAATAATTTATAAAATAAAAATACAAATTAATTGCTTTCCTTCTTTCCTCCTTTTCTTTCTTTCTTTTTCTTTTTCTTTTATCTTTTTCTGCCCTCTCTTGCCATCATTTTTTCTCACCTTTTCTTATTCTCTCCTTATTCTTACTTTCTCTCTTTTACATTCTCGTTCTCTTATAATCTTTCCCCTTGAAAATCTGAAATGACTCCTTTTTGAGGCTTGATCCAAATCTTGAATCCACATCTCGACTCTAGAGCTTGATATTGACTGCATTAATGTTATTCATGTCGCAATCAAAAGATCCCGCTGACATTATACAAGATGTTTGGAATTTAAATGTCAAAACTTTGAAAGCGTGTAGGGGATCAATAAATTAAGAAAAAAATTCTGAAGAGAATATGCTCGTTTTTGCTTCGTTTTAAAGAAAATTTCAAAAAAGACAAAACGTTTTCATTTTTGTACTTTCTCATTATTTATTCACTTGCTTAATGTAGATGATATTGTTCAAAATCTAGAAAAATACATCAATAACAGCAAGCTCTTACTCAATTATTTAAAGATCTGTTCTTTTCCTATTTCAATTTATGAATTGTACATTGGTATGACAAGTTAGAGTGAAATAGATAGTTTGTTTAACTCTAACTTATAGCTACTAGTTCAGAACTCTGCGAAAAAGAATATGCCTAGTGTCTTCATAATCATTTTCGTATTTTCTAATACCTATTATCAAGTAACTCATCTACTTATCCCTAAATGGATAGTCAACGTTTCTTTGCCCAATTTAATAGTTTTTCTTGAAAATGCTTTTATTTATAGATGGTAGTACATTTACAATTATTGAGGATCATTAAACTGTATTTTATTGATACATTGTATTTGCTATAAGTACACCTACAATTGTAACTTGAATTAAAATGAAAAATTCAAAAATGAATTATTAACACATATTGGAATGAAAACGATTCCACATTTTTTTTTATGAAAAGTTTATAAAATTTTTGTAGAATTGTTATTGTTGAATTGTTTTTGTTGAATTATGTTAGATAAACTTTTAAATCTATTCCTTGTTATATTTTGTGAAATATATATGTATACGTACAAAGAAGAGAATTAATATAAATAATAAAAGGATAAATTTGTATTCGCATTGAAATATCTCTAATGAAAATAAAAATCGAAACGTAAATCGGATGTAATGGGAGAGTAACCGAAGAAGGTGAAAATTGGAACATCAAAATGTAAAAGAAGCGTAAATGCTTCTTTTACATTTCATTGTTCCAATTTTCGCCTTTTAGAAGTTTCATTCACGCTTTCGTTTCTTTTTTATTACATCCGATTTATGCTCCGATTTTTATTTTTATAAGGGATATAACAAATCTGAATCATACAGAGTATTATAATGGAATATACTGCATATTCACAGTTGTATAAATTTTTATAAAAAAAAAAAAAAATTTCTAAGAAAATAATATTAAAAATATTTTATGATTCTTAATTAATGTTTTAAAATTCTATTTTTGAAGTTTAAATTAAGTTTTTTTTACAAGCGGACTTCCCTTCATTCTGTTTTCAATTCATTTCTAGAGAGAAATGTTACAAGATTAATTTAAAAGCTATTAACATGTGTATATATATATATGATAATTCTGTCAAGAATCGATAATTGAACTGCGAACTGAGAAATAAAATTCATGCTGTATATGAAGAAATGTCATCTGAATTCTTCAAATGAATGACATGAAATTATAAAATATGAAAGGTTAAATTTAAGATACTTTTATTAGATTGTATCATATCTTAAAATTCATTTTAGCTAAATTCTTCAAAACCTGATTATAATGCTTCTAAGAATCTTAAATTTTAGCTGTCTTAATTAAAATTTCCATGATTGAAGTTTGAGCTTTAAAAGATTTAGTTATTTAATTATTGACTTCGAAGCTCACGAGAAAGTTCTTAATAATTTGTAATTCAATAATTATTGACATCATGATATATTTCAAGACAAAGAAATTGATCAGCTGAAGAAATCTATCATTAAAATTAAGTTCGCGTATTCTTAACGAGCCTGTAAAAAGAGAAACGATCTTTGATTATCGGAATTGATTCCCCTCAAAAGAAAGAGTGACGGATTGCGTTACTCGTCAAGGCTGCGCTCTTATGAGGATGCAATTAGTCGGCCGGTATTAGCATCAGATCTATCTTACAAACAATGAGAGAGAAGACGGACCGATGAGGAGCGGCTGGCACTAATTCACCTCCTTGCGAAGGACACGGGTCCTGGGCTGGCTTATATATCGAGGGAAACACGAGCATGGCACGTTCCGTCTCTACCGGGGACGGGGCGTTGCTTGCTAATGCTGTTATTGAATTATTTCGAGACTTAGTTTTACGTGTGAGGGATCAAATCCCAGCTTAGTCCCCGCGGATGAAAAGAGCTCCGCCTCTTCTCCCTCTCTCTTCCTCTCGACAGTCTTTAAGTACCGTTCTGTCCCCCATGAACTTGGATTACGGGAAATGAGAGAGAGCTTCGGCGTTTCCTCGAGTAGATTAAGACGCGATTTGGATGTTCTTCCCCTCATTGATATCCTGGAGTAGGGTCGCGTAGAGATCTATGATCCACTACGAGTAGTTGGGGAAATATATATAGAGACAACAACTCGACTACAAGCGAAATGGTTAGGCGGAGCTATGTTCCACTAAATTCAGTCAACTATAATTTCTAAATGTTATATATAATCATTTGATTTTGTATGCTTATATACGGAGATATACGGAGAGAATTTTTTCTTGGAGCTTGAAAATATGGTCCTGGAACAAGATTGTATTTTGAAGAATTTAATGTAAATTTTATGTAAATTTTTCTAATTTATTAATAAAACTATTATAAAATATAAAATAAGTTTGATTAATTGTACTGAAGTGGTAAAAATTTTTAAAATATTATATTGTACCACAATTATCATATTTTCAGGATAAATTTTAAGAGGAACTTCTTTCCGCGTAGTAATAAAAATTACTGTAACAAATTTACTGTAACAAATTAACTTATTTTAATAAAACATTATTGATTCAATTAAAAAAAAATATATAATATATATAATATTTACAAATTTTGATGAATGGCTTTTCTCATCCTCTGATATTCCACGGCTATTTTTTTTATTTAACATTCAGTCAAAATATTTACGTAATATAGATAAATAACAAAACTTTGTTTTTTAATTTATTCTATATAGAATTCATTTCAATAAAAATAACAAGATACCTTTGGCAACATATATATAATATACGTAAATATTCTCTATTTTCACAATGTTAATTTTACAATTATGTTATTGTATCCCAGTTGATCGCAAAATTATGAATGGAAAATTGAATCTTCTTTTTTCCTTCGTATGCAGAACTAATTGTAAGATGAAATCTATAGTAGCAGCGGTAATTGATACACCGCCAATTGACGGGAAAAAGCTGTTAGTGACGCGACGGTTGGTGTAAATGCATTAGCGACAGTCACATAATTGAGATCACGAAAGAGCTCGGAAGAATGAAGAATAGAGAGAGGAAACTGTGACATATCGGATATCGCGAACCGGAGACCAAGATGTCTTTACGACTTCCTCCACGAGATCGAGTCATGATTAGGACGTCGATCCGCCCTTCTTTGACATCTCCAGAGAGTCAGCCTCCCCACGTAGCGGAGCTTGAATCAAAATGAGGAGCGAGGAAAGTGTTAGAAAGGAGGAAAGCTTGTTGAAAAATGTACAAGCAGCGAAGAAATTCATGAAGCGAAGAGCAAAATTCTGAGAGAAGGGATATCAGAAGCGAATCAGGTTTTTCTGACCGGAAGTTAATATCGGAAATAATATCCGGTGATTTCCCAGCAGGAACATAACTAAGCGGAAAAAGACATTAATTTTTGTTTTGAGATACGAATTATTTATGAGACAATCAGTAAGCGATGTTACATTATCGTGATACATTTTATATGGAAAAATGTTAGATTAGTAAATACAAGATATACGTAAGAATACATACATACATATATGTATATAGTATAAATATATGTATATATAAAGTATAAAATGTATGAATACAAATCGTAGATTTTTACAAAAGCATTAATAATTATTAATTATTAATAAACTTTCTCCAAAATTGAAAGTTTGATAAAAAAGTTATTTTTGATATCAAAGCGAAAATTTAAAATTCTTAATGCTCAATAATATTCATGTGTAGATTTATAAATGCATATTTTTCAGTTCTACATAGAAAGAATGATTTTACTAAAATATCTAAAAATCTAGCTAGAGAGATAGATTTGAAAATAATTTTGTTGGGTCATCAAAGTAAGGGTTCATCAAAGTTAGGAAACTCAAGCATAATGAGTATAATGCTGCACAAAATTTTGATATTCTAGCAATCAGCTTAAGCGCTCTACGCAATTATTTGTACAGTTTAACAATATTATTTTTAGTTCTGTAATCTCTAATTATAAAGCTTTAGATACTTCAATTAAATCGTTTTTTCCATAATAAATTATGGAATATAAATTATACGTCGCGCCAATTTAGTTTGTCGGACTATAGAAATAATAAAATTACATTGATCATCAATAATAATGATGCTAATAAGCATTTTAAAGTATTGCACAGAATTATTGTATTATCGAAAAGGGGCGATTTTTTTTCGAAAATAAGTGCAACTCTTTATTTATTCCATGTTACTTGAATTATAATCACATAGGGAATGAAATAAACATGATATTATTTTATCCTACACAATGCGATATTTTAACAAAATTTTTAGATCTCGTTGATAATTGAAACGAATTTATAGCTTAAATCTCAGAGTTTCTATATTGATTCGTTCCTACGAGAAACCGAGAAGGAGCAAAAAGAGAGCATGTCGTCGACTTATACTGGGGTAAAGGATGTAATATTCGAGACGACTCAAGGCAATGCAATAAAACATTCTGGTATATAAATATATCTGCTTAAGAAGACAGCCCAAAAGTTTGAAATATTAGAAACACGTGTCTTGGATGGGGCGGTGCTTTTTTGGAGAGCGATGAACGTTTCGTAGCCCGCACGCTTAAATGTCTCATGTCTGAGTTACACATTCACATGTCGTTTTTACGCCGTCAAAATATTAAACTTCGGTTTCTTCTACTATGTGTGAAAATATCAAATGGGGTATCGTTAATCAAGAAAAAAAATATAGTAGATGCAAATAAAATATAAAAATTGATGATCTTAACGACTGATATAAAGGATCTATTTAATTGAAAACACAAGAGTGTATTTCTAAATTTTCTTGAAAAGATTGATTTTAATTGTTTATACATATTTATAGTTTATTTTTCAGTTTCTCTACGATTTTTATAAATGCTATAAATGCTATGTGTGTCTCTCAGAGACAATCATTTTTTTTAAGTCGGATAAAAATTACGAAGAAAATTGAAATTGTAAGACGAATTGAATTAGGTCGCGGCTTTTGTTCCTTCTTGAAGAAACGTACTTTCACTATTTGACTCCAAATAGATACGCATACGTCTCGCTTCATCGATTCTGATATCAATCTTCGTGCGTTAATTAACAGGTCGAAGAGCTTAATCGATTTATGGATCCAAAATAACATTTTCAGCTAAGCGCATTTTGCCGCCACTAAATATTCATTTCAGGCCCGTATGCTCTAATGTATTTATCGGGCAATCGGGATGGGGGACGCGGGAGGAACATGATCGAGGGATATGATGAGCTCGCGTTACAATGAACGAAATGAAGGTGACGGTGCGGCTATTAAAATGATGGTATTATGCATATCGTCATGTAGTTATGGGCTCGCGAGCATTATCAGCGCGCTTTTAATATACGCTGTAAAATTTCCGCGATCGTATCCTCTCTGGCGCTCGCGAGACGCTAAAAGGCATAACGACAAATTGCGTTTCGCGATAATGACGCCGGCGATAATGACGCACTGAAAGTTTCCTCGCGAGTCTCGCTTCTCGCGCTGCACGAAGCAACGTGATGCGTCCCAGGCCGACATTGACAACGGGCACTTGTGCCAATTTTCTCGTGATTAGCGTACTCAAGGAGTGGCGGCGTAATTAGTCCGAGTCGCGCGCTCGAAACGAGATAACGTGTCGACGTCGTGGAAACAAAACTCGAGCGTAGGTACTAGCTAATCTCATTATTCGTGAATTGCGTGAAATGAATAGGGAAATAGGACTCGAATAGATATGCATTCTTCCACGGTTCGTATAGTTTAAATATTTTATGCGAGATGTGCATGTAGCGAATCGCGACATTTCATATTAATCTTTTCGAAGTGAAAAAAGATTTATTTGGTCTACATGAAAAGAACAATTTTACTGAAATATTAAAAAATTTAGCTAAAACAGATCTGAAAATAATTTTTTGTAAACTATAAAAATAATTATGTAAAATGCTCAAGCTAGAATATCAAAATTTTTGGCTGCGTTACTCATTATGTTCGAATTTCTTACATAATTATTTTGATGTTCCAAACAAAATTATTTTCAGATTTGTATCTAGCTAAACTTTTAAATTATATTTTAGCAAAATTATATTTTCCGTATCAAATCTTAAATTTTATCCTTGAAATTTAGAAAATGAATCTTTTCAATATTAGAGAGATGTAATTATTTACACTTATTTCGAATGGAATGAATTCATTTAATGCTGTACAACATTCAATTTTGCAATATAAAGATAACATATATGCTGTTAAATTCCTGAAATGAAATAGCGGTCCGGACATATATTCATTCTATGAATTAGACAATGGAATATTACGTAAAATAATTGTCCATGTGTAGTAATGCACAGCTTTGAGCTCGATAATTATTGCATAGTGAATTTTGGCAAGAACAACAAATTAGAGCTCTATTGCGGGTATGACAATCGATATTAATTATCGCATAATTGCAAATCGGTTTCGCAGTTAATTAATTAATTAACCGCTTTCCGATTAGATTACATTATAGAAAGAACTGCCGAGCAGTTCTCTTTTCATACAGCAACGCGTATCCGCGGGCGTCGATCTATTAATACTTTGACGGGACATTTGTGACGCATAAAATTACACGTGTGGCAAAATGCGCATGCATCGGATTGTATATGGTAGCAAAAATATTGAAGAACGTATCGTTTTTATCGGGAAAATCAAACTATAGCCGCAAGGCAAATATTTCGTCCGGTATATGAAGTCGATAATATAAAATCTCTGTATGTATCTCTCGTATGCTAGTACCATCGCAAAAGAGGATTGCAATATTAAAGGAATAGATACAAGTCGTGACCAATAACAAGATATGTGTGTATGTATAAAGCTGGTTGGCACAGAGATTTTACATTTTACATGTGATACTGTTATTGCTCTACTTCTAGAATTTTTTACTTATGGCAAAATAAATATAGATAGGATATTTCTCGTCATAGAAATTTAAATAAGAAATTATTAAATCTGTAAAATCGATATATACTTAAATGAGAAATTATCAAATTTATAAAACTGATATATTTGCAAAAATTATTACTGTGAATTATTACAGTTTAACATCTAAGCATTTTTTTTTAACTTAACTAATTTATTAATGCATATTATTTAAAATGTTATTATTTCAATTTTAAAAGTTACTCTTTTTTTTCTTTTTTTTTTGAAAATTTTGAGCACGATGAATTAACTATAATAGTTGAACATCAAATGTTTAAAAATTTAAAAAATTTTTAAAAGAGACGTTGAAAAAAATAGCACTTTAACATGCATCGATTTAACCGATACGAATGCATTGAATGAGTATCGAGTCAAGTAAATGCATACACCAGAGCAAGCTGACGCAGTTGCGTTGATGAATTATAATGTTGGTGCACGTTTCGTGCGTACGAAAACAACTATGATGAATTACGTATGCGTGAAAGCGCGATGATTTTGTGAAAAGGTGAGAATTCTATTTTTTGTGAATGGATCTATTTCCTTAAGAGGTACTTTGTCAGTTAAACTTTGTATATTAAATCGACGCTGACGGGGAAAATAGAGAACGTCACGTGTCATGGTGAATCAACAGAATTGTTTAGACGGAGAGAAGACAAAGTTTGCTACATTGGCTATCCTAGTGGCCTTTTCGCCGATCTCACACCTTTGTACTTCCAACTTGTAAACCGACATGAGTTCTGCGTTTAACACTTTACTAAATGGTCTATTTACATCTCCGTGAAGTTTCCAAAATTTAAATCCATTTCATAGAATTCACCCATTTTGCTATTTTCGGAAATATTCAAAATGAGAGAATATATTCTCGAAAATGAAATTAAAATAACATATATAAAAAATAATAATATATAGATATAATAAAATATATATAATAGAAATAATTATCCATATATATATATGTATATATAATAGAAATAATATATATATATATATATATATATATATATATATATAATAATAATAATAATAATAATATATAT
>NW_012130071.1:4819063-4822834 GCF_000143395.1 Atta cephalotes
ATATATATGTATATATAATAAGAATAATATATATATATATATATATATATATATATATAGATAATAATAATATAATAGAAATATATATATAAATAAAGAGAAATATACAGAAATAATTTTGTTAAAAAATTAAAAAATTTTAATATAGATATAGATGTGAGAATAATTTCATTAGATCATCAAAATAATTATATAGGACACTGATTGCTAGAATGTTAAATTTTATTATAGTACTCATTAATAATAATTATTTTAAATCCAACAAAATTATTTCTAGATTTATTATATTTCAGTAAAACCATTCTCTATTCGTGTGTGTAAGGATGAAAAAAGAATATATGTATATAAGAATAAGAAGAGAATATTATATATGAGAAATTTTCAAAGAAAACTTGATGAGTCACATATGTCCCGCAGCCAGTGGTTAGATATGTCACACACTGGTACGCAAAGGGTTGCGGCTTTCATTCCGACGCAGCATGGCACGACGAAAGCCGAGACTGATCACCGTAAAAGCACACGGAAACGCGCTTCGCAAATATTCGCTCCGACGAGCTTTTTTCCACAGGCCCAATCCTCGAATTGCACCTGACATTTCCTGCGCACTGTCCACTGAACACACACCGGGTGAACCGGAAACAAGCGCGCTGGGAATTGAAGATATCGTCACGAATACCAGGCATTTAGGGCTTTTAGCAAATATTTTGTGTCGCCAAAAGAGAGAAAAAGACGAAAATAATGAAGGAGAGTAAATACTAGCCGTGGATTATTCTAATTACATCACCGGCTCTCAACTATTCCTAATTAAATATTATTCTTTTATTTCTAGTTTTTGGGGCAACTGAGAAGATTTTATAACAAATTCTCGTGATATAATTTTCTATTTCTTTTATCATATCAAATTTACAATAAAATTCATATTAAAGTACAGCATACCCAATGATTTAGTTATAACTGGTCTTAGAAAGATGAAACTGAATTTATTTTATTCCTTTTTTGTTTATTTAATATAATTTAAATCAATTATCGCAAATTAAAATAAGATTGCAAGTTGAAAGCTAAAGCGTTAATTTTCTTATAGGAGTTCATACTTTACCCCTAATATCTTATATTTAAATATATTTAAATAGACTGCAGTTCTCATTTATTAATGCTTCAATGATCCATTAATAATTTGTAAAAGTCATAATTAAAATATTTTCTTCATTTTTATTTATATATATTTATTGTATATTTTTTACACATTAAATTAATTAATTTTCAGATTAAAAAATGTTGGAAAAATAAAAAATGTAACATAAAACGGTTTACTTCGAGTTTTTTATTTGAAAGTTCAACACGAACGAACAATGTCCGAATGTTGAAACGTCGTTATAACGATAAGGTCGGGCGTTTCAAAGGATTTGGATTATCGCGGGCGGACGTGGTAGCGTTAGAGTCGTTTATTCTGAGAGCATTCGAGTCGATTTTCTCGACAAATCAGATCATGATGCACGGTTGCGCCGTCGCCGTCGTCGAGTTTGTACGTCAGCGAGGAATTCGCGCGGATTCTCGCGGTGATACGCAGTTGCATAACGAGTACGTGCTTTTCCGGAACTTTCGCGATTACGTATTTTTAAACGTGATGTATTTCACGCTTCAGGAAGTACGTATTTTCCGCCGCTCTCGTTCTCGCACCGCGCCGTGCGCTCGCTTTTGCTATTCTTATCTCTTGTTTCATGCCTTACTAACTTTTTACGCGGCTTGTCCGTCCCCAGTGGAACCCCCGCTAAAATATCACGTTGAAAATAACTCGCTCTCAAATTCACATTTCTCACTGCGCGGCTGATTTCGCCGGAATATGCATGAGACGGAGGCGTCAGAGGTAAAATGGAAAAAAAGCGATGATGCGATGAAAAATTTGGCGACTCGTAAAATATTTTTCTCTCTTTTTTTTTCACCGATGAAATGATACGTTAGTTCCAATTGCGTTGGTTTCTGTTTTGTTGCATGAGCTTTCTTTTATAGGTATACGTGTCTAAAAACGGCGTGTCGGAATATTAATTATTGTGATTACAATGATATCAGGGTAATGGGCGTGTGAAAACTACGAATTCTGTTGCAATTCTTTACGAATGTTAGGGAGAAATTTGTGCAAGATACATGCACATTACACTTCGTTATTTATTATTCGTTATGCCCGTCACGAATTTTTGCATAACATAACTATACTACGCTTATTACCATTTAAATTAACAATTTATTGGAATAAAATTAATGCACTAACGAATTTATAATTAATACAATCATAATGATCTTCTAGCTTATAAATTAGCCATTATATAAATATGTATCTTATAAAATATTGAATAAAATATGGAATTAAAAAAAAATAGACAATATTTTATCTCCTCTGTATTTTTCAAATTTATTAATTAAAAATGATTTGTCTCTTAATATAAGTCAGTCGATGTGAGTCTTATCGATCGAAAAAAAAAGACATTTATTTTCGATATCGTTTATATAATGTGTAAATGACAAAGTTAAATCTTATCTGTCCTGCCGTTTGTTTAATTTATTTGTGATATATTTTGTCTTTTATGATATAATCCACTCACGGGAGCAGCTTTCAGAGGGCAGGTAGAATAAAATAAATCGTTAACAGAAAAATTCAACGTTTGTATGCGCGACGAAAAGTAAAACACGTGACGTGTGATGACCGTAACGTAATAAACACGATATTCATTTCTGCAGGAATATAATACAGATTTATAATAAGAATATAATAAAAAGGCATGAGAGATTAAAGTGGGTTAATCCGTTGTGAAACCGGTTCCATGCTCCTCGAAATTGGCATCTCATACAGATACACAGGCCCGTAAACATTTGTCCGCCGACAGCCGTCGGTGGTGATTCTTTACTGCAATGGCTTGGAATTTATAGGAAGGAATGTCGAGTCAGTGTTCACATTTAACTATTACAATCTGTGCATAACCTGGGTGCATATAAACTATTGATTTTTCTAGGACCTCTGTTACTATCACACAAACGATTGTAAGTAGTTTCTTCTCTTTCCAACTTTTCTCCTTGTTTTTTAATTTTGTTTTTTAACATGTATTTTATGGAAGTTGTAGAATGATGAAAATAATATATATATAAGTTTATTAAATAAATGTAATAAATTGTACATTCGTTTAAACTTTTTAGCTAGATTCAATATTCATATCAATATTCGCTTATATTTAACGCATCCTGTTATTGACGATGCGATTAAATTTATACGGATGAATAAAGATAAGAAATATTATATCAACAATTTTTTTATTGCGTCGAACGCACGATCAAATTTCCAGTTGTTATATCATCATACGGATATAATGTTAATAGGTTCAATTTATTAGATATTAAATAAAAAATATTCCATTACGATGTAAACCGATCTTGCTAACATGTTAATTTAACATTCAATTTAATCCATATCTATATAACAATTAAATAATTTCTCGCAACTTATTAATTTTTCCTCTTTCTGTTATCCCACACTTTTGTTCTATTTTTGAAAATGTTCAGAAATTTTGTTATATTATCAATTTGTTATATTATCAATAAAAATAAAGTTAATATTTAATCTAAATTAATCTAAATTCGGTTTGTTTGTCTGGAATATAAAAATACAATATAATGTATATATAAATGTATATATATATATATATATATATATATATATATATATATATATATAGTATAGTAATAATATATTATATATATTATATATACTTATATTAATACGTA
>NW_012130071.1:4822854-4830782 GCF_000143395.1 Atta cephalotes
ACTAACGTAAAACGTACACGAACTTTTCCACACCTAATATATATATATAAAATGTGTATAAATATAAAATATAAAATATAATTCGAAAGTCATTCTAAGCCGCAAGGCTAGGATTAAAAAATAAATAATAATAAATTAATTTTAATCCGAACAATATAAAATGATAGTTTACATGCTATTTCTGTCAGTTTTTCTTCTTTTCTCTTATTTTTTTTCTTACTTTCTCTAAACTTACTTTCTTTACATATTTCATAATATAACTTTAAGTTTACTCCTCGTCAGAATGTCTCCTCAAGCTCAAGATTCAAGAATAAGACTTTACTCTTCTTGCCTCGTTTTATCCTTGTCAGAAAAGAGTAACAGAACGGAAATATCTTCTTTACCTATAAGAAGATAAATCTTGCCGTCGAAGCGGAATTGTATCGCGGACGAATTTAATAAAAATCAGTTCTATCGCGCCAACTCTGCGAAAAGAGAATTCTCTCTCTCTCTCTCTCTCTCATTTTCTTTTTTTCTCTTTCTTTCAAGTACGAGTAGCAAATCTAATCTCAGAAGCACCGCGGTACTCTCTCGCGAATCGAGCGGGCAGATTATTTTAGTCGACGTCACGAGAACGACGGGGCTTCGTCCTGTCTGTTAAAACGCGGGTAGCACGTATGCTTCCTTCGGGGATGTACGTATAACGGTCGTCCGTTTGCGCGCTTGCAATGCTCGCCTTCTCCATCTCCGTTCGTCTTACCGTTTACGGACATAGTGGACGAGTGGAAAAGAGAAAGAGCTGTCTCGTCGTTTCGTGGTTCGCTTTTAGCGAGTTTAGGAGAAAAGTATCTAATGCGAGCTGACCCGCGAAGTACTCCGCATTTCTCCTTTCTTTTCCCTTTTCGGAGTTTCTTGATTACCCATGGTCTCTCTTTCCGACAGTTGTCTTCTTGTTACGGCCGACGCGCGGCGTAGCCTGACACGAATTTTTATGCCGGCTCTTAGGCTAGTAGACGTATCTGTAGTGTGAAACTGTCTATCCTCTTCGTGGACGATACATGTGTGTAACGTCGGATGAAGTTACTTTGAACCTGTGAGGGTAGGGGCGCATTACAGTAAAAGAAAAGTTTCTTAGAGTAGTTTAAGGCGTTTAAACAACTACTTTGAAAGTTCAATTTCAATTTCACTCGCTGTTTTTTGATAATTATGTTTAGACATTGAATTATAAAATAAGTTTTTTATATGATTAATAAATAATAATAAGGCTCTGTAAGTACAAAACAATGTAGTCAAAAGACATTGGATAACGCATTCGAAAAGGAAAACATTTATCGAGAGTTCCTAATATCTTTTTTTCCTTTTTCTCCCGTTTTTTCATTCTCTCCTACTATACGAAATGAAGAATACGAGATTTAAAATTATAATGAGTTTTGTAATATCATGTATATTTTTGATTTATAGCCAGATATTTAAATATTACGGCAACATTGAAAATGACTCGAGCGACGTCGAAATGTTTGTTTCTGGCAATTGTAATTGTTATATGAATTGTTATATGATTTAATTTAAATTAAAGTTTTTTTCTACATTATTGGCTCTTTGCCCTTCTTTTGATTACATTGTTTTTTTATATGATTCCTAAAAATTATTCTTGCAAGAATAAAATAATCTATTTAATGACATATTTTATAAACAAATGTCTTAAGTTTTTAATACGATTTTTTAATGATAAAATAATAATTGTTATAAAACTATTAAAATATGATAAACATTCATTTAAATACAACCAGATATTATTAAAAGCTAATATTTTTGAAGCTTCCACAGATATTTTCTTTGAAGAAGCCACATAGTTTATCTCCATATTTTGATATATCATTAAATGTTAACGTAAACATTACAGTTCATCAGGGCGAGAAGTAATCTGATATTACGGTAATGAAACGTTGGCATTTAATGATGATGTCACGGAGAGAACTCGCAAAATTATTAAAAGTTATTAATTTTATCACCGCGTTGATCAGAGTTCCCATCCCGCTAATCCTTTCATCCTTCGTGTATTTCGCTATAAAAAAGATCATATACTTTGAAAACTATTTTCTAATATTTTATTCTCATTAGATTTATTAGAAGGGGAGAACTAATGTAGTTACAGAAAGTTTTTGGAAAGAGATTTAGAAATTCCAAGCTTCTAGGGATCACGAAGTTCCACACGCATCACCGATTACCATTGTCGTATCAAACCGGCAAACAAGCTGCGAGATGATTTCAGCTTGGCTACGTAGAAATCTTTCTTACCTCCGAGCGACGTCTGAAGGAGGAAGTAGAAAAAGGCTGTTTTCCCCGATGTACTAACGATGTGCTGCGGTTCTATGATGTGAATACGTGTATGCACGCAGGACTGTTTCTAGACGCAAGAAATCTACAGACGTTACTAAATCGAAAAACTCGATAAGAGAGAGAGAGAGAGAGGGGAGGGGGGGGGAGAATTTTGTAACTTAAAAAATTGTTAAATTTCTTTCAAAGTATTTCTATTTAGAATCTAGACAATCCAATGGATATTTTTATTTAATAAAGAAGCTTAAAGATATTTTCAGAGAGTAAATAGATTAAGAATATCAGAGGAAATTGTTTTTATATAAACTATGTTTAGGAACATATTCTAACATTTTTTAATGATATTTAAATGATATTTAAAATTAATTTCTTTAGATTAGATATGTTCAAACTATGATTTAAATTTCATTATATTATTGTGTAATTTTATACAAGAGATAAGATACATACATATGCACATAACATTTTTATCTCTGTAAAAATAAAATTGTTACTTGATATCTTCCTGCTTTCTTTCCTTATTATTGCAAAACATTGTACTTCATTATACATTAAATCTATTTTTTAACATTATCTTCTTCGTGATTATAGATCTCAACTCTCTCTTAATCATTATTTAAGTTTATATTTAATTTTCAATATATATAATATTAATATTTGATAATATAGGTCAACTATATAAAATTTAATGAAATGTATTAAGAAGGGCTATGAGTCAAAAATAATAGATTTAATATATTTAATATATATTACTAAAAGGTAATAAATATAAAAGTAGCGCTATATATGAAAGTTACAACAAATGACGCGACGTTTTCGACTCCGATCGAATCATTCTCAGTGTTAAACATATAAGACTAATGACTATAAATACAATATTAATTTGAGAAAAAGAAAGCGTTTCTTTCATCTTTTGAGAAAGGTATTTTGAATAAGAGATCATATAATAAGAACATAATAAAGTAATTAAAGTATATTTTATATTAATATTTATATTTTATATTAATATATATTTTATATAATATTATTATATTATATTTTATATTAATATCTAAAATAAATATTAAATTACGATAGATTTAGATTAAATTAATATAATTTTAGACATTCATCTTATTGTTAGATTAGTATAAAATATGCATCAACTATTTTAATCTTGTTCTTATTATACGAGCTTATTATATGAGCTCTTACTTTTTTAAAAAGTAGAAGAAATACTATCTTTTATTACATATTCTTACACAAGAATAAACACAAGACACACTGTGATCTTCCATAAACTAAGTTTTAAAAAATTTTTTGCAAAAATTGTTATTATGACAGAGAAACAAATAAGAAAATGAAACACTTGTAACTGCGAGCTACTTTAATTTCTTTGGTTCAGTTGAAACGCCGGAACTAGATATTATCCGATGGCGATGTGGCACTCACGCGATTGCCGGGAAACCGGGATCAGGATGAGCATGGAGAGATGTATCGCCCCTGTAGCGACACACGCGTGTAACGAGGCGCGCGTTGTAATTGCGGAGCCGCGGACACCCGCGTCAGCAAAGCCCGAAGGGCTTGATTGCCTTCGTTGGTCAGCTCGCTCGCTCGTGCCCAGCCGGGAACAAAGCAGATGGGGATCTTTAACTGTTATTGGCCGACGCCATGGTAAGAGAGTGAGAAAGAGAGAGACAGAACGAGAGACTTCTCCAAAAATGCGGAACGATTTATCGAAGGTTACATGCATCTGGAGTGTGGAATCGTTGTACGGAAAGCGCGCGAGGGAGAACGTGCGGAGAACGACCGGAGGGCGGATGGCCTCGACCGGCGTGCCGTCACTTTCAATTAGATAATTGAAACGGGGGTGAGAGATAGTCGAGCGACGCTTGTTCTCGCGACACAGTGCGGTCTGCCAACATTTTACAAAAGCCGCACGTAGGGACGACCTGGAAAGCGGGGTCGACAATTGCGCGTTTCGACGTGAGACTGACATTCCCCTTTTCTCTTCTCTTTCTCTGTTTCGAGGTTCAATTCGGACTGAAATTATAAATGAGCCAGAAAGATCTGTGACGAGAACACGTTAACGTTGACATTTGCCTCGCAATTATAAATGCTCCCTTAAGCTGTCCAATTAGTTAAGAGATGCTTTGTACAGCCAGCTGTAAATAGTATTATTTTTAATAAGATTCTATACTTCGTATAAGTACATGTATAAGAAATGATAAATGATTTTATATATAATAACTCATATATAAACAGATAATATTTAATGCTTGAATATTTAAAATAAATACAGAAATATGGATTTAGGTAAATATCACAATGTATAATTTTATTATTTTAAAATCTTTCATATAAAAAATTAAATTGATATTTTGCAACTTTTATTTATTATAAGAGAAGTTTATATTTTAGTAAATCCTCGTGTAAGTATTCTAAAAATTTTTGTTCGTAGAGCATTTTATTTAATATCAGGATATTTTGAAACGTTCTTTTATGTAAAATTAAGGATAATATAACATAACCTAACTGAAGTAAAGCTCCAAAAAATAAACCAGAAAATCAAAATAATTCAATGTGAGCTAACACAGAATTAAAAACTATTATTATATTATTGTATTTTTTAATGAAATAAAAAGAAATTAAAATATTGTAGATTTTTTATAATTTAAAAAAAAAATATAAAAAATGTTTGGCAACAATATAGAACCTGGATTAAAAATTATTTCAATAAATAGATGTGTTTTTAATAAAATTTAATAAAATATAGACAAAAATAATTGAAATTGTATAAAATTGTATAAGAATATAAAATTGTATTATTAAATAAATATTGAACTTGTTTTTATACGGAAAATATAAATTTCTAATTCCAGTCACTTTTTACAGAGACTATAAACTTGATACATCTACAGAGATAATGTCGTCTCATCAATTTTTTTCTTGAGATCTGTTCTAGAAATATATAATCACTCTCTTAATACAATAGAGTACAATTCTCGTTTTATTCGTTCGCTCTATTCTCAGTACTCTTTTCAAAATGGCAGATCGGAATAATACCGCAGTCACGTGTATTTTTTCCAGTTAAGCTGTGGCAATCATAATACATTGTGAGTATCGCTCAGCAGTTTCAATATCTACCGCAATGTTTCCGCAATAATATTGGGTGACTGTCGGACGGAAACTCATCGTGATTGCGGTGCGCGAAATGGAAGGGCGAACAATACGTCGTGTGCGATTTGTGAGCCTCAATCGACTTGCTTTCTCATCGAATAAGCTGGTGATGAAATGAGAAGTCCGTCGGATTGTTTCATTATTTCTACGGGCCGTCTAAAACAAGGTCAAGAGTTGCAGCCCTGAATGAGTAGAGAAATAAGGGTGCATGTGTCAGCCCTTGTCAGAGATAACATCGTCGACAACAGAGGGATCAACTCGAAGAGAATTGCAGAAACCTGATCTGTTTGAGGAAAGAAGGGAAGAGGGAAGAGGTAAGGTGCTTGCCCTCGTTTGGCTCCCTTCGCGGCCTTTCCAGTTATTAAATATTAATCCGGTGAAATTACTAAAGTACCGGCAATCTTCGCTGCACCGTTTCTTTTTCATTGCCCGCAATCTGAGACTCGATGATATTGTAATTAGATGCACCCTGTACAAAATATGCTGTTTTCGCTGCAATAAAATTTAATGTTTTTGCAATGTTCTTTGGATTATTTTGGATTGGATGTTTCGTTAATCGCTTTGTAATTTAAGAGATTTTTAATGCTGAAATAATGTTTAATCGAGTTAAGTTTCAATTTTTAAAGTTCTTAGTTTAATACTTTAACTACATTATATATAAAAAATAGATATTTCAACGATAACTCTATAAATTGAGTTATTATTGAAATGTCTAATTTCTTTATATGATGTAGTTAAGGTACCAAATTTGACGTGCGCAAAATTTTAGAATAGGTTAACGATGTAGATTTCTTATGAAATAAGAAAGAAAAAAATATTGAAAATGTAATTTTTAATATATAACTTGGTGACAGATAAGGATTGGAGACGCTTTTTTAACTAACTGCATACAAATATTATCATAGACTTCACTAAAAAAAAAAATAAGATTAGAATAATTAAATTATGATTGTAATGTCAAGAAAGTAATAAGTCAACGGTTATTCTGGAAAGATATTTTATATACATAAATCTGCACAAATTTAACTTTAAAAAATAATAATGTCACTATATTTTCTTTTGATGAAGATAATTCTTGATTTACTGTCGTATGTTTCATACTATTTCATTAAGATATACACATAGTTCTAATACTTTATTTCCAAATTATATAGATATTTGTAATTTTGGCTGGGCCTTGGTGAGACCTCAAATTTTCGGTGCTTTACTAAAGAACCACTTTAAAACAAAAAAGAAATTTTTTTAAATAATTTTTATCAAAGTCGATTTAAGTGACTGTAGATTGAGTTATCAATCATTTTCAAATTAATAGAGATATAGATAAATTTCTTAATTAAATTAATAATGCACTTTTGATGGATTCCTCCTTTCGCGCGCCACATGTCAATGCCAATGCAAGCGCATACACAACATGTTCCATAATTTCCACAATCCACGCGCACATACACATACATATACATACATACATATTATATATGTACATATGTACATACAAGCATATGTACGTATGTACATATACAAAGATTATTACCTTAAGTCAACGAACGGTATCGTTACATCACCGTTGTACGCACACGTGTCTCTCGCTGCGAATGCTCTCTTGTCAATTTCAGTTCCCGCTTTGCGTCAATGCTTTTGCATGCAGAAACAATGAAATACTACACACAGAAAATAATAATCTCTCTCTCTCTCTCTCTCTCTCTCTCTCTCTCTTTCTCTCTGTCTCTCTTTTTCTCTTCAGTTCGGTCCGATCTAAGCGACAACCTTTACGCTTCCGTTTCGCGGAGAATCGCAGATTATTTGCGAAAGAAACTTTCTTCACCATCAATAATCCATTCCGACGGATAGGATTTACATAACAAAGCCGTGTAACTCAGTCGACTGTCAGATTCCTGAGTAATCTGTCTCTAATTGGTTCTCGCCGAAAGTTTCGCACACATTCGGTGTGCTTTATCCTTCCTTATTATTATCATGTGGCACCACTGTTATTGCGTACGAAGAGATACGCACGTGAATGAGAATCACGGAAGATAAAGCGAGAACGAGAGAGAGAAAGAGGGAAGGAAGGGAGGGAAGGAGGGAAGGAAGGAGGAAGGGAGGGATGGAGGAATAGATGGATGGAAGGAGGGAAGGAGGGAGAGAGACGGTCCACAAAGCACGAGGAATAATCGCCCGCGGGAGGAAGCTGCATACGCGCGCACGTTGATTGTCTGCGCTCGCATAATCGTCGTACGCGCAAATGGAATATTATTGCACGCAGAAGAGAGGAGGCGACGGAAGGGTATATACCTACGTACGTGCGTGCGCAAGCTTAGAACTGAACGGCCTTACATCACATTAAACTCGAAAACGTAGAAACTTCAAATCGAATATAGAATCGAGTTAGCGATGGATTGTTAACTGTACGGGGATTCGAATAATCGAACTTTTTTGATAAGTAAAAGTAAAGTATT
>NW_012130071.1:4831342-4841445 GCF_000143395.1 Atta cephalotes
ATATAAAATAAGTATATATGTAATAAATGTGTTTATCGAATTTAAGCACCCAATTACTATTATCTTCACTCAGAAAAATGATCTTGCAGCTATAATGAAAATTATTTAAGTACGAAAAATAGCTAAAATAGATAAATTTCTTAACAAGTACTATGATATTGGATATGTATTGCATATCTAATCATGTAGATGACAGAGATAGAATTTAGATTTGTGCTATAAATTCTATGCGTATGCTACATAATTTTTAAAATACGAAAAACAATTACAATTCAGTTGGAGCAGCAAAATATTTTCTTGCGTATTCATGTTTCTGCTGTAACTTCATGATTATTATTTAGTTAACATAAAGCATACACAAGGAAAAAACGATTTTGCTGAAATATCTAAAAATTCAACTATGGATATATATATGATTTGAAAATAATTTTATTGGATTATCAAAATAATTATGTAGCATGCTCAAATTGGTTGCTAGTAAGTTCTAGAAGTAAGTAATCTGCAGCATTGCTCATCATGCTTGAATTTCTCACATAATTATTTTGATAGTTTAACAAAATTATTTTCAAATCTATATTTAGCTAAATTTTTAGATATTTTAATAAAATTGTCCTTTTCATGTATTTGAATAATTATTAAATATTTTTGTATATTATTGTTAAATCAATTATAATAAATAAAATCGAAAAAATCATTATTATATTTTTATATTAATAAAATTTTGATTACTGATACAATTTCAAAATTTGAACACTTATAACTTGGTAAACATTTGATACGGCAATTATTCGATTGTCGCAAGAATTGCAGCATAAATTAGTCCACCAATATATACACGAATCTTTTTATCTTTTTCCACGTTAAACATGGCTTATTAATGCGAGATATAATTTATAACTGGCTAAACACAAGTCTGATTAAGTACTTCCGCGCTGAACGGTTGACATAGCACACTATAATTTATTCTTTACGGCGCAATGTGGAAAAAAATCTGCTTAGGTCAACCATGCAGAAAAAGAACTTTGGCCTCGGATGATACTTTATAACAGAGCTTTAAGTAGTTTTAAACATCATTACAAAAGTTTTAAACAGTAGAATATAAACATTATAATGTCATTTCTCTATTAAAAAAGATATTTGACGATAAAAATATTAATAATTAAAAGCTTATATTTATTTCTAGAGACGTAACTATATACAATTGATTATTTCAATGTTTGATAAGTGAATTATAATTCTGGCTATAATAATAAACCATCATGAAAGTTACCCGGTGATATTTTTAAATTTACGATATTTTCAAATTTATGATTTCCAAGTCGGTGATATTTTCGAATTTGCAATTTTCAACTCGCGTTAATCCATGTTACTAATCGAATACTCGACAGATAATATGCTTTTCGTGAAAATAAGCTCTTCAGACTTCAAAAATTAAATTCAAAAACTTTTAAAACCGAGAAATCTCTTTCCATCTCGTAGATAAACGAGTATCGATTCATCATCGTGATAATACGTATCTAATGAAAAGCAGAGGAAAGCGTTTGACTTGTTGAAGAATTTTGTTTGCCTTTGATATATTCCTTCGAGATTTTACATATAAATTGCGTTATTAATGTGAATGTTAATGAACACCTTTGATACTTTCGAGTACATAAACCGATACGTGATATGGAAACGTTGATGAGCAACGCAAAAAGTGACGGAAGGTAAAATTGTCCGAGCCCGCACATTTTGCTCTTTATATCCGTTTGCATAATGTATAAAAAATGAATAGAAAATACAGTGTTAGTTTAACATAAAGAATATTTGATACAATTAAATCAATTAATCTCAGTTTTAGTATTTTTTCTTTCCATTTGTTGCTGTAAAAACAGCGATATCAGAGAATATGTAATGCGACTCAAAACATCTAATTTTAATGAGACCGTTTGATTAACTTGGAAGTGACCTTATTTAAATAACAAACCTAAAATAATAAACTGATCGTATTTAACATATTAAAATATTCGACGCTGTTTCTCCAAGAAGGTTAATTAATTTCTTAGACTTGATGATTATGTTTTGCATTTACCGTTTCGTTTTGTACATCGCAATGTCAGTCTTCGCGAACGGCGAACAACAATTTCTATCCTTCGAGTTCAATAACTCGTTATCGACTAGCTGCGAGCGGAAATAATTCCGTCACTCTCCGAAATCGTCGCGCGCGAAAAAGAGCGAGCTCCGTCCTATTTTTTTCCCCCGGGCCTCGACAAGAAAATCGAGTTTCGCGAAATCGAGTGCTTACAAATTCAGTCCTTAACGAACGAAAACTGTCAACAGCAGTCTGCGCTGAAATTATTTTTTCCTCCACGATTCGCTTGCCGATGGACAAATTCACTTCGACGCTCGGATTTATCGCAGTTATATTATTTCCCGACATTTGTGTTTCGTTCTCTCTTTACAATGTTTTCAATAGCTTCGTAACCTTCTATATATATAGCATGAATTAAAATTAAGAATTAAAATTAAAATTAAGAATTAAAATTAAGTGTCAAATGAATATCAATACTTTCATTAATGTAAAATATGTAGCATGGTATTATATGCAACATGTAGAAAATGATTTTGCTGAAAAATTAAAAAATTTAGATACAGATCTGAAACTAATTTTGTTAGACTATCAAAATTTTTAAAACCGTTTTGACTCACATTTAAATTGACTTTTCCGGGAGCTGTTCTCAGATCATCCTATAAAACACCTTTTCAGTCTTAGTACTCTAGAATTCTGTAAAACAATCACAAGGTAGGATACTCAAATTGATTGCTAGAATGTCAAAAAATTTAGATATTCTAGGAATCAGTTTTATTGTTCTACTAAAGTTTTGATAAACCTAAAAGTTTTGATAGTCTAACTTTATTTTCAGATCTATAACTAACTAAATTTTTAGATTTTTCAGTAAAATCATTCTCTCTGTACGGATTTCTCAATTTTTAAAAAAGTTTTTCAAATTTCAATTCTTTTTAAATTTTAAATTATTTAGGATAGAGAAGAAAATCCTAATGCGAATAAGTGTAATATGAATAAGTCACCCAAAAACTAAATATTTGTGAATTTAAATTTTCTTTGTTAAATTTTAAGTGCATTTTTCTCGAAATCATATTTTTCAAAAATCTTATCCTTTTAATCTTTATCTCTTAATAGTTTTTATTATTTTTTGATAAAATAAATTTTTACTTGTTTAAATTCTTATTTTCTTTAATTTGTCTGGTCATTTAAAAAATTTTTTATTATAATCATTTTTATAATTATTTGTATAAATATTTGAAGGTTGAAAATTTGCTAACGAAGTCAAAACATTTTTTTTAAATGTTATAACTTTTCAGTTTAAAAATTTTGAAATCTAGTCCGTTTGAAATTCAGATCTTAATAAAATAAACTTAGAGCTCGTATTTATTTTACTTATTTTCGATTGTTTTACAGAATTCTAGAATATTGAGACTGGAAGGATGTTTTATCGGATGATCCGAGAACAGCTCCCGGAAAAGTCAATTTAAGTGTGAGTCAAAACGGTTTTAAAAAAATATTTCTTATACATTAAATAATTAATAAATTATAACACATTAATAATAATTAATAAAATATGTCCTTTTTGTTAATAATAATTTATTTTTCTTTTCAAAAAAAATTTCCAAAAATCAGTAATTTTTTAGTATCGAGAAAGTATGTAATTTCTTAACACAGTTACATTCTGTTTGATGTACAATATGAATGATATGAATGATATGAATAATATGAATGATGGATTTTTAATGATACTTTGCTTAATCAAAGCTTAATAAAAATATTATTTTATAAACTCTAAACCGAGAAAATATGTATAATCAAGCAACTTAATATTACACTAATTATATTATAATTAATATTGCATCGATATTTATTATTACCTATCTCGCAAAGTATATATTTATTGATATTATATTAATATTTCGCTGAATTATTAATTCATATTAAACTATCAATTTTACCAAAAAGTTGATCTACAAAAAAGGATTCCTCTCAAAGTTTAGAGAATTTTTCGAATAAAATATTCACTTATTTCCAGTAATGTAATTTGAGTTTTTTTTTATTGCAGGTTATACATTTATAGAAAGCAAAAGTATCTCTCAATGTTTAAAGAATTTTTTTGAATGTGTATTCGATTTTTTTTAATATTGTAATTTGAATTTTGTCTTTTGCTCATCATCGATACATCGAATATTGTGTATTGACTGTGCGACCGCAAGAATGCAGCAATTAATTTCGCTCATGATTTATCCGGTGAACCCTGACGAAGGCTAAATCTCTGCTCAGCTTCCACGCCGTGCTCTTTACAGATCGTTAGCATATCTTCCCTCGTCCAAGGATGGAATATCAAAGTTACACCGACGCGGCGCGGTGCACCAAGATAGCTGCCCTTTTCTTTCCACCATCCGCCCGCGCCATCGTAAATTGTGTTCCTACAGCAATTCAGTCGTGAATCTTCCAGCCGAACAAGTCGCTGCCGTTTCCAATTACAGGACGGACTTTGATTCGTTGAGACTGTCAGATATAAGCGGGGAATTGGGATCAATATTGAGATTCTTTTGAGTCGCGAGTCCGGCGCTCTGGTTTGAGGAGTGGATAAGAGAAACTTCACTGGTATCGGGTAAATCTTACAGTCGCGATTTCAATGAATCTCAAAGTGGTAGCATGTTTTAGGTAGCATGTTGACTAATGACTCCAGGAAATTAACATATATATGGATACAAAAGCCTATCTCGAATGAAATTCCAGGAGTGTGCTATACGAAAAATTCGTTCAGATGGACATCTGAAATCTAGCCTAAAGACGTACATTTGCCAAACTGGATGTTCCATTCGAAATTGATCTCGAGAATTAAAGTCTAGAAATGAGTTTACAGTTACACGTCCGTACAACGATGAACTTTTACGAGTTTTTCCCGGACTGATTCTGAATCAGAAACTGAATTAGAACTTTTGAATCTAATTTGAATCTAACAAGAACTAATGTTTAATATGTAAAAAAAAGTCTTTGAAGAATTATTTTTATAATTGCACAATTTTTCGTAGACACGAAACTAAGCGATCTTATTATTTGCGATATATAGATGTAAAAACACTCTGTAAAAAAACTCTTAAAGAGATACGAAATTGATAGGTACTTTTATTTTTAAATGTATAATTGGTTATTAATTTAATGTATAGTACAATTAAAATATATAATAAAAAATATATAGTACAATTTGTTAAAATAACGTGTTATTTCACGTCCTTTTTCATACATAGAAAAACTTTTTCTGTAATAAACTAAGCTTCGTTTTTTCTTCGCATTTAAAATTTTAAATAATGGATTTATTATTGTTAAATAAATATAAAAAATATTTTTGCGTATAATGCAAATAGCTGAGCCGTACATGTATTTATTTTATTTTAATATATCCACATATCTTATTAATTTAATATATCAATATGAGAAAAGTATTCGATCCTTACTCACTAAAAGAACCATGCGAATAAATTACTATGGAAATAAAGAAAGTGATGAAAGATCAAATATTTCAGTATACAGAGTGAGTCATCTAGCATTTGGAATTTCAACTACCGATTATTTTGAGTTTGAAAGGTGTAATAACATTTATGACGTATCAGAAAGTTAGTTTTTTGTTTGATTTATGAAATGGGTCGCTATACGCTTGAACAAAATTGGGAAATATTGAAAACTTACTTCCAAAGTGAGTCTTCAACCCAAACTGTAAGAAATTTACGTGGAAAATTTGGTAGAAAAGAAATGCCTTCAACGCAGTTTGTGGATCAATTTGTGAAGCGAATTCGACAAACTGGATCCTTATTGGATAAAGCAACTCGTTCAAGTGCTCGTCCAGTAAGGTCAACCGAAAACATTGCTGCTGTTGCTCAGAGTGTGCTTAAACAATCATCAACATCAACTCGCCATCGTTCTCAAAACTTGAACATTTCACGCACTTCTTTGAGAAGAATTTTGAATAAAGACCTCGGTATGAAGCCGTACAAAGTTCAATTAGTGCAAGAATTGAAGCCGCATCATCCGATGCGTTTTCGGCCAATGGGCTTGGTTGAAGATGAGCATTTTTACTGAAAAATCATTTTTTCTAACGAAGCTCATTTTCATCTCGGTGGCTATGTGAACAAGCAGAATTGTCGTATTTGGGGGTCAGAGAATCCGCACGTCGTCGCATGGAGAAGCCGATGCATCCACAACAAGACTATTTAATGTAGTCCGGCGGCATCATTGGTCCGGCGGCATCATTGGGCCATTTTCTTCGAAAATGAGCAAGGAGCTGCCGTCACTGTCAATGGCGAGCGCTACCGCGCCATGCTAAACGAATTCTTGCTTCCCAAATTTGAAGAGAAGGACACAGACGACATTTGGTTTCAACAGGACGGCGCACCTTGCCACACAGCCAACGTTACAATCGATCTTTTGCGCACTGTTTTCGAAAATCGCATAATCAGCCGAAATGCTGATGTCAATTGGCCACCTCGCAGCTGCGATTTGACTCCGCTGGACTATTTTTTATGGGGAACCGTCAAGGATGAGGATGTTACGCTAACCAGCCAGAAACGATTCAAGAATTAAAACATGAAATCAAAGTTGCCATCGATGAAATACACGCCCAGTGGAAAATGTACTGAAAAATTGGATTGATAGAATGGAGTATTGTGCAGCCAGCCGTGGAAGTCATTTGAATGAAATTATATTTCATGTTTAATGGCAATTTACTACCTTTCCAATAAAGCCATAAACTTTGAAAAATATTCATGCGTTTTTTTTTTAGAGCCAAATTAAATTCCAAATTTTAAATGGCCCACCCTGTGAGTCAAAGAACATAATAAAGTCAAAGATTTTCAGAATCTTATTTTTTACACAAAAAATATTAATTAATTTAAAGAATTGAAACGAATCAATAATGATCGTTCGGTATCTTTTAAAAAATACTAATAAATCGATCTCTCTATTTCTTTCTTTATAAATTAAGCATTTCTTGTCTGTAAAGTTTAAATAATATAATCAACTCTACGTAATCAGATTGATTATTATAATAATATAATTAATATCCTTCTTATCAGTATATTCTCTTGTGTCGAGCTTAGATTGAATTTTAAGGAGTAATATTTCTGCAAGATATTTATCGGTAGCTTACTTTGATCGATGAAAATGTATTTGTCTCAGGCATAGTCAAGATCATCGAAGACAAAAATATCAGTGTGATACGACTACAATGGCTAAATATTTAATGATGAAAAACTATTTTTTATTAAAGTCGATGTACAAGCAATACGTAACACCGCCATGAGATGACGAATGGTGGAATTAAACTTCTTGTATTTAAAAAATATTTACTCAGAATAGGATAAAAGATATAGCATTGATCGCGTCCAGCAGCAGAACTTATTTTGCAATTGTTGGAAGTTTTCTTCGTCCTGATTGGATTATACTTTTTTAGAGAAATAGTTCTATCTTAGCGAAGAAACTTTCAACAGTTGCAAAATAAATATTCTGTGGTTATTATAAGAATTTTCATCATAATTTTAAAGAAAGATTTCTTGAATATCCACAATAGTTTCATGATGAAAATAAATGAGATATGTATTTCGATAATTACGATTTCTGTATAAAAATTAATTTCGAGATATGACATTCCTAAAAATTTATATAGCCTAAATGTGTTAGTATAATGACACTTAAAATATTAGAAGCATTAAAACTTGTGTCTATCTAGTGAAATTATGTACGCGTTGTAACGCGTTCTATCATTAAAGACTGTCATACCTAAATTTTTATAACCTTTATCTATAACATCTACAGCTAATCAAAATTGACTACATTGTTAAAGTTTTAGATACCGTAAACCGAGCTTACTTTAATATCAGGGTTTAATTTTATCCAATCAGTTTAAAAAAATTTCAGTCAACCTCAATCTGATTTTGACCAATGATTTTCAAATAAGGAATAATATCCGACCACAATTTTCTGTTAGTCTATGGTTGTTTATGGTACTATTGATTGTTTTATCATCTTCTGATAGCATTTAAACAGTGAAGTAAAGTTGATAAAGTAACCTCGGTTTATGAATAGTTTATTCATATGTTACAACTGAAATTTAACTACCGGATATAGATTCTTGCTACTGTAACTAAGTTTTGTTTTAGGTCCGTGTGTTCTTACCAAAAAATAGCTACGCAAGTCTAGTTACTGTCGTCTTTATTGAGAGAGTTTCTATATAGTCTGTAAATGAATATAAAGCGATAGTAGTTTGTGAGAAGAAAGGAACTCCTGCGAGACTCTATGGGGACGGATCGGACAAGCGGGAATCGGTTGTTGCGGGAATTCATTGAGTTCCCGAGTCCACGAAGACACGACAGAGAGAAAACGGAGAACTAAGGGAGCTTGTGTTTTCTCGTATTTTATGGATGTTTCGTCCCGAGAATTGATTTCATTCGGCGCGACGAGTGTGCGCGAGTACATCGAGTAGTTGATATTCCGGCATAAAGACGGAGTAACTTTTCGGAGTGTGGAATTTCGCAGTTCTTTATTCCATCGCCGGCAAAGTTTCGCTCGTCGAATGTTTACTCACACTGAATCTCTACACTGACTCTACACTGATAGATTGTGATTTCTCAACTGTGAGTCACCGACCAAGTCGACCGACTATGGAGTAATTTTTCACGTCTTCGCGGATTCGAGCAAAATTCGATCAGTCGGCACACCCGGTGTAACTTTCGTATGATGTTACGTCGCGTGGTGTACTTTAAAATAGAATTATAACGGACGTATACCGAGTTATTTGATTAGAATATCGGAATGATCGCAAAATGATATGGAAATATGGTCACCGCGCATACATATCGCGTAATCGACTGCATAGCGGCGCGTCGTTAATCATTATTAATGTAACGGGTTCATAGTAAGCGGATTTGTCCTGAGTTATTCAGTCGAAATATTGAAATAATCACGACAATATTGAAATTGAATGAAGGATAGCTATATTGCGCGAATTGCAATCGTGACGTGACATTAATTAATGCCGATGAAATAATAATCTATCTCTGCAAAGCTTATTTTAAAATGTTTATACGTAGATGACTAGAATAGATCAGATATATCGTTTAAATAAGTTATATATACATATACATATATATTAGATATTAACTGCTGCTAACAATAAATAAGATTATCTAGTTTATAATTAATTTTATAAACGCAATAAATATAAATTATGATAAATAAATTTAATATATTTAACAACATATAGTGATTTCTGTTGAAAAATTCTTCAAATTTTATTAAATATATTTATACTATGTATTTTGTATTTTTCTTAAAATATTGTATTTATTTTTGTACCGAATGTATAATATTATAAGAAATTTTTTTTATTTGGGAAAAGTATATATACGCAGTATATTTTTAATAAAAAATAATTATGCATATTAATATCGCTCTTTTAAGGGCGACTTTACAGATTTTAATCACCTTGACATATATTATAAGATCATGACTCTGATGTTCAATAGGTTTTAATTATCGTTCGTTATTCATTAAAAGATATTAATAAAATAAGTTATACAAATAGAATACAATATTTGTAATTTTGTAACGACTTTCCACGAAAAGCAAGCTCCACAACATATGTCAAGGTTACTGAAATCTGTGAGACCTTGGTGTGCATAATTACCAATCAAAATAAACTAAATATATATATTAATTATATTATACATATAAGTAAAAATATATATTCTAAATCATTATACATACTAAAAGAATTCTTAATATAAACAAAACTTTTAAGTAATCTTCAATTTTTGTATTTCTTTTATATTTTACCTGTATATTAAATAGTACATATTATTTTAATTTTTCTCTTTAATTAAAAACTTTTAAAGATAGAGATAGATAAGTGTAGATAGATATCACTATATTTATTCTATAGAATAGCATTTTCTTAAGCGCTGAGAAAGAGAGAGAGAGAGAGAGAGAGAGAGAGAGAGAGAGAGAGAGAGAGAGAGAGAGGAGGGAGGGTAGGTAGGTAGTACGTTACGTTACG
>NW_012130071.1:4842074-4848889 GCF_000143395.1 Atta cephalotes
CTATATATATATATATATATATATATATATATATATATATATATATGTATGTATAAGCAGCATTAGCACTTTTTAAGTAACCGTTGCATTAGAGCCTGTCAAGCGTTGCGCGTTTGCAGGCTATCCCAGCAAATAACTTAGTTATCTCTTCATCTCGAGATTACTTAGTTAATTAGTTTCGCGATTATACGTTGGCTCATGAAAGAAGCGCTATTAAGCTTACTGCTGGTAACGACGTCGACGATATATTCTAGAATTCCATTTCTTTTTTTCTAGCTCGAGGGAATTAATTCTCTGGATATATAAATAATTTTGTATTGCAAATATTATGACTGTGTTTAAAAAATACTTACATACTTTTGTTATCCAAAGATTAAAAACAGTTTAAAATCTAAAATTTAAAATTAGATTAGAGAGTCTAAATCAAAAGAAGAAAAAATAAATAAAACAATAATATAGCTCGAATTAGAGAATAGATAGTCGAAAGATAAAAAAGAATATATGAAAATAAATAAATAATTAATTCGATCTCACTTGCACTACAGTGCATATTATACATAAAATTATTTAATAAGAAAAACATAATATAAGTACGCTGGACAACAAAATATTAAATGGTAATGTTACTACATTTTTAGTAAAATGTGTATTAGATATTTTACCAATCAAAGTGTTTATATTGTACTTTTGTATTCAAACGTATTCATGTATGATACTTTTTATAGCATAAGAATAGAGTTAGTACGTGTCTGTCAAACTCGCTGCATAATTCCATTGAATAACGACTGTTTCCCAACCTGTTACTGTGACCAATGCAACCGCGCTTATCTCGCCAGCGTCAGCCACCCCCATTGAACACATCCACTGTCCATTATCGGAATCCACAGCTGCCGAAATCTTCGCTCCTCATTTGCCGAATGCCGTTGCATTGGTAGTGCAGAACAAACGGCGATTTCCGTATTTTGCGCTATGGAATAAGAAGTTTTGTTTGAATTTCGAAACTGGCAATACTTTAGTATGAAATTGGAGATACAATTCATCTAATATATTTATATATAATTGTACATTGTTGTATATTTCACACAACGGTTTTCATAAAAAAAATCTATCAAAGGACAAACAAAGACATAAATAATCATAGAAGACCAAATAATCATCAATAATTACTTTTATATTACGATAATATAAATTATATCATTTGACAATTTTATATATAGACAATGAATTATCTGTAACTTGTAATTAGTTTTATTAATAACAACAAATTATTGTTTCTTATACAATATATGAAGATGGTGTAATAAAGGCGGAAACGTTTATGAATTTGTATTTTAATGTATTGTACAATTTTAGAAATATATGACATTTGCTGCGTCTAGCTGCATACTTCTTTTATTTATTGTTTATATAATTATCTCACTTAGATTGCTTGTAAAATAGAAAATCTCCAATAAATAACATTAGTACGTAAAATAGTGCCTTATTTATAATTAATAGAGTCTATATTTAAATTTTCTGGATGCATATCTATTATAAAATTAAACTTTTTTAACATAGCGAAATATTCTAATTTGTCAAATTTAAAAGTTTAAATATATAAAAATTGAGATAATATCTAGTAATAAAAATGCTGTAAATAAATAAATCCTGTATAAAGCAAAATATCTGTTTTTTAAATCTCTGATGCGTGATTATTGCGCAAGGTAAAAGAATTTCCTACACTGCTTGCATTACGATTCTCGTTTAGGTTTATGTTTTATGTCTATATGTAGGTGAATTTACCATGAACGGGTCGTCGCGCTTTACATGTACATCGTTTACGTGTTCATCGTTTTGCTTTGGTTTTTACAGCTCTGTTTTTAATTCTGATATTTTTGTGAGAATCATCAGAATAGTTTACCGTGAAACATGGATTCGTACGAATATTAATCGACAATTAGCGTCATAATATTTCATCGCCACGAACTGTAATCGATGTCTTTATGCTTTCGGATTGCTATTGCATATTCCAAAATTTTATAACCGGCACGTTCACGCTTGTTAGCAGATCTTATGTAGGCATTATATCCAGAGTTAGGAATATTAATTTATAAAACTAACACGTTACCGGTACTTTAAAAAATAATGATTTATTATTATTTTGTAATGTAAAAGTAAGATATTAAATTAAAAAATTGCATTATTTAATAATTAATATTAATTGTAAAGATCAATTAAAATTTTAAGCTAAAAATTTAGCTTTTAGCTTTTAGCTTATAGCTTTTCTTTACCTATATTAAATATTCTTTACCTATATTAAATTTATATCTAATAAATTTCTGATAATTTCTATCAATATTGTTATTTTTTAATATGTGTTTATCTTTAGGAAATTAGATTGTAATTTACAAACGCGCAGATTTTATTAAAAATTTTTATTAAACATGTTTTTAAACATGTATATTAATAACGATATACAATGTCGTTATTAAGAGTGCATTTTAATATTGAAAATTTATAGTTCACGTTATATATATTACATATTTTCAATATTAGCAATGATTATCGAAATGCAGCTTAAAATATAAAGTATTCTTTAAATTTATCGTAATGAAATATTGCTCTAAAAAAATTGAAAATCTGCCACTCTTATTCAAACATGTGTACATTTATTTTATTCTAAGAAATTTAGAAAGTATAAAATATTTTTCGATATTAAAATTTTTAATATAAAGTATTTCTAACCAATTAAAAATAATTTAATATTTAATATTAATATTAATATTAAATAGTTTTAAAGATAATAAAGAAATTAAAATAACGACAAAAATAACGACTGAATTTTATTGTTGCTATAAAATTTGCTGTAATGATATTATTATTACCATTATTGAAAAAAGTAACGATTGTTACTGAAAAAAAAGTAATAAAAACGGCGTTACAAGTAACGCGTCATTTTCTAATTGTACCTCTATTTTGTAATAATTCGATAATTTATTAAAATTTATTATGTATTCTTCGATATTTTACTAAAAACACATTAATCATTTATTTCTATTCTTTCTATTATTTCTATTCTTTAAATAAACATTGAAGCATGAACAGTTTTAATGCTATAAGAAAACAGTCAAGTGCTATTATGTTGTTAACAGTAATTAACGCTGAGGATTTTTAATTCCTAACTTTCCGCATATCTATTGATAGTTGGATCAAACTTTTATAATGCGATATAAATAATTCGATATAAAAATCAAATTTATTAAACTTGCATTGAAAATTAAAATATATATTTATTTATATTTATTTGTACAAATTAAGATAACTACTAATAACTACTAAAAACGATAGTAAATATATAGTAAATATATAACGAAATATCTGTTTTTTTTATGTACGTAATTATTGTATTTATTATAATGCCTACTTTTCGATATCTATTGCGAACGTTATATGAAGTATCACGCCATCGGATCTGACAAAATCGCTGATTCTAGACAAGACAGAATAACATGGTGTTACTGTTCTTGGCGCAAGTGACGTTGGTGTTGAAAATATTGTTATTAAGAATGCATTTTAATATTGAATGACTCGATCTGAAAAGATAAAAAATTTTGTTTGTATAGGTAAAAATTGCAATTTTATTATTGTTTCGATTCTTCTCTCAATTTGCACTCGAGAACTTTGATAAAGTTACAGTAATTTAAAAAAAGTTGTTATTTTAAACAAGAGAGAGAATTCAGATTACATATTCCGATTAATGACACATGACGTTAAATTCCCGATTAGTTTTTCTTCAGATACATTATAACGTAAACTAAAACTTTTATAAATATAATAATTATTTTTATGAACTTGAATACGAATTTGTAGATTTGAAATGCGATAAAAATCATGCTCAAGATATTCAATTTAAAATATGAAAAGGTTTATTTAAAATTTACAAAATATACTTCACGTTGGAATTAGTTTTTATTGGAAATGAAAATATTCTTGCGCGAGTAAGTTTTATTGAAAGTTTCAATTTTGAATTTTTTATTCGATGGATTCCAAAACAAATTCCGTATATATTATAATGAGCGAATCATACATTTTTAAGCATAACACCTTTTACTTGATACTCTGGTTCGACTTCCAACCAGGATAATATTTTTCGCAATAAGTTTCCTTCTTTCTTTTTAATCTAATTTAGGATTATTAATATTTTATATGTATTTGCGTTGAAAGTCCGAATAGTAACGGCGCGCAATCGTATTTCTGAAATACTCACATAAAACAGTTTTGTTTCCAATCTTACTATTGCTTTTATTTGATAGCATTTCTTAGTGATAAATTTGATGTTACTGTAATTATCATTGGAGTCCATTTTTGACAAATTTCGATAGACCTGATTGATAAATTAATACGCGGAAATCCCCGAATCCATTGTACATATGAGTGACTTTTAGAAAAAATTTCAATTATTATAATGAAACTAAATTAATTTGAGACTATAGTTGGATTCATTTAAATTTATTCAATAAAATATATAAAGCAAGGAATGAATGGCGATGCTGCTGATGTACGTAAATTTTTATAAATTATAGTACGTATTATAATTTTGTAATACGTTATTTTTCTTAAATTTAATGTAAAATATTAAAAGTATCTTCCCTTTTCCCACCCTATAAAAGATAGTATTACAATGAATATTTATTTTTAGAATTTTTAATTCATTATATGTATACATATGTAATTTTATTATAGTATAAATTATGTATACAATTATTTTTTAAATAAATTAAATTACATACATATATGTACTTTGGGAAAAGCAAATAAGTTTTGTATTAAGACGCGAATAATTTATTATTATTAATTATATCAACTATTAATTAGCATTCTTAATAAAACTTTTTATGTATAAATACTTTTTGCGTCAAGGTTTACATATTTCATCTTATATTTATATACTTTTATAATGTTTCTAATTTATTTTTCGATTACGTCTTCGGTGTATCAAATATAAGTTACGAATATGTGCGAATTAAATAAAATGACTACAAATTTTCTAAATCTAAATAAATAATTTTCTAAATTTTCGCTTGACAGTTACATATTAATTACATGTCTTTAAATATACATAGTTTAATTTTATAACAAAATCAATAAGTTTTAATAATCTATAATAAATAAGCATAAAAAAGAAGTACATATGTGAGTTTTTTATAATAAATTTTATAAGTTTTATATATTTATAATCCTCGGTAAGCCAGTACACTGTACCATTCATCAAGATAAATCCAGCAATTTTAAAAAGCTATAAATTATTATTGAAGGCATTATTGTTGATAATTTCATATCGGTTATAATTTGTACTAAAATTAATTAATTTGTATGAAATACTAATTAATTGTAAGTGTAGTGGTAAAATGGGGTTATTAGGTTTTACATGATCTATTATGCCTATAGTTTCGCATTTAACAAGCGTTTTTCTTTGACGAGACCGCGTCTAATTAGTTTAATATAATACAAATAACACAAATCTCGTTATCATTAATGAATTCATGAATGCGCTATGTGCTGCAAGAGAAAAATTAAACAATGTAAGCTATGTTCGTGTAAGATACATATGTTTATGTATAATTAGAGATAAATATAGTTGCTGAATATATTGTAAATTTGTAGATTATTATAATTAGACATCGGATTCTTATGCAATTTCATATTTTTTTAGAAAGTAAATTGGAAAGCAACATCAAAATGGAAATTTGTTTTATTAAAAAACATAAATGCATACTTATTTGTGCACATTGTGCATATTTGCATATTTTATACGTGTCTGCAAAAATATCTGCATAAAAATTCGATATCTAATTATAATCGTAGACAAAATAAAATGTAAAATCTATATTATTTTTCTATAATTTTTACGTAACATCAGTTTGCCAGATATTCATTTCAGATAATTTTAGTATTAAAAATTAGGTAGACATTAATGTTTAATTTAATTCAAAACTATGTAAACGTAAATAATATAATTGAATTCCGCATAATAAAATTCCGATTTGTCCTTGTATTTATTATTATAACATTTTTTTACAATTTTTTATATATTTAATTGTATATTAATTCTAAAGATTTGAAGATATAAAAACAAAAAGATCAAGAAGAATTGCAACAAATGCGATTCAAAGTAAATCTAACTTAATTTAATTTAATTATTTAAATTTTTATTAAATACATTTTTTAGTAGGATAATATTATTAATATTATTAATATTATTATACATTGACATTAATGTAAAACTGTTGCCAGTGTTTAAATACATATTTAATAAAGTATCGTTTTTGATATCGTTATTATTATTTAAATTATATGTAATCTAAACTCAGGAATATATATTAATGATTAGTATCACACATATCTTGTTTAAGATCTATCTTGATTAAGAAACATTATTAACAGTGTATCTATTGTAATGCGCGTTCCAATAATTTGATCAGATTTTGCTTAGCGATAGCAATGGTCAAGTTCCTAATGCATGTTAATTATACCTGCACCATTGGGATTCAGTTATCATGATCGTAATCATATCACACGTGTTATAGAAGTTTCCACGGCTTGTAAAATATGTAAGTGTGAGTATTAAAAGTATTTATTTAAAAAAGAAAATAGACAGAGAGAGAGAGAGAGAGAGAGAGAGAGAGAGAGAGAGAGAGAGGAGGAGAGAGAGGAAGGAAGGAAGAGAGAGAGAGAGAGAGAGAAGGAAGGAGGAGAGAGACGAGAACAAACTAAACTACTACTATAATTAAATTAATAATAATTAATTATACTATATATATATTATATACTTATTA
>NW_012130071.1:4848985-4863572 GCF_000143395.1 Atta cephalotes
CGTAGTAACGTAGTAAGTAGTATAGTAGTAGTAGTAGTAAGTAAGTAGTAGTAGTAGTAGTAGTATATATAGANGATATGATATGATAGAGATAGNGTANAGAGGGAGAGAGAGAGAAAGGGGAAAGGAAAAGAAAGGAAGAAGAGAAGAAAGAAGGGAAAGAGGGAGTGAGAGGAACAGTCCAAAAAAATCTCTCATATTTAAATTACATTAAATTAATTCTTAATCTAGATTAATGTTAACGTAATCCTTTTTAAGATTTATTGATTGAATTTTACGTCACAGTATTATAAGTTATTATTATTATTATTATTATAAAATTTGTCTTCTATAATCGTAAGATGATTCGTTTTTTCTTCTTTCCTTTTTCCAATTTATTTCTTTTGCGAAGTTTTTCTCTTGAATTAATGAGAAAGTAGCGTGCGACCTGACGTTACAAGTATCCTTTCTCTCTCTTTTTTTCCTAACATTTGTTACATCGTATTTAACGATAGCTACGTGTTCCTCGAAACAGCGATAGCTCGCGTTCAGCTTCGGCTATCTCGTTAGGCGTCTATTATAGCAAGTTGGCGTGAGTTGGTACAACTTCGGACCGGAACCTCCCGTAAACCACCGGCGAGGGGTGCACTCTCGTTAGCGACATCGAAGATTATTCGATGTATTCAGGACCCAGCGGGTTCCGCACGTTCCACGCAAACCCGGCTTTCCAGTTAAAAGCTGAAGCCAGGCGCTCTTTTTGAGAGCAAGCATTTCGGTGGAAAACGTCTGAACGATTGCAATGTAGCCCGGAGCTTGATGCTCGTTACTTTTATTTTTACGCCGCTATTTTGTGACAGTTTATCGCTATGAATCTTCGCTCGTCCACGCAACCGCCGGTACACCAAATTTGGAAAAATTTAAGGGAAAAAACAAACGATCATGAAAATAATCATGCCTCAATTTCTAGCCGTTTTGAAATTTATTTTACAGAACGTGGTACAAAATAAAAAACAATTAAAAAATTATGTAAATTATTAATTATATTTATCGTATTAAATTTATTGTATTAACACCACAGATTTAATTTTCCTTTTTTTTTGAGATTTACAATTGCTTGAAACAATATATTGGTAATCAATAACTGTATACCTATTGATCCAAAATTGTATCAGTAAACAAATGAATTACTTAATAACATTCGCCGCACTATATTCCCCAATTTATTGTTCAGTTATACATTGTAGTTACTTTCCATTCCATTGTTTACAACTTCCAAATTGGTCTCCAATATATGTATAAAATAAGTAAGTTGTGTTATTGCAGTACACGCAATTTTAGTTTCTCTATTAAACTCGTCGCGTCAATCCTTTTAGCAGATTTAAACCATTTCTCGTCACATCGCGAGGGGCAATTGTTCGAGTTTCGATAGCGATTTTCGATGTGCTATTTCGAAACTCGTCCATTTCGACGGAAAACGTTTGCCATTAGCGCTCTCATAGCAGTGGCATTTTGATCGTTACTTTGTTTCCCGAATGTGCGTGGATAACATATATGTATGCGTGTGTGTATATGTGAACGTTATGGTGGCACCGACCGATTTTATCAAACCGTCGCGATAGAAGCGAAATCGACATACAGGGAGAGTCTCGCCGTAATCGCGAACGATGATCGAATCTGCTAACCGTAATGTACGCTCTCGATTTCGATCTTGCTCTTTTACTGCAAGCTGGACGCAGCTTAACGATAAAATATAAGCCGATATACTTACGTACGACGTTCGCTACCTGAGTCGCAGACCAATAGTTAGATATAATGGTTGGATCCTAGAAAACGATTTTATTGTAAAAACCAAAGAATTGTAAAGTGTGTTATAAAATTTCCTCTTTCGATCTCAAGTTAAATGTACTAAATATAATATAATGTTTTATGTTTTGTTTTTAGTTTATTTAATTAATTTAATTTGTCAGATAATTTAAATTGTTTTCTTTAATTCACTTTTTATATATTTGTTTTAATTTAAATCTCTTAAATAGACAAATTGAATACATAAAAATGAAAAATTTTTCTTTATTCTTATTTCTCGCTTTTAGCTCTAATTCTTTCATATTTATTCCGGTTTCATTTGATTTTTAAATATTGTATCGATATTTAATGTGACGACTGTAATGGATTAATGTTCAATAAAATGTGATAAAAAGATATTGTATTAATATTGTATTGACTAATCAAATAATTGTCGATGAAAAAGTAAATATATTATTATATACAGCTATCACACACTATATTATAATATGTTTATGCCAAAAAATTCTTCGTTTATATGCATTAGTCAAAAGATATTTTTTAAATACAATAAATGGAAAATGTTCATATTCAATCAAGGCGGATGTTTGTGTCAATTATTTTTTGTAAATTTATACAATTTCCAGTTCAAACAAATCATTATATATGTATATAAAAACACATAGAGATTACTGAAATTATATGTTATGTATAGAGAATTCTTTATTTATGATTAATGAATCTGATAAACATTGGAAGACCGATTATTATGATAGATAAATTTCAAAATATTCCATAAAATAAGAATTAAATATTAATTTTACTGATGCATTTTTGTAATTTTTCATAATTTAATTCTGGAAAAATTCTTTTGCATATACATTTTTTGAAAATCCTTTTTTCACATTGAAAGATCGCATAGAGAATTTTAAAAATCATAATTAGACTATGCAATTGAAGCGCGCATAAAAATTTGAAACTCACTACGTTATTTGAATTTTTTCTTTCTAACTAATGATATGAATACTAAACGACATGTAGTGTAGCATGTAATTGACAATTGCATAAAGTGCCCCTCCCCTTCCCCCCAAGAACCTGAAAGGTAGCATTCACTTTCATACGAACATTGGCCGAAAAGTTTAATGCTTCTCTGTTAGTTAATTTACTGTTTTTATCTAAATTTTGCGTATAACTAATAAAAATAAACTCAATTATATTAAATATATTAATATTGGGAAATAATATTAAGAAATATATTATTTCAGACTAAGAGTATTTATAAAATTTTGTATAATATTCGTTATATTGAAAAAATTGTTTTGTATAATATGTAATAGCAAAAATAAATTAAAAAATGAAAAACATAACATACAAAAATAAATGTGAAAATTTAAAATTTAAATAAAAATAAATAAATTTCTTATATCAATAAATTACTGTACACATCAAAGCTTCAAATACATAAACATAATTAAAAATTGAAATCTTTTGTGACGACATAAAAAAAATTTAATTTAATTATAGACATTAAATTTTATTTATTCTCAAATGTTAATATTAAAAATCGATTTGCCTAATCAAAATAAAAAATAAATGCGTAGTTATCAATGATAAGAGATAATTAATATTTGGCTTTTTAACAATTTCAAAGTTTTTATAATTTTCTTGAAATAATATTTCCAAGTTTTAGATTTTACTTCCGAATTTTAAGAATGTTTTAGAATTTTAAATAGAAATTTAAATATTTATCTTGCACTATTTGTTCTATGTTTTCTTTTCTCTTATGCTTTTATTAGCATAAGATCTTAGGTCTTATATTACATACTACATACAAGAATCTTATAATTTTCGATGACTACAAATATGATGTACATAAAATATGCATGTATATATAATATATATTGTATATACAGCATATATAATTCATATTGAATTATTTAAGTATCAAAGATCTAGCTTCGACCGTTATAGATATTTCATTTATAATTCTTATTAATTGTGTTCTCAGATGTATAATCTAAAATAAGGTCCTTATTAATTTTCAATGTGTTCTATATATACGTAGTATTCCATGGATATATTTCGAAGATACAGTTCTCTTCTTGAATACACATAGTTCATGTATTCGCAACACATACAGGTTTTTATATTGACAATTGTTACCATTTTCTTTCTCTCCATTTTTTTTCTCTTTCGATATAACAAATAGATTATAGACGCAAAACCAATAAAACCGATCGTATGATGTTGCCCGCGGCGATCAATTCCACGAAACTTTCTCGTATTTGTAACATTCAGACGAAAACAAAATCAGATTCGACGGCGGTGAGGCGTAAGGATTTATCTAGTAACAGCTTGTAGAATACTTATGAATTAATATCGCTGTGTAAGTCAACGTTTATTTCCATTTTCTTTAAAATCTTATCTCACAGTAAGTACATGTTGTCACTTTTCACTACCACATATCATTAGCTTTGTTAATGCAAAGCGAGCACATTTTCTTATCAATGCGGCATTCGATGTTTCCTCTAATTTAATGATATCCAGTCACGTACTCTAATTCTTCGTCCCGATTAGTCTCGAGGGTGTACCTTAATGCGTTCCTAACCGATTTCGCCTTTAGCGTCATCACTGAAACCCAGCGTGGAGGTCACGATACTCTCTGCAAGTATATCATATCGATATATTCCGATTAGCACGTCGCTCGCAGCGGTGCGCGAAGAGATTCATCCGGGCACTCCTCTCGTCGATCACCGTGGTTGAAAACCGGGAACGGTTTCGGCGGAAACGGATCCGATCTCGCTTTTTGCTCGTCGAGGAAAAACGCGACGCTCGATAAATTCCGAAACAAACGAAAGGTAGGATGCAGGCTTTTGCACGGGGAGAATTGCCGCGCACAGGGATGGGGAGATCACACGAGCGAGAAAAGGAGAGAGTGAAAGGGAAGAGAGACAGAATTGCCGAGGGTGGCCGCGGCTCTACAGGGAAAGGGTGGAACCGCGGAAGAACCATAAATCTAACGATTTATTCCGTTACGCCGCGGACGTGGCGCCCGATCAGAAGAAGCGATGAAGACACGAAAACGATGAAGTGCGTCACGCTGTCCAAATAAGCGATGACTTTAGGTTACGGATTGATGGAATGATATCTATTATATGTAGGTAGCGTAATAATGTATTGTATAGTATTCAAAGAGAATTGAAACGTTCAATTTAAAATACAGAAGATATCACATCTTTCGGAATAATTTCTATTCTTCGAAACTTACGCTTATTTATCCGCGTTGACCCTCATTAGACTTGTTTTTATTATTTTCTACATTTAAAAAATGAGAGTCTATGTAATTATAATAGGATAATCTCTAATTCAAATAATCTTAATTTCAAATAATCTTAATATGTCTTGTATTTTACAATTTTTCTTTCGCTTCTATGATTTTATTTATATTTTTTCTTCGTATTTTATCTCATTCAGACCATAATATATATTTTTCCTATCAATTTCCGGAACGATAAGATTATTCGCTATATAAAAGAATATAAATCAATGTCCGTTAAGCCTATTCTACAATATGCTCTTTGTTTCTTATTTCCTGCTTTTTATCTCTTGCTCTAGTTCTTGCTTTTTCTCTCTTTGTGACCGTTTTAATAATAATTGAATTGCTTGCTACTGTTTCTTATTTTTTCCGAAGTTCATTAATTTAATTTTATCTCGAGTGATAGAAAATCAAAAGAAGATAACAAGCAAAAAAAACAAGTTGTAAACAATAGCAAAAAAAAATAAGAAACAGGAAACAAAAAAACACATTGTAAAATAAGCTTTAGAGCTATTTTATTTAATCTGAGTTAATTGAACTTATTTATGTATTGTTAAAAAAAGGTGACCTTATTTAGCAAATAAATAATAAAAGTGCAAAGTTTAATTGAAAATTCCCGAATTATTATATATCGTGAGGAGACGAGCAATTGATGCGAACTAGTAAATAAATTGTCTATCATTTTTCATGCTAATAAATTTCTATACCAAATGTTATCTCGGGATGTATTGATATTGTTCAATGTTACGGAAAGAAATATCTTGATTTGAATTTCCTAAGTTACGTTCGATATAAACATCGATTTATGGTCATGGTTCTCAATTCATATATTCTTATGCAACATCAGTTTACTAGCCGAAAATCAGGATTCATATTACATAAATTATAACGATAATATTGAACTATCAGTTTAATCTTTTGCATAGAAAATATTGTTTAGATAAATATCTCTTCCATACCGTCAATGTCATTTACTTTATGATTCTTTTTACAACAATAATAATAATCTGTAATATATAATAAAATTGTATGAAAGTTGTTATATAAAATTATATAACAAAAATTATTTTAAAACAAATAAATTGTGTGTTATTCTTATTTTTTCTTGTAAAATATATTTCTTTAAATATAGTTTAATTTTGAGAATTAAAATCTTTTATTCGGTTGTTATAAATTTTAAATACGTCTTTTAAGACATATATATATATATATATATATATATATATATATATATATACTCTTTTGTTATAAATTTGATATATTATCGGATGTTGAAGAAGCTTAATGTAGTATAAAAAGTAATTTAAGAAGAGAACGCCTGTTCGCATAAACGCCACTTTAAATTTCAACGTTTCTACGATTTATCATACAAATGATCCACTTAGTTTACAACGAATTACAGTAGTTTATAGTCGCATCCGCTGGATTTGGCGTAACTAAAAGCGTACCAGTAAATTTTGGTAAGAGATGAAGAGTCGCATTCTTGAATCTCTGAATTAAATGAACGATAATAAATATGAGTACCTAGAAGTACCTCGATTTATTTCTTCAAACTGATTGTGAATTCGTGATTATATGTATATTGAGAGTTATATATTACGGTTTATAAAAAGAAATAAATTCTTAATATAGTTTCATAAAATCAATTAAATTTTTTTTATATAAAAATGTTTGTAAATTAAATATATATACATTCATTTATGTTTGTATGAAAAATGTTTTAATTTATAAATTCGTCCACTTATATTCTTTCTATATTTGTAAGGTAGACATATTAGATTCTACGAATAGCTTCGTTGCTAGGATGCATAAATATGGAAAGCACTTCAACAAGTGTAAGATTTTATTACAGTAAGCTATCGAAATCACACTAACATCTAACATCATCGATCGTAATACGGCTATATACGGCTACATATATCTGTTACTATCAAGATTCGCCTTTTCGATCTATGCGAAGAAATGAAAACGACCAGATTACGTTTTCACGAGAGGGTGCCAGTCCTTCGCAATGCGACAGTCTCGAAAGGACTTCGCGGCCCCGCGAAGTCTGAAAAGCCCATTTCGATAGTCCCTTGTGCCATCAGGCAATCCCATTTGAGATTAGACGCAGGCGTGAATTGTGTTACCGCGGAGTTTGAGCGGATCAAAGGCAAATTCCCGGTTGGGATGCATACGTACGTAATTGATATGCCTGATGGGGGTTTCCAAGTCGGATAGTCAATTACCATAATCTCGTTGTGGGAAGTGAGACGAACGATAGAAGCGAGGAGTGGGTACGAGAGAGCGAGAAAGATAAAGTGATATAGAGAACGAGATGAAGAGAGAGGAGAGAGAAACAAAATGAGAGGGGGGGGGGGAGGGGAGGAAGAGGAGGAGAAAAGGACGAGCGAAAGGACCGTTATGGTGTGGTCGCACCGTTTCTGTGCATCACGATTGTATACACGGGGGACGACGGCAATTCGATTTCGCTCGAAACGAAAGAAGAATCCCCAGTCTCATATGTATACTCTGGTCCCGGCGCTTATTAAATTCCGCTGACAGAATATCCCGCATGTGGCATATCCTGCCTGTACCGCGTTTCTCTTTCAATTAGCTGCCAGGTACTCGCGGCGTTAATCTTGCTTGGTGATTGCGTGCCACGGCTACTCGCCAAGTGAACAGGCTCATCACACCTTGAATTTTCTACGACTGAAGAAATGTTTCACTGCCTCGAACGAAGCAATCCGCACGTTCGGACGGAATTGCTTAGCCTTCGGCAAAGTAAGTTATCGATTACTTGACTTGATGGAAATGTGAGCTTGTAAATGCGCAGATGTTGTGATTATTTTAATACGGTGCAGAATTTCTGAATTATGTAATCAAATGCCATGGGAACGTCGATATTTTTTAAGAAAAAATAGTTACATGTTTCTAAGTTCGGTCTTAGGAAAACTTTTATGATAAAGGAGCCAGCATTATATGGAAAATTTTCTAATTATACGGAAAATTGAGTCCCGACATGTTTAATTAGTTTTCGCAAATAATATAGTTTAATGTAGCATAATGTATTGGACAAAAGATGTCATAGAAGACTCAATAATGGTTAGTTCTTGAACTATGTCATCAAAGGTGCTATGTAAGCACAAGTTTACAGCGTTCGAAAACTGTCCTCTATTGAGCCTTGTTATCCATGACATCTTTTGTTCACCACACTATAAACTACATTACTCGTTTCATTGAGATCCAATTCTTCATATAATTAGTGCAGAGTCTTTTCAATTTATGCGTTATTAAGAAATCACATTAGAATATGCGATAATTCTATTCGCTAATGAAACGAATTAAACTATCAATTTTGATTCAGGCAAAAATATTATAAATAAACTACATTTATAATGTAATAAACTACATTTATAAATAAACTATATTTGTAAAACTAACATTATAAAAAAATTATATTTACGTACGAAAAATAACGATCGTCTGGTTATTTTATGATCGAGTGCACTGTATTTTATAGCGCACTTCCTATACTATAACTCTCCAAACATGCGTTTGTTTCCGTCGTTCTATAAATAATCGTTGTCACCGATAGCCAACGTTGATTTACGACTAAATTGCCCGGTATTTTCTACATGGTCATTTTTTATAATCATAGAGAAAAAAAAACAGAGAGGATCACGAATCACGCTGCGTTACTATCGAAAGATCGAAAAATCATCTTTATATTCCTTTCAAGAACAATGACTCTTTGTTATTCTTTAAATAAAATATGCACATTTATAGCTACATCCCTATCTAATAAAATAGATATTTACAGAATAAAAATAAAAACTCAGTTACAATTAAACTAAAAGAGATATATAATGTTTATTCAAAAGAAAAAAGTTATTTTTCCAAATATTAATTAATTTCAATATTTATATACGACTTTTGCTTAATAATAGCAACTTCTAAATACGATGACTATTTTACATAAGTTCCTTTAGCTTTACTTATATTCATTTTAGCTATTCGCACCGTCAAACCATTAATTCTGCTTAACGGATGTTAATTTAACATCCGTTAAGCAGAATTAAAGGAAGCTTAATGAAATTGCCCGTTAACAGCTTAAAAGCATAAATTATTTTAATCTCATTCACTGATCATCATTCAATCCGTTCTATATTACGTTAATTGAAATATAATTCTGGCAAAAGGGGCAAGTTAATGGACGATACGCTTGAAAAAAAAACGTGCTCTATTTCGCCGAGGTTCCATCGTCCATTTTCGTTCGCGCAATGCTTTCTTTCATTGATGCATGCAGCTCGATTAGTTGCGTTAAATACGAGCGGCCATTTATCAAGAAGCAAAAAGGGGGAAGAGATGCATAATAGAGATGTTACTTTCCATGCCATATGCTGTCGTGTACAATAAGCGCGAGCGCGGTTAAATGGTTACGGCGTGCAATATGCCGAGAAACGCGACGAATAGTCGGGAAAACGGCTCGTACGATAGACGCAGTTTATATTTACAATGGCACAATACACTTCTGCGCCCACGAGCATAGGGGTGTGATCGTACCGTTTGCGAGTGTCCGGCAAAAACGAGCAGGTTTCGGAGGGTCGGCGGCTCGGGAGCAGGATTTTACGAGGGAAAGTAATTCTGCGAATCTTAATTTCACTTCTCTCCTGAATACTTCTCTCTTGAAAATATTTATAAAATTTACATATCAAACTCTGAAATCTTTTATCGAATTACAGATCGCGCGCGACTTATTTTTTGCTTATATAAAATGTAAACATCTGTTAATTAAAAAATGAATTCTCGAACAATATAAGTATTTTTGAAATAAATATTTTTAAATATTCTTGAATCATTGACACTATATGAAAAAAATATATTGACGTGTTCATTTTAAAATTATTATTCTATAATTATTCTGAGATGTATAACGATATTAATTGCATTAATTTCGTAGTATAATTTTCTGAAAATCAATTTGCCTGGAAATAGTTTTTCTTCATTTATTTTTAAGTATCATATCGCAAGCGCTGGAACATTTTTATTCGAGCATGTTATATATAAAAACTATAGCAGCCATTAAATTTTCAACCCGATGATATTTTTTAAATAAAACGAATAATAAATTTACGAGTGTGCTATGTGCAGTGTATTTATATAAACGTGTAAGTTATATACAATAATGCAGCACTGCCTGTAGATTCATAAATGTCAAGTGACATTTCAGATAGTAATCAGTGAGCATCACTATTGTGATTGGATGACGTTACGCAATGCCAATGTGAAATCCAATTCGGCGTTGTCTCGCCTCAAATGAGTTACATACACATTTTATCGTAATTCCCGGCAAAACGGTGTGCTCACGGATTTTTCAATATGCAAATGCTCGAGAACGCGGCTCAACCAGGCAGAAATGCATTCCCTGAAAATAGAAAGTCGCAACGTATTATATTGCGCGAGGTAAAAATAATGTCAACGCGTAATTGTTACGTGTAACAAAAAAAAAAAAGAATATATTGGCCTTAGTCGCGATTACGATTGCAGAATGAAGGTATAATAAGATGAAAACGTTTACGGTTGGAAAATGTCGAAATCGATTTTAATTTGGGAAATAAATGTTAACAAATTGCACGATACTTTTATACGTTTTTATTTACTTGATATCGAAATTGTTTTTAGATTCGTATAGCACAACATTAAAGGATTAAATGTAATTCTTATATTTCAATTTAACCGAAAATTGTTTACAGTTTATAACATTTTAGATATAATTAAACAATTTTGGAACGGCATCTGATTTTACCGCATGCGACAAAGAAACTGTTGTCTCCTTATACAATGTAATTACTAGTTTTAGTTGACAGCAGATGTGTATTTAATAATTTAATTAAGATATTAGATGTCACGCGTTAGATATCGTTTAGCCTCCTATGCAATTTCAAAACTTTATATTATAAATGTATAATATTTTTAATTAAAGAGAATTTATATAACACAAATATAATTAAAAACATACCTATTAAATATAATCAATAATAAATAGATTAAAAAATATGAATAATTTCGAAACTTACATTATACATATATATATTTTTAATTAAAGAGAATTTATAAAACACAAATATAATTTAACACATTCCTGTTAAATATAATCCATAATAAATAGATCAAGAAATATATATGAACCTTGCAGTAAAAAATAGTAAAATTCATAATGTAAATTAAAATTTTGCTAATTATGATATTCGGGAATCACACGCCTACGTAGAGTATAATTTAAAATTGTACTATGTGCGTAGGAAACATTGATTGTACCTTATGACCATTGCGTAATTAACTAATAATGAATATAATGTAATTCATTACGAGAAATTCTAATTTTCGTTAAATGTTTTCGTGATTTTAATCATTATTTTTGCCCAGTTCACGCATATTCGTTACGATTCATGTTACCAAGTCGTTTCGTATTAATTAAACGTGTTATCAAATTAACGCGACGTTAACGAATATGTGATGATTTAATTAAATCATTTATAATTAAATATATGAGATGCGATAATGAGACGAGTCACCGAATTAAATCGATGTTATTTATAATTAAATGGTGTATGCACCCATGTATCGGTATCGTCGTGGAAAATTATGTTGAATAATAATGCATAGAAAATGCAGTAAGAATAATATGCCCACTATCAATTGGGCTTTATTATATACATATATATTAATATATATTATACATATATATTATATACATATATATTAATATATATTGTTATAATTAATGTAAAAAGGCGTTAATAAGACTTAAAATAAATTGTCAAATAAAATATTGTCAACAGATAATTAGACAAATTAATGTTGTTACATACAATATAATTGATTGATAATACATTGCCACAAATTAAAATTAAAAAGTATACATTTAATGTGCAGGACTCTCTATATTATCATTCATGTGAACTATATAAACATTTGATATTACAATTTCAGACATCTATGCGATTAGTGTTAATCCATAATCACGAGGTACGTGATATCACCTATGGTTTGAAGATGGTACTTACTGCTTCATTCCCTTTGCATCATGAATAAATAGAATAAGCTCAGAATGCAATATCACGAGATGATGCTAGATACCTGTTCAACACAATGTCCACAAGAGTTAAGTCTTTTATTTAACCACGTGATAATCATATTCAATATTAGATTATAAAATGTTAGATTAAAAATTATCATAAAATTTAATATTTTTTAACAAATTACAATAAATCTTTTGAAAACTTAATGATTTGTTCACATCGTTTCCTCCAACATATCTATAAATTTTCATTCTATAGATTTTCAAAATGATATTTTTTTTCCGTTTGTTGCAACTTTAATTTTCGGCAATGTATTTACTTTATCTTGAAAATACGTCATGGTAAAATTTAAAAATTATTTTAACTATCAATTGGGAGTCACGTTCTAATTGTTCCTTTCTATTATTTTTCTTCCATTTGTTACAAGTAATATATGTTTATATTTAATAAATATTTATTTGCAATAAAGAAATGTTTACTTGGAACTATTCAAGAAATAAATTGTTTAGATTTAGAAAGCTTTCTTTCAGTGTATTGAATACATTAAATACTAATAATAAATAAATATTACGTACTAAATACGAGGAGTTCAATTTATTTGGCATCTGGAAAATATCCATATTATCATTATATATAGCTATGATCTCAAATCAAATAAAAATCGAATTTTCGATTTATCTCTTAATAAACAATGTATGGAATCAAATGTACGGACCCCTCTAATCTCAGACAGCAATGTCTCGTCGTGAAAAATTCACAGTGATTTTGAATGCAAATACAAGGGAGAGATCGAGAAAGAAAAAAAAACATCCGGTAAGAGGCAACGAGAGATTACTCGAGCAATGACGAACTCGTGTGCAAATTCGGAGAGCGGGAGATGCAACAAGGGATGAGCGGCTAACCGACGGCTCTCTCTTTCTCGTAAGTGCTTCAGATGCTACATAAATTAATTGTGCGGCCTCGCGGCCGCATGTTGCGATTTCAAGTGGGTTCGCGAGATTAGGCAGACGGGACAGGCAGAGAATGGGAGAGAAAAGGAGAGGGGGAGGGGGCTCCGGTTTTTGTTGGATTTGCACAACAATGCCCGGATCAGTGCGGCATGTGCGAGAACTTACCGCCCGATGCTAGAGAAAGGAGAGGAAAAGAGAGAGAAAAAAGAAAAAGCTATGAGAGCTTCGAGGGATCCTTAATCCGCGGACCGCTCTCCAATTTGATACAATTTCCTGTCCTCTTTCTGTCACGCCGATGGGGAACAGACGTCCGTGGTGGTGCACTGTAACCGTCTGGTTGACCTTTCCCTGGTTTGATCGGCGACCCTTTTTTTCCTCCACTCTCCCTTCGCCTTACGCGGTTCGTTACCACGGTGTATTTATTGGTAATTTCCCGATGTGGAAAATCTGATCGCCGAAATGTGTGGAAATGTAGGAGATCGAACGGACGGATTCTGTGCACTTGGAAGTATAATTTCGAAAATGAGGGAATATTTCACCGAGTTCCCAATAAAGACCATTTAATTACTTCATAGTATGATATATAGTGATTGTTCCTTAAATGAGAAATAATTTAAAATGGAGTAAAAAATGAATTTTTTTATATCTTTTTATATTTTGACACTTCACCATTGATGATTTTAAAATTTTCATTGTATCCGTTATTTTTTATTCATTAATTTAAGATTATATCTCTGTTTTGTAGCATTGAAGAAGGCTTTGTAAGCCGAAATGTTTGTTAATTATATCAATTTAAAGTTAATTTAATTATAGCACGAAATAAGCCATAACATTGTGTTAATTTTTGAGAAATAATTTCTTAACGAAATTTTTGTTACTAATACCAAAATTAAATACTTGTATAGAAGAAATCATTTTTGAGAGATCATATTTAAAAATCCATTAATATTAAATAGCAATATTTAAAACAATGACAATAATGCTTTGTAATTACAATATTCAAATATTATATTACAATACTATATAACAATTATCCAGGATTTACAAAATAATTATAAAATGATAATAATTACTACAATCTTTCCAAAAAACCATTTCCTTTTTTTGGAAACAATGTAATCTTTTCGCGAGCAGTGATATATTTTTAGGATACTCGAGATACTGTGAGATGTTTGCAAGATTCAGAGTAAAGTATACACTGTGCCGACATTTTTCTGACGTGCACATTTATGCTGAAGAAAAAGAAGGAAAAGGAGAGAGAGAGAGAGGGAGGGGGAGGAGGGGAGAGAGAGGAGGAGAGAGAGAGAGAGGAGGAGGAGGAGAGGAGGGAGGGAGGAGGAGAGAGAGGAGGAGGAGGAGAGAGAGAGAGAGGAGGAGGAGGAGAGAGAGAGAGAGAGAGAGAGAGAGAGAGAGAGAGAGAGAGAGAGAGAGAGAGAGAGAGAGAGAGAGAGAGAGAGAGAGAGAGAGAGAGAGAGAGAGAGAGAGAGAGAGAGAGA
>NW_012130071.1:4863592-4867851 GCF_000143395.1 Atta cephalotes
AGAGAGGAGAGAGAGAGAGAGAGAGAGAGCCGCGTCTGGCTACCGCCTTTGAATCATTTCGTAGGTACTTTGACTGCGAACGGAGCGAAGTACTTGGCCAAGTATCTACATGACAAGTACGTCTGCCCTGTAACGGAAATTCTGCTCTCGGAACTTATGGAAGCGGTGGCGAAACGAAGCGTGCACTCTCCATTTCTCCTCAACCGCCACCATCCCCGGCCGCCGCCCGTCATCGCGAATATCGCGAGGAAAGTTTTGAATGTGAATAAACTTTTATTTCTTGCCCGCGGGCGAACTTTGCCGAATCGTATATCTTTGCGAAGTGTCTACTAAATACGACGTGGCTTGTCCCTTTTGTGCCGGCAATGAGCTTCGTGTCATAGGTCGCGAATATAGACCGTTTTAATTTGTGAAGCAAAGTTATAGCCGTCGAGTTTATATACGCTCTGCCCCGGTCTAGAGTCTGATTGCTCCGAATCGCGCGTCGAGCGTGATTCTGCATAATCTTATCGTTTTGTCTCTTACGGTACACTAATATTTAGTTAAAAAGAAGTACAATCGCACGATAGAAATACAAAGCTCTTCTTTCCAAAGAAGTGTATACTGCAGAATGAATATTCATTATGAAAAAGAAAATTCATTAGGAAAGAAGATATTATACTTTACGATCATGGAAGCGCATACTATTCATTCAAGCTTTAATTTTAACAATGCTACTCAATTTTGCATCTTTGCTCATTTTTCTGATTAATTTTAGATTAATGTCTCTTTAAATAATTTCTTTAATTGATCTCTTTTAATTGAAGATAATAATTAAAAATCTAAAATTTACAAACTTTAGATTAGCATCGTAAAATTAAATTATGTTGTGAATGTACGTGTGCTAATTATGATATATTAAATGCGAATTTGTCAGATAAAGTTGATCATCTTAGGTTCAGAATGGGGTCAAAACGATGCCTCTCGTATACGGATCTCTTAAAAGGAAATTTATCGCTTTCGCATTATAGAACTACGATAGTTTTTAACTACTTTTCGCGACAGAGCAAATCAATATGGTCCAGATAAGAGCTCGCAAAGTCCTTGTTAGGATCATCCGGGTTAAACCTTTGATTTATCGATGAGAACTACACGCGAAAATCCCGAAGCTCTTGGAAATCTCTCAGGATACTCCTGCCGATTTCCATTTTTATTATACTGTATCCGCGGCGTATCTACATCTCTCAAAGAATCGACGGCGCTAATTTGCAAGCAGATAACTCAGGGTTACGACCATGAACTTCCTCAAAAGAGGACAAAAAGGAAATTCGATCTTGAATCTTTATACAGCGCTTCGAAAAAGAAAATAGAAAGTAAATTAGCTTTAATTATTACTTGCTTGTTAAAATTCTAACATCTGAAATCTGATGTTCACAGAATGCTAGAAAGATGAAAGAGATTAAAATAAACAGATAACATTTGTTAAAGAATAATTGTCAATAATTGTTAGATAATAATTAAAAATTATTAAAGAAAGATGAAAAGTTAATAATTTTTTATAAATAAATATTTATACATTTTATTTTTTTATGTATCGTCCTTTCTATTCATTTCTGTCCATATTTTCCCTAGGAATTTTTCTCCTTTGTATCTAAAATATACAATATACATAATATATGTATATTGTATATAATATATATGTATATTATATCATAAAATCGTGATTGCTAATATGAAAGTGAATATTTAGTGACCAACATTTTTAGAGATTTACGAGTCGTTGAGAAAGGCAAAAGCTTAAAAGGAAGCGAGAGAGATGGAGAGAGAAAAAGAGAAAGAAACGCGTGATTGCGGTGCCGTGGTGCGACCAAATCAAATTTAAAAGAATGACTCGTACACTTGTTTCACGGGTGGAACAATGGCCTTTTGAACACACTTCCCTCGAGGACCTTTCAAGGCGTTTGCTGACATTACGTTGCACTGTCGACGGCACAATGGAGAATTGTGCCGCTGCCGCTACGGCCGCTACGAAGTAGCACGTTCTCCACGGTTCGGAAGTATCGGGGAATTGAAATAGGTGAAAGACAACTGTTGCTCTTCGCAACATCTTAGAGAAGAGGCTAAATCTAATTTGGCTCGTTCCCGAAATTCTCAGCCTAGCAATTTCCTGTCAGTCGATTCTGCGCGCGTTTTCTCCGATCATCTCATATAATTATTATCGCAGACAAGGAGTATATATGGCCGATCGGCCTGTCCTTCGAATATAAACATGTACCGCAAATTGCAACAATATTGGTATATATGTTAGATTATTTTATAAATGTGTAGATTATTTTATAAATGTAATGCCTGCTAGAGAAAAGATTATATTTATAAAATAGTCGTATAAAATCGATTTACTGATCATGTTAATGCAACACACGATACATGTTTTCAATATGAGTATTTTTGAATACTTTTAAAAAGCATCTAATCTTTTATGGAAAGAACAATTTTTCTAAATTATTTAAAAATTTAGATAAATCACAGATCTGAAAATAATTTTATTAGGCCATCAAAATAATTATGTAGGATTCAAGCTGGTTACTGTATAATGTAAAAACTTTTTGCAGCATTATTTATGCTTGAGCGTCTTCCAGTTATTTTGATAATTTAGCAAAATTATTTTCAGATTTGTATCCAACTATACATTATTAGATACTTCAGTAAAATCATTCTTTCCGTGATGGATCTAGCAATTCAAATTCCATAATCATTATTATATAACGAAACATTTCATATAACGCCGTAGATATTGCTTTCATTATCCTCCCCATGATATTCCTACGCTTTGTATATATTTTCTACATATCTTGTTCATTTTCAACTTTCAACGAGATACATCGATTTAAATTCATGATATGTTGAGTATAATATTCCTAATATTATATCTTTGCTCTTATTTCCGAGCCATTTTAACATTGACTCGATCTTCCCTTCATCGTCATTCCTTAACGCGTTCCTTACACTATTTTTACAAGGTCACTATCTCGAGGTTGCGTATCCCTGTATCGTGCAACACTAACGTTTGTTACTCGGAAGGTTGCGCCTGCGGCCGCAATCAAGTTCGCCGCCACGAAGCACGATTTAGTGTGTTATTACGAATATCCCGGACTCACAGAAAAGTAACTCACACAGCTCTAATTTATTCCGCGTGCCATGCCCGTTGCGACGCGACGGGGCAATCAATAACGATTAAGACCACGAGAGAGAAAGCGGGCCGATTACGCTCCAAAAACTATCGATTTGGATGATCAGTTATTCCTACATCGCGAGTTAAATGTTTCGCAGTCGCGCGGCACTCTAGTCATTATTTTAATTGTTGCGAGAGAGCGCTGGATCTCTCTCTCTCTCTCTCTCTTTCTCTCTCTCTCTCTATCTCTCGCTCTAGGATCCTTAATTACAGCGTCCGCTGCGGAAATTAAAGCGATTCCACTTGCCTGCTGGCGTCCACACTTAAAGAAACAACCGCTCTTCTCTCGCCGTTCGAGGTCTGTTTCTCTTTTTGCGCTGGTCCGAGCAAGGTGAGAAGCAATGGTTCGGTCAGTCTGGCGATTAGAGTACCGACGAGAGACGTACAAATTGCTAACCCGTTACCGACATTCGCAAAGTCCACGCTTATATCGGATTATTTAACGATGGTACGACTGAATGATAGCCGGTGACGAGCACATCAATAGAAATAAAAATAACAAGTAAGAATCGATCGACACGTGAATAATATAATATAAATAAATGAAAAAAGAACTTGAAAAAATCAAAAAGTGATTCTTTATTTATTTATTAAATTTATAGTGTTAGATTATATCCAATTTGAGATTTTTATTTTTAATCATTTTTATAGATCGCCATTGCTTCTATTCAATATATATTAATTAATTAAATAAATCGATTTAATAATTTAATTATTAATTAAATTAATTTAATTAAAACAATAAAGTTAAATAATTTAACTAAAAAATATATTAAATTTGATTCAAATTTAGTTTACTATTTATTAATATGTTGATAAACGTTTATTTTTAAATTAAGCAATTCAACCATAGAATGGACTGATTTATATTTTTTGACACGTATAGAAGTTAAAAATAATAAACGTTATTTTTAATTCAAGAGATTGAGTCACTGTTGCGTCTTTGACATTTAACAGTGTTGGTATCTAGAAATATTTTTAAGTGTTAAAAATAAAAATGTCTCGTTAATAATACAATACAACCTTGTTATATAATAAACTTTTGCTC
>NW_012130071.1:4868603-4883740 GCF_000143395.1 Atta cephalotes
GTATATATATATATATATATATATATATATATATATATATATTTCTTTAAATCCACTTTTATTCCGAAATTCCGATATTGGATAAATAGATAACGTCGGATCCAATTTGGAGATATTGGACATGTGTAAGATTTATTAAATTATTAAATTAGTATAAGTTAAAATAAATGTACGTTATCTATAGAATACCGAGTATCTGAAAAAAATGTTATTTTTTTCAGATGCGAAAATGATCACACAATCTAAAATGACAATAATCTAAAATTGGATTAACTAGTGAATCACTTTTTCGATAGCTTATTCACTTAATTACGAGTTATAACATTTTTTTATCTATCGTTAGCAATTTTCACAGTTAATTAATTTCAACATTTTGCATAATGTGTACGATTCTACAATGTTCGATGTACATCGCTCATCCTTTTATCTTCTACTATTAAGTTCGACGTGGCGATTCATTCGTCGATGTAGCATTAGATCTAAATGAAATGAGAGAGGCAATAGAATTTATAGAAAAAGTTTTAAAAACTATCTAATTATTTAAAAAATCTAATTATATTTCTATTTAAAAAATAACAATCATTAAAATTAGAACAAAAATATTCATATATTTTCAAAACAAATTAACAAAGTCGTGGCTTATTTCGAGCTTATAATTAAACTGACTTTAAATTAATACAATTAACATATAACAATGTAAATATTACATAATAATGTAAACACAAATTAATTAAAAATAATATAAAAAATATAAAATTACAAACGCTTACAAAGTCTTCTTCAGTAAGTCAAAATCTTCGTAATTTTATATTTTTTATTTTTTAGATAGATAAAAAAGTTATGTTAATTGTATTAATTTAAAGTCAATTTAGTTATATTAATTTAAAATTAATTTAATTATAAACTCGAAATAAGCCACGACTTTATTAACATTAAGTTATTCTTTGAAATATTATCTTATCATCTGTTATAAATTCCGAGATTTTTTTCGATCGGTCAAGATTAATTTTTAATGTTATATAATAATATCAGCTATTAAAATTGTGCTTTTTTTTCTTCTGGATTTTACATCGTTCATCGTTTTGCAGTCGGTCGTGCAAGTTAAAGGACCGCATTGATATATACGGTGCGTTTTCATCTCGACGCACGTCGCTGCACGTACATTGGGTGCGGATGCAATGCTTTTCACGATTGCGTGCAAGGTTTTGTTTTTGTCGAGCAGTGCACGTCGCGGACGTGACGAGAAGGCATATAGATATATCGGTAGCGATGACTACGTGCTGCGATTTTCAAACAAAATCGTAATAGTAAAGTGTAGCTTCGATATTGAAAATTTTGAGAAAATGAAATTTTAATAATTCGATTTGTATAATTCGAAATCTTAAATCATCAACAACATCTTGTATATTATTATTATTATTAATATTGCCAAAATAATTTTACGTATTTCACGCGAGAATATCGATGCCATCACTACGGTTGATGCAGGGATTTAACGAAACGGCGCGTCGGCGTCGGTACGTCAAAGGCCGTCACTGACGTTTCGCCTGTTGCACGAAGTGGGCGCTTTTCATTCAATTATTCGCAATTACAGTGGAGGCAGTCCGCTTTCTCGCGTTCGTTACCGTTTTGGTAATTGCCGTTACCGAGAAAATAGCTGAAATGAATCACACTTGTGCGTGCACATGAAAATACAAAAATTATTCCTCTCTTTATGGAAGAATCATGATTATTAAGTCTCTTTAATGAGATTTTTTCTAGGAAAAATATTCAAATTTTTTTTTAATGATGTTATTACATGAATCGCAGATTAATACCAAAAAATATTTAATACTCTCATGAGATTGTCAGAATAATCTCTATGTATGTTTCTGATTAATATAATCTTCACTTTATTAATCAAAATTTCTGAAATTATTTCAATATAATTATTATCAATACATTTATAATATAAAACAAATTAATATTATTGAAGGAATTAAAATGACTTGAGTACACACAGAAAGAACGAATTTGCTAAAGTATTTAAAAATTTAATTAGATATATAGTATATATCTCAAATAATTTTGTTGGACTACTCGTACCAAATAATTATGTAAGGTGCTCAAACTGATTACTAAAATGTTAAAAGTTTTTGCAGCATCATATTTGAGTTTCTACATAATTATTTATATAGTCCAATAAAGAATTATTTTCAAATCTACCCATTTACTTAAATTTTTAGATATTTTTTTAGCAAAATCTTTTTGTGATAAAATATAACAAATAGTGAGGATCATGATATCATCATTTACTATTTTGGAAGAATTGCTATATAAAAGTTCATTAACGAAAAAATGATAAAAATGCTAAAAAATTTAAAATTCTGTTGGATAAAAATAATTTTGTTAAACTGTCAAAATAATTATATTGATAGAAACAAAAAATGATGCAAAAAATATTGCAAAAAGTTTTGATATTTTAGAAACTAGTTTGAATTTCCAAAATTTCCAACAAAATAATTTTTCAAATTTATATTTGTAGTAAAATTTTAGATCTTTCAACAAAATTGCGCGTTTTTTCTGTGTTTAAATGACAAGTATAATATATTCTTTAATTTATATAATAGAATAGGGCTAAGAGAGCGAAAAAGCAAGTTATTAATTGCTACCATTTAATCAAACTTACAATATACATAAAAATTTTGATTTAATTTTATTCAGGATTGGATAAGTTAAGTTTTTTTTAACTGAATAAAGTTAAGTTAAAAGTTGAAGGAATAAAAAATTAATAATGTAAGTTAAGTCAATATTAAATTAACTTAAGTTAAAAAAAAGTTTTGAAAAAAAATTTTGAAAAAAATTATTTTTTAGATCAAAATGTTCTAATTTTTCTTAAAATGAGATTAAATAACTACAATATAGATTATTAAGTAAATTAAATTTTTATTTTTTATTCATATGTGATGTAAGTATATAATATATAACGATATAATTATATAAGTTATATAACTTTAAAAAAACAGCCAGCACATAGAAGATACAAGATTATTTTTTAATAAGTCTAATAAGAAATTGACCAATTACAATCGAGAAGAATATTTGACTGTAATTGATCAATTATAATAGGTGACTTATGACTTAAAGCTTAAAACATCTATTATAGATCCAGACTAAGCCTTATAGCATAAGGCATAATCGCATAAACCAATCAGAGGGCTGTATTAGCATCTTAAGAAATTACTTAAGATGGTCTTAAAATATGAACAGATTACGAACGAATATATGCCCTTAGTCTTATTATATCTTATTATTTTTCTAAGATATTTAAAAGAAATAAAAAAATTGTTTAACTTAAAAAGAAAGTTAAAAAGTTTAAAAGTTTAACTTAGTTAAGTTAAAATTTAATGCATTTAAAATTAACTAAGTTAAGTTAAAAGTTATTAACTTTTTAACTTTTTTTTAACTTTTAACTAGTTACTATCCAATCCTAATTTTATTCAATTGTTTTAGAAATTTATTAATATTCTTTAATGTAACATCAAATTTGATCCAGACTAGCGCGCCATTGCATTCTTTAGTCATCCTTGCAATCATGTTAGCATGAGTACTCAGCACAGCATTTTTTAATTTTTCATACAGCGCTTTTTAATCATTCCAGAAGCCAAGTAACAGACAAAGGCAAAGATCGTTTCTCAAAAGCAAATGGATGCAGGATCTGGCGCCGCGCGACGGCCTTTAAGAACGCAATATCGTTTAACCAGTTTAGGCATTATTTATTCATTTCCATAGTAGCGGATCGATGCACGTTCCGTTTTGATAGAGATTTCCTCCCGGAGAGAGAAACGGCGAGTTGCACGAATAAAGCGGAAGATCGATCTTTTACGATCCCCCGATTTTAAGCCGTTTAACATAAATTAGACTAAATTGCAGTGCCGATAAAAGCGACGTAATCATCGGAAAATTTCTGCTGTGATATAAAACGTTATTTTTACACGCATTAGCATTGTTTATCATTGTTAAACCGTAATTCCGGATAATTACTTCACGATAGTTATTGTTGTATGATATAGACGCATATAAGGTTCTTATAAAAAGATTGGAATGAAGATATACTGTTATCATTGTTGTCAGTATTATTATAGTTATCACTATTATACTTTTAAATGTACGTTCCTTAAATTTGTGTAATATTTTGGCAAAAACCTGTCATTTTAAAATACCTGATGCAATAAATCTGTGCTATTATATCCTTGACGATCAATAGTGAACCTCTCATTCTCATCACTGCGATAAAAATCCATGAATATAACACTGCTGATCGACGTGTAGGAAAACGCGACGAGCAGAGTAGTGAATTAATTTGCGGAGTAATTCCGTCATCGCGATGTCGCGTGAAATCGCATGATTGACGGACGTATTTCCGCGTCCCTCAACGCAATGGATTAGCTATTAAATTCGTCTGCAGAGAAGTAGTTACTAGAAAATGGATCGAATGTCGATCTGTAATGAAAAAGTTTTGATTTTTTTTATTTACTTTGAACTTTATGTCTTGTGTCTTTAAATGTAAAGACGTCGATTTTCTTATAATTGTATGCCATTTTCAATGAACTCGATGTGCGAGACGAGAAAATAGCTAGAAAGTATCATAGCCTGTGAATATCTGGTTAATCAAATTAATATATATATATATATATATATATTTATTTTGATGTGCAAATGCAAAAAAAATATTGAATTTCGTTCTCATTTTTTCGGATGCAAGACTGAGTACACAATATAGCTATAAAAGCTTCGTCAATTGTAGCAGCACAGAAAAGACAGTTTTGCTGAAATATGTAAAAATTTAATAAGATATACAGATCTGAAAATAACTTTGTTGGACCATCAAAATATACTTAAACATTAATGGCAATGCAGCAAAAAATGTTAACATGTTCTAGAAACTAATTTAAATGTTTTACATAATTATATTTTGATGTTCTAGATAATTATTTATTTTCAAATTTGTATTCAGCTAAATTTTTAGACACTTCAGCAAAACAGTTTTTATAGCCAATTGTGACACAAAGATAAGAGTGATATTAATCTTATTGTTTTAATCTCCACATCTATCTCCATTTCTATCGGAATTATGATGTACTAGATTTAAACAATAGCGGGGACTATCTAAAGATACGATTGTGTTTTATGCAGTTTACGTGCGAAATGGCGGAGACCCGATAATCCCCCGGTTGCGCTTAAATCAAGGCCTTTTAATCCTATCGGATATCCGAATTGGGAATTCGAATTGAATACAAATTCCGCGTTGTTACCGTCTTACATTTGTATAAGTGAAATTCTTGCTTGGTACAAGTTTGTGGGTTTTGAAATCAAGTTATTTTAATAAGCGCACGTAATTCTGTTTCTATAAACTTCTAAACGCGAAATGAAAATATTTAAAAAGTATATAACGTATCAAAAAATTATTATTATACGAAATCTATCTATAAGATTATATAATAACGGCATTTCAAATTTTATAATAAATATCTACACATTAAATAACAAAATAAATTAATATCTACACATAAAATAACAAATTGTTAATAAAATAATAATAAAATGTTAATATAATAAAAAAAATGTATATTGTCAAATAAAAAAATAAGTTATATGTTTTATCAGTTGAAGAGAAGTTTAGAAATCTACATAAAATCTTTAAAGATATGCATGATCTTAACGGCTTAATATTAAATATTTTTTATCACTAATCTGAAACTGTATGTTTCTATGTTTAAGTGTTCACGATTAAAGAAATCAAATTGAAAGGGTTAAAACTCTATTTGAATTTGATAAGATATTTCATGTCAAGATATGCGTTCCAAGTGTCAATATCTTGAGAATATTAGTGCGGCGACGCGTTTTCGTATCTCCACCGGGAAATTTCGTATCGTTGGTTTGCTCACTGACGCGGGTCCGACGTCTCGTGTAATTCGCAGGGCCATATATTTCACGGACGATGGGTCCGCTCTTACGTAGAACGCGGTGCGGCACTTAGACCCTCGACGATTTCAATAAATTATCAAAACAACGTCTCGGGTCCGCGTTCTCGCATTAGTGTGAGAAGGGATAAACGCAACGGACGAGCTTAAAGCGGCAATTTGCCGGTTCTCGCACCATCTGTCAAAAGGCACGACGTGTATTATCGAGCTTGGGGCCATTATACTCAAGAGAAGGAGAAACAGAGAGATCAAGAAGAAGGTGAACAGAGATCGAGAATGAGAGAACGAGAGCGATAGAGAGAGAGAGTGAGAGAGAGAGAGAGAGAGAGCCGCTGATCGAACTTAGATCGCGGCTCGTCACCCTCGATCGATGAGAGGTTTCTTCTCTAATTGCTTAAAAATTACACGCTACTTTGGCCCCGATCCACCGCTCGTTTAAGATGTTGACGTTTCCGCTGTCTCGATTCAACCTAACTTGCGAGGCCAGATTTCTGATCGATGAAAACTGCATCGCAGCTGCTATTCGTTCGATTCTAATCTTGGCGTAAAACCGATATCTTCGCTGGATTTAATTTTCACTATCAAATATGTAAGAAAGCATAATGAAGCAATTAAGATATCTTTTTATTCATTTATCTTTTATCATTTTTTTGTACAGTTATAGAAATGAGAACAAAGTTATAATGGTTTTACATCAATCGCCGATTTAATTGAAGTCCTTACATAGTCACTTTTTTCCTTTTGTCATACCGATTACTAAATACAGTAGTGACTAACATAGTATGTAGGATATATTCATATGTAGGATGTATTCATACTTTGATGATAAGTATATAAGTAGATAAGTAAACTTTACAAAATGAATGTGTGTTAAGAAGAGATATTGAATATCTATATCAAGATTGAGTTAAATGTTAGAAGGTTCCATCAATATAAATACAGTTGGCTTAGAATTTTATCAAGAATATCTTTGCCTTATGAATATATTTTTAGCAATTTGACAGATTCTAAAATATATAAAATGACAATAAATAAAATATTGTTGTGTTTGTATTCAATTTGTTAAAAAATCAAATATCTATTTAAAATTAAAAAGATTTGCAGGTAATAATTTTGAGATTTCCACGAGTACTTTTTCTTTTCTTCGAAGAAAATATGTAATTTGCGAATTTATTTTCGTGTCTTGATATATGTCAACATTTTGTGAATATTGCAGTTAAAACGAGAGAAGCAATCTGATACTGAGCTTCTCTGGTACAAATTGTTTTTATATTACTCGTATTATATATTTATAATTTATATTTATAGATACACTACTTTATTAAAATAATTAAATAAATATTTAAATATAAGAAGAAGAAAACAATTCTTCTTTGCATAAAAGTATAATAAGCTAATTATGAAATACTAAACTTATATATTATCTTATTAATATTTCTTATTAATATCTTATTAATATTTATAAATAAAAGATAAAACTCGCTCGAATATAAATTTTACAAATATAAAATTATCACTGTTCTTTAGATTTCTTAAATACAAAGAATTGCTGCAAAATATGCTGTAAAATTAAGAAAAAAAAATATACATTATTGTGTAAATAATCTTAAAAGATATAGATGTAAAAATTTAACGACTGTAATAAGATATCTAATATATCGAAAAATTCTCAGATTTACTAATTCTGCGAGATGAATTTTGATAAATTATTTTCGACTCATAAATCTCGAGTTGCACCGAGTTGCTGAAGGTTGAGATATTACGGCTTTACCTGCGGTTTCTCTCTAATTGCGCAAAATTACACGCCGGCTCGTCCTTAATTATCTTCTTATTAAAGCTCCAATCGTTATTATCTTTGTACTATATGTGCTCAATTGCGGGGTACTTTTAGTGTACTCGCGGTGAAATATATTCGCCAGTTATTATAAAAGTCGATCGTATTATAACATTGACTGAAAAGACTATAAAGAATAGTATACTTTTCCATTAATAATCTTAAATTTTCAAGTTCTTCTTCAATTTTCTAAAAATTTAAGAAAATATTTCATTGTTAAAATTTCTTTTAGAGAAACTGTGTATTGTGTTTTATAATACTTAAGCCAATTATCATCTACAATTTTAGACTTATTGTTAGCTAGAAACTATTGAGAAAACTATTGATCTGGAATTCAAATTTTGAAATATCATAAATGGATTTGTTTGATTTCCAGATAAATTTACATGTACTTATAGTTTCTTTATTATTTTTCGAAAAATACATATTTTTTAAAGAATATTAATTGAAGACTAATTTAAAGTTTCTAAAACTAATTAATTTGAATTTCTACTTATTATGAATATATTACAATCTGATATAATATATTGATACACATACCTATATTTACTGATTATGTAGCGACGACGAGAAGAACTGGAAACATCTTTAGAGAATTTAATTGATTTATTTAATAAAGAAAAAAGTAGTAATATTCTATATTATTTAATTCAATGAATTCACTTGTAAGAAACAACAATATCTTTATATTTTCAAACAGTATCTATATATGGACTTGTGAAATGGTAAAAGCGATAAAATGTCGGAGTAAATGGTAGAAATGTGCTGAAGATCGTGTTCGTTCGATTTCGGTCTAACATTTGCGAATTACGTGAAAAGCCAAATCGCAGGAACTGTCCGGGATATATCTCCATTCGGAGCTACGGATAGAGGTCAAACTTGAATTCGTCTGTATTCAAGGGACGTAATTCAAACGTCCACGAGGACCTTCATCTACACCCTTGCACCCTTTCAACATCTGAGCTATGTGTGGTATGGTGAGGATCGATACACAACGTGCACATATATCAGACTAGTGGAAGTAATGCGTATACGTGCTTTACGTCGCGATACGTAGACTGCGGCGATCGATACAACTAGTTTTTAACGGTTGTTATTTAAATCGCGAAATTATAATTGCATTATGCGAATGTAATTATTTGCGTATATCTAGATTTGATTGGCAATTAATCTTTTGGGGAAGAAAAATGTATATATGTGCGTTTTGCATTTTATTAATATGTCTAATGAATTTTAGTTTTTAATATTTTTATTATATATCATTTACTAGCATTTTTATAGTAGTAAAAAAAAGAATGTATATGTGTGTGAGAGAGAGAATTTTAAAATTTCTAATATATAATTCAGAATGTATAAAATTTTTTAAAATAGAATGTTTAAAATTATATATTTAAAAAATGTTATTCTACTGCATCAAAAGAAAACTTTCAAGAGATAATTTACTTTATCATACATACACAAAAATACAGCAACAATTTTGCATTTTTTATAATTAGCAATTGTTCTTATAGGACAATTGTTCGCTATAGGACAACATATGTAAGATAAATGCCTTATGATCATCGTTAAGAATCCGAAAAACTAATCTTGATTAAATAGATAATGACAGAAAAAAGGTTGTATATACCGCGATTACCTCGATCGACTTTATAACTGAAGCCGCTAGCGCGGTCTACGTCACAAGGTATACACGCGAGTCCGCCTCCGGGCGGATCGCGGACCGGCTGCAGAACGGAACGGAGCGGTCTCCACGGTCGTTTTACGGGAATTAATGAGCGGGCCTTTGCGGGCCGATATAATGGTCTCTTTCGGTAAGCCCGCCCGTTCGTCGAGATGCGCTGGATCTAAACAAGGACAAAGAGCCGCGGGTGGTAGAACGCCGCTCGACGGGAGGCATCTCGACCGCCCGGAGCCCGCAATCTCTATCTTTCTCTTTCTCTCTGTGTTACAGATAGAAATATATATATATATACACACACATATATATATATATATATATGTGTGTGTGTGTGTGTGTGTGTGTGTGTGTGTGTGTGTGTATGTGTGTGTAAGTGTGTGTATCTATATATGTATATGTATATGTATTCCAACCTCATCAAGGTACAGTCCTCGGCTCGTCCTTCGGCCGTCGAAGGGTCGCGCCGCCTCCAGGCGACTCGACCGATCGATCGATCCCGTAATTAAGAGATCGCGACCTACAAAAAGCTTCTAATTGTGCTCCTTCTTTCGTGTATTAAGGAGGATTTCCATTACCATCGTGGGACGAAACGAAGAGAAACGAGCCAAGAATGGAGAACGGCATGAATAGATTCTGTCAGTTTACGTTACTTTTCCAGCGCGTTGGTCGATTTTCTTCTTATAATATTAGCACTTTTACTCGGAAAGTTTAATATATTTTTACTTTTAATGCTTTTATTTCTTTTGGAAAAAAAGAATGCCTTTCGTTATTTACATTTACGTGCCCGAGTTTCTAGTTGTAACTTCCATTTGTCTACGCTTAAAATTTGATTCGTTCGAATGGAACGAACGCAATAAATTCGGCTAGGGTCCAACGAATCCTCTTATAGTTCTTTATGATTAATAGATATATTATTTTATATAGAACGTGCGCGTGTGCAGTTAGGAGCGAGGAATTACGAGATTCTATATTGATATATCGCTTAACAATATTCGAAGTCCCATGAAGTGGTCGCGTAAAATTATCGCAGAGTTTCGAAGGATTAATTAATTACAGCGATTGGTCGAGTGTTCTCTCTCTTTCTCTTTCTCTCTCTCTCTCTCTCTCTCTCTCTCTAATTTATCTGGTTGCAGTACAGCCACACACACCGGCTTTAGAGTTGCTTGAAATGTCGGCGCCATATTGCAAGAATTCACCCGGAACTCAAGCAAGGGGCGATATAGAGCGCTGTGGCGAAATTAACGATTACCCTGGGCTTAAAACGCTCCGCCGCTTTTCTATCGACGTTGCTTTCGACCAATGCACGTGTGTTACATCGCCACACGTGCATGCGTACGCATATATGTGTGTGTGTGTATGTGTGCGTTGTGCAACACCCGTGCCTCCCCATTTCGTTCAATTATTCCAATGGCTTTTGAGGCTTCTCGCGGAACACACGTCGCTCTCGTAACGGAGATGGAATTTTATGGGATACATACAGATACACGTGCGAGTTGGCGCGAGTGTGAGTGAATCTGCACTCATATTCCCGCGTGCCGGCACACGTGTGTATCTCGGATAACGTAGTCGCGTAATACGACTCGGCGCCAATATGCGTCTCGAGAGACATTAAAAACTATAAAGGAGTATAATTCCGTCTCTGACCGTAGGTGTATTTTCATTGATATCGATGTGCAGGTATAGCCAGGTGTGTTTTTCAGCGCGAAAAAAAATTGAGAGGTAAATGGACGTACGCGTACATTCGCGCTTTTATCAACCGACAACTCTCGCCATAAATCCGGGAATTACGTAAATTATACAAGTATTATTGTGCCTTTAGAAACGCGCGCTTAGCAAACATCATATTGTTAATTATTCTTGTAACGAGAAAATTTTTGTATAGAAAATACCCATGGAAAAGTATAGCTCTGTAAATTCTTATGTACGTTGTTTTATAACATCGGGGAATATAATAGTTTATCGTCTGTTGCGTGCCGCGAATCGAGAGATCATATTCACCACGGTTATTGCTCTCGGTACAAACGCGATAATGATCGGTAGCTTGGTATAGCCAGCCGTTTAATGTTTTTATATCTCTCGCGCAAACATGCACTTATCGATTTCAACAGCGTCGCATCGCCAACCGCTATACGTAACCACTATACGTAACCTTATACGCGGTTTCCTACAAATATTAACGGTTGCGTGGCTCAGGATAAAAAATAGATCAATGGAGTTATTACAACGTGTCTTCTCTCTTTTTTTGCGCCTCCACGCGGATAATCCGCAATATTAAAGAACCGATCAATCTTCTCCTTTCTGCGAGTTACGCCAACTCGCGTTTACTTATGAAGTACGCCGGAAATAATTTTAAAAATACGCGATAAGAAAGTTGGAAATTGATAATGCAGAAAACGGAAAATTAAAAATTATAAAGTCGTAGAGTAGAAGTTTATTCAATTTACTTCGGAGAGTCGCAGTGATTAATGATATCTTATTTCTTGATTTTATTGTTTTATATTAAAAAATAGACAGTCAAAATCAACAAAGAATAAAATAACAATGTAGTCTGCACTCAGATTGTTATTAAGAAAAAAATCGCAATCTCATTTACAAAAAATATACAGTTCATTTATTAGAATAATAATACAATAATTAAAAAATTGTCATTTCTTGCAAAAAAAAAACAAAAATTTAAAAAAAGAAATATACTTTTATTTCTCTACAACCAAATTATTACATCAAAATTACATTTTAAAATTAATATTGCAAAATTTTTTTATTTAAAAATATTGAAACTTATTTTTTAGAAAATTTTGTTTCTTGAGTTACGTCGTTATTATAGTAAATAAATATACTTTTATCATTTTTTCGTGAATACATTTCCTGTTGGATTTTACATAACAATTTGCTCCATGCAATATGACGTGACGCTTAAGTAAAACGTGGAGTTAAAAGCTATTTGCTTTTTTCTTGCAGAACAGTCTTTCATGAGTAACATATTAGCGCAATACGCTGCCGAGAAGAATAAACAACAGCCGCACTAATTGTTACTTATTGCCGGATAGAATAGTTACGGGTTAAGGTAAAGATGCTGCGATAAGATACAGGAGCAAGGATGGTCTTTCTTACAAATACCGCGAATTAGTCGCGGCTTTAATGGCCCCATTATCTAAACGGATACATTGCACTGCCGCAACATTTTATTTTTAACGACCTCGTAATCTAAATCTTTTATATCTCGTACCGTCTCGAGTTAATCTGGTAATTCACAAATTTATAAATGATAAACGTATTTTAATACGACGTGTGATCAGATAAATAATGAAAATTAGATATATCATGGCTTTTAATAATAATACTGCAGATTATTTCTGTAAATCCAGATAATTTCAAAGTACTTTCCCCCATCTCCATAATTATTAGTATATTTTCCGCTCACGATTCATTATTGTCAGTAAATAATATCGACGATGATTTTATATTTAGTAAAGATATAAAAACATATATGGTACATGTTGCAGAATGAGACGATTAAATGGGCTACAAAATACAATGATACTGCTTGAAAGAGATTATGAAGCGCAACTATACCACTCTCGTCGAGATTATCGAATATGTCGAGTGCACTTGTAAATATTTTCACAACGATGGTTGTGGAAGAGAGCGATGCTTTTAAGGAAAGGATAAGGGTGTTTTCATATTACTTTTTCGCCGGAGCCAATTTCGGTTAATGCTGACCACAGTTAATTCCATTTTCCTTGCCTGTCTATACGAGAACTACGATCCAGGAAGGAAGAAGGAATTGCTGATCAGAGTTAGTTTAACCGAAGCAACAACTGACCTCGAACGATTCTACTTAAAGCCGAGTGGCGATTACTCGAAGGCTTTTTACTCCACAGTAAAAATTTCCGATTGTCACGAGTGAAGATTGATATACAGGATAAAAGAACCTTCAACAGTGGAAGATGGAATTTAACACAATATCTAAAAAGAGAGATCTAAAAAAATTTTTGATTGCATGATTTTTAACAAAATTTGTTATTTTTACATATATTGGAAAATAAATTTTTTGTAATAAATATTTAAAAATAAATTTTTTTCAATATCTTACAGAATATTTTTTTAGTTTATATATATTTTATTTAATTAATTAATTCTTAATTATTCAGGTCAGTACAATTAATTTTATTTATTTTATAAATAAATATAAATATAAATAAATCCTTCTGATCAATTATTTTATTTTTGGATTCCATATTGCAAAAAACTTATTTCAACACTTGATTATATATCTCTCTTCATTTTACTGTGATAAGTTTTTTTTTACCAAAATCATTACTAAAGTAATCTGTAGTTAGATAATTTTGACATGTAATTGTTAATTTGGTACTAAAGAGGACTGAAAAGAAAGGGTTGAAAGTATATTTTTTATTTTATGAAACGTTTATAAATTTTAACTATTAACAATGATTTTAAATATTTAATTTCGCTACGAACAACTTGTTTGGCTATGTGCTTTTTATTTGTTTATTTTTTATTTTAATTATAATTTTAGTTTATTTATAATATTTTAATTATATCCCTCTATAGTCAATAAACTTTATATACCTACACTCAGTGTTGTCAAATATTGGCATTATTATCATTCTCAAAATTTAGGTAAAAAATTTAGATAAGAAATTTAATATTATAATAATCCAAATTCTAACAAAAACTCACGGACGTGTATACTTGAATTATTAAAATATCTTGTTGATTACGTTACAAAGCCTCTTGAAAAAAAAAGTTAATTAGATGAAAATTTTTGGAATTACAACGATGTATTATTAGGTAATACTTCAAGAGTTATCGTATAATTAAAAAACACATTTTCCGCGTATTGTGCATTTTGAATATTTTGTACAAGAGAGTAAGTGCATTGTAGATGCGTTTAAAAATTCACACGGTTAGCTTGCCCGCGGCGAATTAATATTCCACGCTCGTCGTTCCTCATTAGCAGTAACTCGCAGCGTATGAGTGACACGGGGTGATAACGATTTGACGAGCGTGCGCGATTAATAGAATATTTGATCGTGCGCATGTATATAGCGCGAGATAGAACCGGCGGATTTACTGCCGTTTGTTAGGGACACCCGTTAAGGGAGGGAGATTAATGCGAGCAATTGCAGGCGAGCGCGCGTTAATTGATACTGGCCTAATCGCCATCAGATGCAGCTACCGCGGGACCATAATATAATATAGGAACAGTTCGATAATGCTGCAGTTCATCCCTCCTTCCATTCCCTTTTACCTGCCAAAAGGTAACGAAACTCGATGTTCGTTCAATTATTCGTTCACCAATGGATTAGCAGCTCACCGTGAATGCTGTTGCACGATTAAGCCCGGCTTATTGGAGCTTTTACGCGTTCAGAAGCGGCATAAATATTGAAAGTGCTCAAACAAACACCGGGCCGTGGTGGCGACGCCCGGCCGGACATTTTCGCAAATTACAGGCCGACGTGTTGATTTTATTCCATTCGTGTGATTTTAGCACGTTTTACTCTCGTGATGTAAGCGAAATATTGCCTACCAGTGTTGAGCAAGTATTTTTTTGAATATGACACACGTTCTTTGAAAAAAATGTACCGAGATACAGATATTAAAAAAACAAGATACTTTACATCTCTCTCTCTCTCTCTCT
>NW_012130071.1:4883760-4884633 GCF_000143395.1 Atta cephalotes
AAAAACTAAAGAATACTTTACTATCTCTCTCTCTCTCTCTCTCTCTCTCTCTCTCTCTCAGAGCAGATACATGTGTACTTAAATAATTTTTCAGAAAGTGAATTTTAAGAACGCTCTTACAAATTATGATATTTTTGGATAAACAGAATACTGTCCCAAACTTTTCTTTCAATAAGTCATAATTACAGAAAAATTATTAATACATTTATATTTCTTTATTTGTGTTTTCATTTATATTCATGACATTTATTATTTATTCTTATATAATAAATTAATTTTGAATATTTTCAAAGAAAAAAAATGTTCGGCGATTTTGATCATCGAGTAATGTAAGTTAGAAAAATTAGTCAAAAAATTGTAAAAGTTATTATAAATTATAAAAAATTTAATCCTTTTATATTATTTATAATATTTTATCTACTTAACGTTTTCGATGAAAACTATTCCACATTTTTTTCTGATTAAAAAATTTGTAGACACCAGTTATTAGAGATTGAGAATAGATAAAATATTATAGATAATATTATTAAAAAATTAAATTTTAATTTAATTCTGGTAATTTTTTTATTAATTCTTCTAACTTGCGTTATTCGATAGAGATCGCCACATTTTCTTTTTTAAAAATATTTTGAATTAATTTATTACTATTATTCATTTTATTTCTACGATGTGTGATTTTAGAGCGTTTTACTCCGTGACCGAGATATAACACAAAATGCCAGTGCAAGCTGCTTTATTTTTAAATGTATTTAGGTAGAGATACAGGTTCTCTGTGAAAAATGTACCGAGGTAAGTACAGGTAATAAAAAAATAAATACCTCATTATTGTGCAGGTACAAAAAAAACAAAATATTTTAGATCTCTCTCTCTCTC
>NW_012130071.1:4884653-4887205 GCF_000143395.1 Atta cephalotes
CTCTCTCTCTCTCTCTCTCTCTCTCTCTCTCTCTCTCTCTCTCTCTCTCTCTCTTTCTCTCTCTCTCTCTCAGGGCAGATATTATCGTGTACATAAATAATTATTTAGAAAGTGAGTTTTAAGAACAAAAATTATAATACTTAATTACTTATAAATTACTTATAAATTATAATACTTTTTGGATTAGCGGGATATTCTCTTAAAATTTTTTTGCAATACGTCACAACGCAGAACATTATTAATATATTTACATTTATTATATTCCTTTGTTTACGTTTTTATTTATATTCATATTTATTATTTACTATTTATATTTTTCTATATAATAAATTAATTTTGAATATTTTCAAAGAAAAAAATGTGTAGCATTTTCGCTTATCAAGTAATGTAAGTTAAAAAAATTAGTCAAGAAATTATAAGAATAGTAAAATTTAATTTTTTAATAATATTATTTATAATATATCACGATTATTCTTAGCCTTTAATAATTAAAGTCTACTATTTACGAATTTTCTGACCACAGCATAAAAAAATGTGGAACGATTTTCATTGAAGAATTTACTCTTCTCAATAGCGATCCAATATGTGCTCTTTGATATATGTATAACTCTGAGCGAACTGTATAAAACCCATTTGAGTATACTTATTTTTAACTAATACGCTGTATCAGTTAATGGACAGTTTAACGATCCTCAATAATTACATATATTCATATACAAAAAGCACTTTCGAGAATAGCTGTTGGACAAAAAAAACTTTGATTAGCCATCTAGGAACAGATAGATGCTTCTTTACTAGATAATGCTGGATGATAATATGAAAATATCGTATATGTCTGGAAAGACAGAATCTGATATTTCGACAACAACCATGCTATTACTCATGTGCAGTGTTATGCTGCACCTAAGTACTTAGATGGTGTAATTAGATACAAAATTATGTATCTAGATACTGTACCGAGGTACTCTCTAAAATCTTTGGAGTGAAATCTAATTGTAAAGAGTGACAAAGAGTAACAATTGAGCTTATGTTAAAAAAAGAGTATCTTAATTGTCAATTTTTAAGAATGAAGAGATTTTACTCTTTAAAGTTAGATTTTACTTTCTAGACTTTAGAGAACACTTTTTTTCTCGAAAAAGGCAGCAACATTGACTGCGTTTAGCAGTTCAACAGATGAGTGAACGCTTCTTATATATATATATATGTATTCTTCTTAATCTCTAAAAGTTTGATTGGATGATCTAAAAGAATACACCAATAAGCGAGCGCTTACTCAATTTAAAGGTCTGTCCTTTTTTTATTCTAATTTGTGAACTGGTATAATAAGTTAGAGTAAAGCAGACATGGTTTGTTTCACTCTAACTTATTGCACTCGTTCAGAATTCTATGAAAAAGGATGGACCTAGTGTCTGCCAAACTTAATCATTTTCATATTTTCTAGTATCTAATAAATCGTCTATTTGCCCCTAAATGGCTAGTCAATGTTTTCTCCAATTCAAGCTTTTCTCGAAAGTGCTTTTATTTGTAGATTGTAGTATATATATATATATAATAATTGAAGATCGTTAAATTGTACTTTACTGATACAGTGTATTTGCTGAAAGTACGCATATTCAAGTCAATTGTAACTTGAATTAAAATGAAAAATTCAAAAATGGATTATTAACATATATTGGTATGAAAACGATTTCACATTTTTTTTTTATGAAAAGTTTATAAAATTATTTTTTGTAGAATTATGTTAGATAAACTTTTAAATTTATTTCTTGTTATGTTTTGTAAATATATATGTACGTTATATGTATATACAAAGAAAGAAATTAATATAAAAAATTTAAAACAATAGATTTGCATTCACATATTAAAATTTATGATAAATCTAAAATCATGCAAGGCATTATAATGGCATATACTGCATATTCACATCTGTATAAATTTTTATAAAGAAGGAAAAAAATTGATAAAAAGATGTCCTAAAGTTAAAAAATATTATTTTGTAATCCTTAATTAACATTTTAAAATTCTATTTTTAAGCTTTAAATTATATAAATAGATTTTTTTTTACATAAGTGATCATTTTGTTTTTAATTCATTTTTAGAAAGAAATGTTACAAGATTAATTTAAAAGTTATTAACACGCATATATTATATCAAGAATCGATAATTAAACTACGAAAAATAAAATTTAGCTGTATGAAGAAATTTCATCTGAATTCTTCAAATGAATGACGGATTGTAAAATATAAAATGTTAAATCTAAGATGCTTTTATTAAATTGTATCATATCTTTAGCTGAATTCTTCAAAACCTGATCATAATACGCTTCAAAATCTGACTATAATACGCTTCTAAGAATCTCAAATTTTATTAGCTCTCTTAATTAAAATTAATTCTCAGATTAAAGTTCGAGTTTTAAAAGATTTAGTTATCTAATTAGATTTCGAAGTGAGAACTCCTTTGTTATATATCACAATAGTTGTTGAATTATAAATTATTAATATATATATATATATATATATATATATATATATATATATATCTATTATTTTATT
>NW_012130071.1:4888404-4894398 GCF_000143395.1 Atta cephalotes
TATATATATATATATATATATATATATATATATATATATATATATCTATTATTTTTATATTTTCATAATGCAAATACTGTTGAGATAATACATTCACAGAAGTGCAATTAATGTGACTAGGGCACGTCAAATTTTTTTTTGCTATAATCTAGTTAGTCATTTTAATCTCTTTCAATCTATCTTATGTCTCTTGCGTCATGAAATATTTGACTAATTGTATTTATTTCATATCAGTTTTTTATTAAGAAGAAAGTAAAATGCGATATCTTTTTTATGTACTTAGCGTATGTATTTTAGGAATTTCATTGCTTTTCATAAATTTTTGAAAACGTAATAATATAGAATTTAAATTTTCAAAAAATAAAGAGATAATAATAATAATAATTTATATTTATTGAATATTAGGTTAATAATATATAAAAACAAAAAATAAAAATTAATTGCTTTCTTCCCTTTCATCCTTTTTTTTCTTTTTTTCTTTCGTGCTCTTCCATCTTTTTCTGCTCTCTTTTCCATTTTTTTCACCTTTTCTCATTCTCTTCTTACCCTCACTTTTTTTTTACACTTTCATTTTTTCTCTGTGAAAATTTGAAATGACCTCTTCTCGATCTCCAGATCTCGATATTGACGCACCGATGTTATTCATATCGCAATCGAAAGATCCCACTGGCATTATATAATAAAAGTGTTGTTAGATTTTTTTATCGTTTTGCTGAATAATTTTAATCGAAATTTTTGTCGATAACAAAAGTTCAGGAAAAGCTAGTTAAAGCGTTGCGAATTTAGGAGCGGAATAAACATATAAATATATGCAATGATATTCACGCATTAAATCAAGCAGTTAAGCAGCCTGTTACATATTTTTATGCATTTTTGGCGTTACGCGTCGCTTGATCAATATATTATGTATAAATGTAATATATATTCGGGCATTTATATACACGAAAAGAAAGATTTTGCTGGAGCATTTCAAAATTTAATTAAATACAAATCTGAAAATAATTTTGTTGGACCATCAAAATAATTATATAGAATTATATTCAAATTGATTATTAGAATGTCAACATTTTCAGCAGTATTGTGATTATACTAGATATTATTTTGCTGGTCCAACAAAATTATTGTTAAATCTGTATCTAGTTAAAGTTTTAAGTACTTTATTGTTCTTTACCGTATAACGGAATAATACTAAGATTAAAATATTGTTTAATTTTTCTCTCTCATGGCAGACATTATTGTGTACATAAATAATTCTTTAGAAAGTGAGTCTTAAGAAATTATAATATTTAGATCTTTGATTAGCGGGATTTCGTTAAAAAATTGTTTACAATAGGTCAGTTATAGAAAAATTTTTAGTACAATTACATTTATTATATTTCTTTGTTTATATTTTTAATTATATTTATTACATTTATTGTATTATTTAGTTCCATATAATAAAATAATTTGAAATATTTAAAAAAAATATTGTGCAGCGATCTCGATTATTGAATAATGCAAGAAAAATTAGTCAAAAAAATGTAAGAATTATATGGAAACATTTTAATTTTTATATTAATATTTTATTTTCCACATTTATACTTGAAATAGCTCGAGTAACCTCTAATGCAAATCTATTGTTTTACATTTTTTATATTAATTCCCTTCTTTGTATGTATATATAATGTACATATATATTTTACTTTACAAAAATATAACAAAAAAATAGATTTAAAAGTTTATCTAATATAATTTTGCAGAAAATAATTTTATAAACTTTTCATTAAAAAAAAATGTGGAATGGCTTTTATTCTAATATAATAACTAATAATTCATAATTTCAATATAATACTTAATAATCCCTTTTTGAATTTTTTATTTTAATTCAAGTTTAGAGACATTATATGTTACACATTATGTTACAACAGTATGTATGATATATTTTCATAATATATCAAGTATGATAATGTTTAGATATGCGTACTTTTAACTGATACACTGTATCAGTAAAGCACAGCTTAATGGTTTTCAGTAATTATATATATATCCTACAATTTACGTACAAAAGCACTTTCGAGAAAAGCTATTGGACAAAAAAATTTTGACTAGTCATCTAGTGACAGATAAACGATTTACTAAATACTTAGTACTGGACAATATGAAAATGTCGTTGCCTATCTCGAGAGACAAAACTTGATAATTTGACAACAACCGCGTTATTATCCGCATTGCACCTCGTGGTGTGTTGTGCAGTATTTGGATAAAAATATTTAAACATTGTAATTATAGATATAAATCTAGATATCAAGATAATTTTTTTTCTTTGACCTAGATACAATTTCTTGTGTATTGATACCTGTATTTAGGTTGTGTTCTCTGCTAAAAATTTAATAGTACGTTACGTACCTTATAAATATTTAGTACTGATAATGAATATTGGAATGTAGCTTTAGATACATTTCAGTTATTTTTTAGACAACTTTCCTGTATTATATGCACATTCAACAGACGGAGTTCGGAAAAAATGTATTATGTTTCAAATTTAATATACTTTTATCGAGTTTCGCGCCTGTTAAACATGCATTTAGTACAGGATAATAAATTTTAACGCCGCAACGAAATAAAAAAGCCTAAGTTCTAACTATCCTCCATAGTGACGTTCAAGTAGTTAATAAGAGTCTCAAATTTTTCTTTTTATTTGAATAAATAAAATTTTTTAAAATCAATTCTACGAAGTTGAATTGTCTTTATCCATGAATAACAGACAACGTCTCGAGTTCGCTTAAACGACGACAAATTGTTTTTGAAGTTTTATTGACGTGGCAAGTCCGAGCGTGGAGATAATAACCAGGTTGTGTTAATAAAGGAGGGCTAATGAGAGTCCTTTTCGGTTAGTTAACGTGACCGCCTGTCGTGGCTAGGTTCTTGCTTTGAAGGCGCTTATTGTTGAGCAGTGACTGGTCAGAGAATCAAGGAGAAGCCAGCGGGTGATCGGCGCTATTACTTATACATCTCTGACCGAAAAGACGATGCATATATTTGACCGCTCTCGTTGCCCATAAGTACCAGTATTGGTGATACAATCATAATTGTGTTTTGATCACAAGCATGCACACCTGACTGCTGCTCGATCTTTCGTCGCCATAATCTTAGCTACGAGAAATAGAGAGATAATCACATACAATATTTTTGGTACAATTTTATTCCTAATTTCTTTCTACAATCTAATTTCTTTAAATTTTCTTTCTACAATCTAAGTCTTAAGAGCAAAATTTCTCTCTTAAAAATTCATTCTTTTTCGACACAAACTCACTCTTGTGATTGTCACTCTTTAAAATTAGATTCTATTACAAAGATTTTAGAGAATCTATTCTACTTTTATTCTATTTTTTACTCGCGATTTTTATTCTATTTTTACTCCATATCACTCGTCGCATTATTTTTCGTACATTTCCATATATCGATGTCATTATTTATGTAAATACGCGTGAAGTGATAATATTTAAAATTGAAAATACGATCTCGTCTCTGCATCCTTTAGCAAAACGGGCTATTATTATAATTTAATGCGTTATTTTGTAAATACGTGTATTGTATGTCCTTTAAATTAGTTACCGCACGTAAAATAAAATTTTTCGTAATAACACATTTAAATAATATATAAAATGAAAATATTATAAAATGACACCACGCTCGAAAATATTTCAGTTTGAATACTCGTAGCGTGGAGATCTTTAAATTGCACATAGCCGAGTAAAATTTCCATTGTCTCGCCATGAGTATTAATATTAATACAATCGTAATCGTGATTACAAGCACCTGGTTATACACCTGACTTCCGTCTGTTCGATTTTTCGCCGTATTCTCAGCTATCAAAAAGTTAGAGAGATAATTCACTCACAGAAATAATCTTTGTAAAGTTTATTAATTTTCTTTATCATACATCTCTTCTGTTATATTTTTATTTTGTTTTTTAATCAAATTCCATATCGTTTGTCGCATTATTTTTAAGCAACCCTAACATTTATTTTATGAGAGAATATATGGAAATAGATAAGAAATGCGACAGATTCGTGCAGCCAACTTGGATAAATATAAATTGGTTTTTTTTTTTATTAAATTGCTTATATATGCCGCTTAAAGAATAAAATATGAAGATGGAGTGAGCAGCGCAGATGGTGGATGAAAAACTTTTTTAATGAGAGGACGGTGCTGAGCGCAGTTATTCAATTATGAAAGAGTTAAAAATTGAATACAATCGGTGCTGCTACTTTTTTATCGTAAAAATAAGTACGATCAAGTTTCTAACTTTGTAACTATCGATTGATACGTCGAACTTATTTGTAATTCAATTCACATATACTGTCCTATTTCTTATGCTTTAATAAAAAATAATGATAATTTGAGATAAATGATACTTTGAATACTCCATGATAGAAAAGAAAATATTACTATTTAATTATTACTTTCGTAATAAAAAAATGTAGATATATTTATAAAATCTTTATATCTTGTTAGTTTCGTGTTTTAATTCTTTTTATCTTAATGATATATTTTATATAATTTTTTATAATTCCTTACAAATTTTTATTATGTGTCATTTATTATGTGTCATTAAATTCAAATAATTCATTAAAAATGTATAAAATTTAATAAATTACTTGTAAATTATTCCAATAATTTATTAATTTTTTAAGAACACTTCAAAGTTATAAAATTTTAAAAAGTCTTTAAATAATTTTTGACAACCTAGTATATTATACAACGTTTATCTGTTAATAATAAAATAAGATTCGATAGTTTATTGAGATGATCTACACTTTCAGATATCACCGTTGCTAGATAGATCCATTTCAATTACAGTTTGGAATTGCGTCCACCGCTGTGCTGTCCATAATCTGACACGTTCCTTTCGATGACGTACCTCCACTTTCAGTTTCCTTGCTCTTTGACGTCCCAATCGCTCCCGTCATTCACGTCTATTATTCTGAAGTATCACTGACTACTATCAAATGCTAGATCTGTAATTATAATGCTAAGCCGATTATAGGACGGACGCGATGGAAACATGAAATAAAAGCGCATTGAAAATGTCTGTTTTAATACGATATGATAAATGTGAAATTTATAAATACTCCATCAGCAATCATTTATTAAAATAAAGATACAACAAAAAAATACTACAAAAAAATATCATAAATATTAAGACTATGTTAGCGGAAATTGTTAAAATAAAAATTAAAGTACATATTTAATGAATTTTGATACAATAAGAACACAAAGAAAAAGAACTTATATAAACGTTGTATAAATATTAAAAATAGATATTTTAAAATACTTTTATTAAAAAATTAATATTATTTTAAAACCAATTTCTATAAAAATGCTAAGAGTTTAAATGTTTAATATCATTTTGTATATATTTGTTTACTTGTTTATTTATATCTGTTTACTGCTTTGTCGCTCTAGGATTAATATTTATTCATTGTAATATACCATCGCCTTTGTAACATACCTTTGTAACATACCTAACATGTCGCGTAATTTAGTAGTGTTTGGAAATTGTTGAGGAAGAACTAACAATGAAAATAAACAAATTGCGTAATACTGATTAGAATTAGAATGTGTTGAGAACCGTACTCGACGAGAACCGCACTCGGGTGTCCGAGATAATCAACGTAAATGACAGGAGTGAGAGACGCATACGACATAGGATGTCAAAGAATGAGGATGTATCGAAGGTCTGACGACAAGGGATGCCGTGAGATTACATTAAATGCGTTATTGAACGATCCTTGATAACAGTGATTACAGTAATGCGTGTCCTGACGTTCAAAATGCACAGTAATGAAATTCCAGTAAGTCGAATCGCTACTCGACAATTGAAATTGGAATCTTATGAGAAAGATACTATATTAAATTACATTATAAATATATTTCTGTAATAAATAAATAAAAACGAATGCATGCGTACGTGCGTCGCGCGCGCGCGCGCGCGTGTGTGTTATGTGTGTG
>NW_012130071.1:4894418-4900716 GCF_000143395.1 Atta cephalotes
CGCGCGCGCGTGTGTGTAGTGTGTGTGTGTGTGTGTGTGTGTGTGTGTGTGTGTGTGTGTGTGTGTGTGTGTGTGTGTGTGTGTGTGTGTGTGTGTGTGTGTGTGTGTGTGTGTGTGTGTGTGTGTGTGATGTGTGATTTGAGAATATTATACAATAGAAGAACAAAATAAAATTATGATTTTGTAACATTATTAACATAAATTTGTTTTGATCGAAATGACCGAAAGTTTTGTAAATGTTAATATCTTATATCTGTAGCAATAATTAATATTAATGTAATAAGAGAATTGTGCATTACATTTTTGGCCATTTAAGCTAATTATACCAAACAACTAATAGATGATATCAAATATTTATCTCATTTACCTCTTCATTTACTTCTTCAACCTTTTATTTATTTATTTTCAATATACAAATAGTCTATATTAAATATGTATCGCTAACATGTCAAAATTACTACTAACATATATATATATATAAAACTAATTTATATTAAAAATATATTACTATCACACCATTAAAAGCGCCGTATAATTTAGAAGTCAGTAATTTTTTGCATAAAACATAACGAAATCGGGAAATTGATTGCATAACGCGATTGCGGCGAAATCGAAGACGAAATGATGGATTCCGGCCATCGAGAATCGATGAGGGAAGCACAATGAAAGAACGAGGTGACGTGGATGGAGGATGAGGATCTCGGTGACTGCACCGAGAATGGAGGAGGTGAGATTACAAGGCAACAGCGCGACGTGCAATCACGGCTGGAGACACACGTGGAGGACCGAGATCGTGCAGCCGGCCCTCCTTCATTCAACGAGAACTCCCTTTCCCGATAATAATTAGACGTTGCCATGCCTCCGACGTCCTTTGCCTTCCCATCCCCTTCTGTCCTCCGCGCTTGTCAGCCCGTGGACGATCATGCAAGATTCGGGGCCCGACGTAGCAATCAAGGGAACTGTTTGAGTGAAAGCCGACAGCACCGGATGCAATAACCCGGACGACACTTTGCAACTTTGTGTCTTGCCACAGGGTACAATTATGCTACTTCCCTCAAACCTGCACCGTCGAATGTGAACGTTCTCAAGTGTAATGTAACTTGTAATAATATTTCTCTCTATATTTTAGAAATTTAGAATATTTCTTAAATATTTATTCTACGTTATATAATCTCTTTTTTATATACTATTAGTTATTATCATTATAACAATTTTTACTATTTTGTTCCGAGTTCATTTATATATTTAAGTTGAGATATAGTTTCTTATGTAAAGCGGGTTGATTATATTTTACCGAAATGTAAAATGAGTTCTTAAGAATCGATTAAAAACTTAATAAAAATATTTTTCCTGTAATAATATCTGTCAGATGTGTTTTCTAATTTTAATAACAAATTAATTCGAATCGGAACTCTTGAAACATTTTGAAGATTTTTATTGTAGATACTATTAATAGATTAAATATATTCATCTAAAATTACAAAGGAGGACAATTAATGATGTATAACGATATAATAATGGATAAAAATAAATTTAATTTAATGCAAAGAGCGCAGAGTATATTAAGATACAGTTTAAAATAAGGGAAATTTAAATAAATAAATAAATATATATATATATAGTTATGGATAGCACATATTTATTAAATATGTATTAAATAAACATAAAATATATAAGAGAAATGGAGTATATTTTTAATTCCTTTTACGTAAATGTAAAGAGATTATGAAGCAAAGAATGAAAAGCTAACAAGTTTTTTGATTACGAGTAGAGGATAAAATCGACAATCTGACACGAGAGCGCATGAGGAAAAGAGATTAATACATACAAAGGGGAAAAGAAAAATGCGAGAGTAGACAATCAAACGGATTTCGGAGGCTCGTCATCCCTACTAAATCCACCCGACAAACGAAAAGCAGAGTGACGTTGTGCGATTGCGTTCACAGGAGGAGATCCATTTAGATGAGCCAAATTTATCGTCTCGGAAGAAGCTTTACAGAGGAAAGAGGAGGGTAAAATCTCCACTTGAAATTGACTACTTCAGTTTAAATCACATGGTAAATTGCGCACACGATGACATGTAAATAAACATAAGATTTTTTGTGGAAATATCATTTCTCAAATTTCTCAAAACAATTCTTGATGAAACAAGCTCTTGATTTCAGAAAAATGAGAAGAAAATTGCAAGGGCATTAGAAATCTTATTCCTTGTTATATAATTTTGAAATAATATTGCAAAATAATGCAATGTCATATATGTGTGTGTGCGTGCGCGCGCGCGCGCGCGTGTGTGTGTGTGTGTGTGTGTACACATATATATAAAATGTTCCAAAAGTACGATGAATATTTTAAAGATTCTTGTAACGAATTCTTTTAAACTAAAAATTTAATACGAAAATATCGAGACTATAATAGTTTCCAAACAGGAAATGTTTAAAAATTATAAATGACAGGACTGGAATTTCACGCATTTAGAGTAAAAGTACGAAAGATTTCTTAAACTTCTTGTCTTTGATAATAATAAATTTTAACTGATTCTCTTACTATCTCTGAGAGCGCGCGAAATTCTAACCTCATTATTGGTAAACACTTTCTATTTAAGAATTATTATAGCCTTAGCGTTTTTGTATTAGATCTTTCATTTTTAAATTACAAAGAGTTTATCTTTAAAATATTCATTGTTAATTTCGGAACACTCTATATACATATATGTTTTATTACTATAATAATGTACGGTAAAATTTAAGTTAAATCTATAAGATATTTATTTCTTTATTTTATTTATAATATTATTTTTATTTATGCTATTATTTGTATGATGTAAAAAATTTACTTGATATAATGGATTGTTAAAATGATAATATTTTAAAATAATAATATTTATTTTTCTTTCACGATATTTTAATGTGTACATTAATTAAATTCTATTAATTTTAATATTAAAATCTTTGATTAAATATTAAGTTTATAATTGGATTGAAAATAAGAATATTTCAATATATTAAATAAAACAAAAGTTAAAGGTTTTATTGTAATATTATGTGTATTGTAGTATTACAATTAAAAAAACTCTTGATTGATTTAGATTTATAATAGATTTTTATGTTATGTCTTTAGACTTAGCAATTTTTTTTTAAGCAAATGCTCGTGGAGAGAAGTCAAAGTACAAGTGTAAATAAAAAGTAAAATTTAATAAACTTTGATGTAGTATACGTATAGTAAGGCTTTAATATATACACGCATGTTAAAGAGTCTCCAGATCAGATTAGGATGACGAATAGTTGTCCGTCATGCAACGTTGACACTTTGATAACACTGAGGTTGCTTGTATAGATATAAAGCTGCAAAAAGTCAAGTGTAGTTCGTTGTTATAAAGCAACATGTGCAAATTGCCTTAAAAGATAATAAAGAAATAAAGAACGAAAAATATGAAGACATTGTATATCATTCTAAAATCTTATACTTTTCATTTAATACATAATAGCATGTAAATTAAAAAAAAAAGATTAATTCGAATAACTAGGATTTTTTTCAACATTAAGAATTATGCATTTCATATATATATTCATTACAGAATATCACTGATTACCATATTCTTGAAGATATCTTGCATATATTCATTGCGTATTATAAAAACGATCGTGAAAGGTAAGAGACCAATTCTTAAAAAGCAATTAAATTGCTGTGCTCAATATATAAATAATTACAGGTCATCACAGAGAAATTTCGCGCATCGAATTGCTGTCGCTCCGTTTGGCAAGCCGGCGCTCTTACTAATACAAGTTGCAGTGTTAAAAAACGACAGAATGATTAAATCACGCCCGGGAAAGGTTCATTTGGAACGATGATGGTCTAATAATTGGTCCGATAAAAAAACGAAGGAGCAAAGAGAAGGTGGGCGTAAGCGTTTACTCGCTAAAACAAACTAATAACCGGCGACGTCTAGAACCAGCCTGGGTGATCAAAGAGCGTTTAACGTCGTTTGCAGAAGGTGGAATCATTGGAATCAATAGCAGCTGGTCGTGGGCTGGTTATTAACCGCGATAAGCTTATAATTATCTCTACAACAAAATTACGTGCTATTATAATAGCGTGCACTTTTGTTGTAAGAAAATATGTTTTGTCATCGATACTCGTTTTTATGAATGGTAAAGAGTTAAATGCAAAATATTTCGATAAAAAATAGTGTTTTAACTGCAAATTATGTATTTCTATGTACGATAAATATAATAAATAAATAAATAAATACTTAAAGTGCAAGAAATATTATTTTAATTATTTATAGATACATATATACATAGTTATTTCAATGATATAATTTATGATGGATTAAAATCTATTCTTGTAATTATATTATAATAAATGAGAATCAATTATTTTTACCTTTTCTATACTCACGAGTTAAAGACGAGCTTTCCATTTGATCGCGAGAAATCATTGGCGAGCCGAGGCCATCAGTTGCTCGCAAGGCGTGAACTCAGCAAATTTCCGATAAACCCAATAACGTACAAACGTTCGCGCTCGCGCCATAACCGGTGTAGCCTTTGGCGATTTGATTGGACTTTAATAAAGCATTCTCTGTCAGTGGCGACGGCGAACATTCCACGTTGAAAAGTGGGACGCGATCGACGTTATTGATTTGCGAATACTACCATTGCAGGAGTCGGAAAAGCGGCGAGCGTTTTCGGCGCAGACGGCGACCGTGATTTACCGTTCGAAGGGAACGGGGAGCGGGATATCGGGAAATCCTATGTCTTGGGAATTAATCGTCCTTTCTCGCCCCTTACTCTTGACGTTATGTACCCTCTTCACCCTTTCTCCATCTTCATTACAATTCCGTGGATTTCCCGCTGGGCTCGGATCGCTGCCAGACCCGGCCGACGCCCTTGTTGGTTTCGCGGCGATTTCGTGAATGCGAATCTGCGAGTTTCATGCAGACACAAAATGCTCCGCGAGCGACCGCATGTGTGCGATACGTAACTTCAAAAGCTGGATTTACTAGCGAATTAGTACACCGAAATTCTGATAATTTAGTTGGACGTCGACGGGGAACCCGCTTGGGATTCGACGTGGAATTTCGATTCGGCTGTATGTAAATACTGGACGATTCATGCATTAGAAATTGAAATTTCGTACGGTCAACGTCTCCGTAAGACTATGTCTCAAATATAATGATTAATGTTGCTCATAAAGAAAATAAATTATATAAAAGATATAACATATACACATTACCTAATGTTTTCGCTCTTTTAATTGCACTATAACTTCTGCAATAAATAAAATATAAGAATAAAAGGATAAAGAATAAAAGAATAAAATAAAAGGATGTTGCAGTAATTTAAATTTTTATTTATATCTAATATCAAAATGTTTATTTAAAGAATGATATAATAATTTATAATACACGTATTTCATAATTTTTAATATTATTTCAAACTTATCAAAGAATTGTTAAACTCTTGTAAGATTACTTTTAAATATGAATCAGTGAATATTATAGTCACTAATTACCCAGTGGCATACTTACTTGATAATCAGTAAAGTTCAACTAAAAAAGAAAGAATTGCATAATTAAAATACACTGACATTTGTTAATTTCAAATTTCCAATACCGTATTCATTATGTGTGAATTTAAGTAATTATATATTAATAAAACAAGGTTAGTTAGATCACGTAATAAAGATTAGCTAAGTTAGGGATCTTATATTTAATTCATTGATATTTAATTACCAGTGATATTAGTGATTATCTACTGATTCAGATTTAGAAAATGTATACCTTTAGATTTCATTTCCTAGTATTTCATAATATGAAAGTTATAACAACAAGGAAAAATCTACTCGACACATATTCTCAATGAATTCATCTCTCATATAATACAGACCCTCAAAGAACGTCCCCAAAAGCATTCAAAGGACGTTCTTAGTCTCTCGGATAAAGTGTGTGCTGTATGAGCTTATTGGCCTTAGAAGAATCATCCTATTCAGTCTATCGAACAAGCTTGAGAGCCACTTATTCAACGATGGTAGACGCAAACAACATTCGATTCCAAGAGAATTTCAGATACGTCTGTCCGACTGAGTTCGAGATTAATTGCTATTTCCTTTCGTCTCGCCTTTAACCCTTTGCTAGGACAAAACTGAGGAGAAAGCTTGCGAGAGAGAGAGAGAGAGAGAGAGAGAGAGAGAGAGAGAGAGGAGGGAGGGGGAGGAAGAGACGAGTACGTACTACTTACTACTAACTTAGTTACGTTGGTACGGTACGTCGTGTCGTGTACGTCTTCGTTCCTCCCCTCCC
>NW_012130071.1:4900736-4910467 GCF_000143395.1 Atta cephalotes
ATACGCATTTACTCCAATTTATACGTTGGTCGTAAGTCGGCTTGAGCTATTCTCGTCTCCCCCCCCTCCCGATCTCTCTCAATCGCATCAACTCCCCTTTCCCCGGTCCTTTGTTCATGCGATCGACGTGTCCACGCCCATTCGATTAAAAGCGTATATACGTGATCGATTCCAATAATTAAATCTCATCATGTCGTATCATCGTGCGTCAGCCGCATTATATTACGATGTGACTTTGCATGCCCGCGGGGTCTTTGGAGAAATAAATCGCGGTGAGAGAGATCGCGGACGTACACAATGTTCGTTCTTTTTCCTTTCTGCGTATCGATATAATGGCCCGATTTTTGCTGTCAATTGAGTCCGAAGTGTTTCAGCATAACTAATTGCATCGGAACAAAGACCGGTTTTTATTCTTGCGCGGGACGTATTATTTCGGATCGATATCGAGGATATCCAATTGATGGGCGTTCTGATATAATAGTTTCACTTATAGGAGCTGATTTGCGTATTGAATGGGTATTATGGGTTTCTCAAAAGAAAACGTATCATACACAAGAACTTTTTTCTGAACAAAGGCAGTTAATTTCGTTATATGTATAGATTAACTGCTATTTTATGATTACTTTGTTACAACACGCAAGAAATTTATTGTTAAATCAAATTTTATAATTATAGTCGAGTGATAATGAAATAATTTTCGAGGCAAATAAATATGAAGCTTTATTGAATAAATCATAGTAGTACTAGATGACATGATGGAAATGCAATCGATTTAAAGGATCCCGCACTAATCTTATGTAAAATGGATCGAATTGACTGAAATTTTACTATAATGTATATCATGATCAGTTTTCGAGATATTGGAAATCCAAATGTTGGAATTTAGCCATATTTTCAATATTTGACAATATCTCCATATATTTCCAATATCTCAAAAATTGTCCATTTTTGAACCTTGTGTTCATGAGAACTTTTGACCAGGACATCATGATCTATATTATAGTAAAATTTCAGCCAATTTGACTGGGATCCATTTTACATAACGTTAGTGCGAAGTCCTTTATTGTTAATTGAGTTTCAAATGCAACTTTAATCATGCAATTAATCATATTTGATAAAAATTGATTTTTCTTGTTTAAATAAATAAATACAATTATTTTATCTTAATGCTGAAACTAACTCAATTATACTATAACAGTATCAATAGAGTTAATTTAGATATATCATAAATAAACACATTCTTCTCAGCCTGGAAATAGTTACTTGTATTTTTATATCCCAACGGTGAGAAAATATGAATTATAAAATAGATATTCTTATTTTCTTTCCTTTTTTTTTTAAATAATTATTTTTTACAAACCTTTAAATATACAATTCTATTGAAAATCGAATAAAGAAGCTTTATATTAATTAAAATCTTAATTTTTTTTTAAACATTGTACCAATAAATTACTTAACGCTTCCATTTACTAATTATTTATTTAGTTTTTTATTTAGTTTTTATTTACCTTTTTTAAAATTGTGAGTAAATCCGTAATATAATATAATATTCTCAAATGTCAATAAATCGGAAAACAATCAATGTATAATATGTTAATAATAATAATGATTTTAATTGGCGTATTAAAGCACAGGTGATCGTTTACATAAAAAGAATAAAATGACTACTCCCGAGTTAAAGAGCATATAATACAATGAAAGATTCGGTTCTTTCCTTCTGCTTTTCGATCTGCCAGCATGTGTAAGAAATTAAAATTCAATAAATTAATATTTGTTTTATACATTTGAATGGTAGAAATTGAGCGGCATAACAATGAATTCATATTAAATTACTTCTATACCATTTATATACCATTTATGTTTGCATAATACTTCCGTAAGTTTTTCAATTTTTTATGCCGTCCGATTGAAAAGAAATGTTTAATTACAAATTGTTTAATTTCATAGTATTGACATATAACCGACAGAGAACGATGGAATAATTTACTTAGGACAAAATGAATATAATGAAGGAATGTTATCGAGAAAAATTGACACGAGATACGAAGGCTGGTAGAAAATAATAGAATTAACCTATGCAAATTCACACTAGTAGTACGCGCGCGAATACGTTGTATTAAATTCCATTGAATTAAATCAACTTTCGTCGGTACATGATGGCGGCACAGCAGTTTAAATTAAACCGGCGATTGCAGAATTCATTTAGGTCCGCGCACGATTTGTGCCGGAGCGAATCCTGTCTTTCGAAAATTATCTTATCTTCTCTTTAGCATACTGTGCGATTACTACATCAAGAATTGCATTTCGAAGCAGTCGGACGAAAATTTTGTGCAAAGTGGCTACCCCGGCGACGTTCACTCTAATATAATGTTCCTCTCAACGTAGAAAGATTTAAAGCTCGGTGAGTTAGCAAGCTTCTCAGGCGCGTTCGTCGTGCGCGTGAATATTACTTTTATTTATAACATCTTTTATTCACGTTGTCGATCGCGCATCTACTTCAGCCTTCAGGCGAATACAGAGATTTTTCAAGCGGCGGAATAAAATTGAAGAGCATTATCTATCCCGCGCGCGCAATGGCCGCTCTTGTATAGATTTTGAATTCTCCAATCATTCGCGAGTCTCGAAGTCGTCCGTAGAGTCTTGAAACGCGAGAACTTAACCGGATAGCACGGTTAAATCTGACGCAATCCCGCACGAAATCCTCGCCGATGAATTGCTCCGTACCGATGTAGGGATTATTGCTTTTCCCTACTCCCTTATACCTATCTTTGCATCCGCGCAGCGCGTCGTCTACTGAAATCGTCTATCGAACTTCGTCTTTGATCGGGACCGGTGCCTTAGGGAAATTACTGACTGAGCGCCAAGAAAATCCGCTCCGTGATCGACGTCCAACAAATTCCGGCACAATTGTAGAAGATTCGGAACACGTCGCCGCGATCTGGATTGCGTGTACATAACGAATTATTATTCTTCCATTGGGATTGTTGACAAAATACCTTAATCATTTTATATTTAAAGATTATATTTAAAGCAGGCAATTCAATACAAAAATGATTATCTCAATAAATTTAATTTCTTTGAATTTTTCTGTGCGATTCTACACTTTTTTAAAAATTCTGACAGAAATTTATAATAAATGTTCAGAGAATGTAATTACGCGATACGATTAATTAAAATACAATGAAACGCTCATAAAATTTAAATTCAATATTATAATCCAATATATTTCATATATTAATTATATTCATATTATGTATCTATAATATTAACTATGACAATTTTAGTTAGGCGTTTTTTGTAATCGTAGTCTTTTTGTAGATAAAAAAAAGCCTAAAATATTACAAAAAGGCACTGAATAAAAAATAATTGGGCCAACGATTAAAATGAAGTCTTCTCCGTTAAATGGCATGATTATTAGTCGACACAAAGAAGAACGAATCTTTAAAGTAAAAAGCAATTTCATGTTTTGCTTTTACGTTCCGATTCCGCGAGATTCGCGAAAGAAAATTAAGTGATCTAAAGATTCCTTTGTAAGAAAACGAATCTTTCGAACTGCCAATAATGATGATTTCAATCGTGGGATAACAATATACTGTTTTCCAGATCTTTGCATAATAAAATAAGTAATTGCCGAATATTGCTGGAATAATTTAGTTTCATTTCACGAGAAGAAAATCTTCTCTCAGAATATACTATGTTATATTAATTTCGTTGACCTAAAAAATATATAATAGTCGTCATGACTAAAATCATTTCTTTCTGAAACTGCCAATAAAATCCGAGTTTAATTTTGACTTTGCAACGGAAATCTCACTTTTTAATGGGATATCGAATTAACTGGACGGGTTCCACGGAAATTGACGTGAAACAATTTTTTTATGAAGATTATTTCGACTGCCAATACAATTCATATTTACTGGCATCCATTTGACGTGAAAGTGATAAGGTCGAAGACCAGTGATTGTTCGCAAGAATATAGAAAGAATGCGATATTCGCTTTTAATAAATATTTATCACGGAATTTAATTTAAAAATGCATTTAAAGAATATTTGATGCAACATAGAATTTGCAAATACGTTTAATTGAGAATGAAATAAAATATTCCGTTTTGCAAATTCTATTTTTTATAATCGGCGATAATTCTAAATCCTAAATATCATGATAATTTTGTTAAATTTATTTGCTATATTTAATGATATAAAAAAATGTGGACATCAAATTTTGCGGATGTGAAATTAATAATTTGATCATTGGCTTTGTCGAACTTCACACTTTTATTTGAAAGTAAAAATATATAAATTTTCATATTTTCGTGTTTTAAAAATGTGCAATATTAAAATAGTTTTGAATTTCAATCCTGAATTCCTGAATATATTGATAAGATTTGATATCGAAAATCAATAAACTGTCAAAAAATAATTTAAAAAAATTTTTAAATAAAAATTTTGGAAGACAGGATACATTTATTAAAATTAATATACTTCATGTTAATCTCATTTCGTCGATTTTATATAATTTAGATAAATACTATTTCAATTTTCAATATCAATTTTGTTTTCCATATATTCAAATATTTCAAGATACAAATATTTTTAATCATTTGATAATTACAAGGAATAATTGCATTTGGTTCTAATTTGATTGAATGTCGCAAAGTTTTTCAGTTTGAAACTGAAAGACATAATTTTCTATATTTTCTCTTTTCCTATAATAAGATTCCAGATTTACCGGAGAATCTGCAGCAAGTAAAACACTATGTACGATGGGAACACATCAATGTCAGATCAAACGCGCGCGCTATCTCTCGTATCGATATAAACAGTGATTTACAACTTATCCATCGCGCGTAAATCAAGCCGCCGAAGTTCACAGCGTTCACAAATTCCACAGGCATACTGCCGCGCGCGTGTGTTAGGCCAGACAGTGGAATAAATTCCAAGGTATAGATCTTACCTGCGTGTTTGGCCCGATCGAAAACGATCCCCGACACTGGTACTAAATCTCTTTAGCAATCACTGAAAGTGGAAAGAGAAAAACTGCTTCGCGCTACGGATTTTCGCGGTTACTGTAGTGCGGAAGTAATTGATGTTCGCCCTCTTATGCGCTGAATTTTTGGTAGGTGCGACATAAACGATCAATCTTCGCGTGAGAACACAATATGAGACTTGATTGTTATTTCAGTTTCATTATAAAATAAGAAGTAGCAAGAGAAGACGCATTAAATAGTTATTCACGCTTAAATACTCTTGTAATATTTTTATTGTTTTATATTAATTATACATTTAATTGTGATAAATCAAAATATTTTTCAAATAAAATATATTGTTACAGAAGTATTTTCCTTTAATATATATTTTTTAAAATTAATTCCTTAAAAATGATATTTCTAACCATTATAATTTTATCATTACATTGAATTTCCTTCTTTTGAGAGATTTCTCATTTCTAAATTATTTCTTATTTGTTAAATTGTTTAGTTTTGTGTTATCAAAAAGGATATCATGACAATTCTAGCAAGAGATACTGGTTTATAGTTTCTTAGTTAAACATGCCTAAATTTTTTCGATTGACATAACACATGAAATTCGCGGATTGGCAACTTGGTTGTCTGTGATTATGAGTTGGCGTTACTGCGAGACAGGTGGCTTTAACTAGGTCCCAGTCTAGTATGGAAACTAGGTGTAGGTGATTACATTTACCCCCAGCGGATCCTCCCCTGCGTTGCATTTGCAAACTGATTCGATATATTGGAAGCTAGTGCGAGATTCGACTTAGGCTGCGATTACGCGGGATGCAGCAGGTAATAGGTACGTGCGGCATGCATAAATAATAGTTGTGCTAGCTCGTGAGATGAATGAAACACAGCTGAAGAGGACATTCCATTTATGTGAAGAAATTATTGTGATTGCGCACGAAAATATTCTAAAGAAAAAATACATCTTTTTCTTCATTGTAAAATTAAATATATTATATCAGAGAACCTTTAAAATAATTAAGCCAGATTTTTTTATTAACTAATATTTATATTACTTTATTAACTAACTTATTTAAGAAAAAATGCAAATGTAAACTTAAATGTAAAATATAATATAAAAAAATATGCATAGGTAAGTGATTTGGTTTTATATGCGATCAAATACAATATAATTAATTTTAAAATACACATTCGATTAATGTTTAAATAAAAAAAGAATCAAACAAAATGCAGTATTAAAGTAAGATTGCAAAACAATTTTGTTAATGCTTTCAACATGTTATCATATTTTCTTTGAAGATGAATAACATTTGATTCGTGAAACCTATTAACTCGGGTAATAAATCGTAATGTGTCTCAAGTATGTAGTGAGTGTTTCCTATATCTATTATTAATTTTTCATTGTCGCTGTCGCTACAATTTCACTTTGTTCTTTCTCGTCTGTTACGTTTTAATTAAGGTCTCGATATTTTATGGATACGTAAACCGACGTACACAGTTTCTCAATTATTTTATTTCCAAGCACGAGCTATTACACTCCCGCGCTTCCAGCTGTTCCATTATTCGAACAAAAAGAAATCTCACCTACACACATATAAAGCGTCATAAAGAAACTTGCTTTTCATATCCTTTTATATCAAGATTACAATTGTGAATAAATAATGGATGGCCAAATTCAGGTGAGGTATTCTTTATGAATTCGATCGTGTGGTAACAGACGTAGGTAGGAACTTCGCGGTATGTAGGTGTCCGACTTTCATATATAGTAAATGGAAAATCGATCGATGCATGGATTAATCTGAAATCGGTGAATAATAACGGGGACGACGGAATAATTTATTGTAAGAATGTAGAATTAAGCTTCCACTTCGACGTATATGGATGAGACTGAATGCATCGAGTTCGTACGTAATCAATATTCCGCAATTAATTATTACGTTACCGGGCCATCAGAACGGGTAAGATAATCAATAAGGAATGCATTATAACGTCGGACGAGTCTTGCAGTGTTCATTAACTTTTTATTCCGGACGTCGCTGCAATTTTCCTCCGATCGCTCCCGCCCGCTCGCGCCTCTTATCCTTTTCATTAAAGCCTTCATTTCGCGTAGTGATGTAAATTATTACATTTTTAATTATCCTGTCTAATAAAATTTTCTTTTTACTCTTTTTTCCCCATTAACGCGAGTATTTTCTCTCGCGAAAGTTGTTCTACGGATTATAAAAACGCAATTCCAGTAGCGACGGTGCCAGCACTATTAATGTTATTTCTGAAAAGAATCTAAATCACGTTTATAAATGATTTTCTGAAAATAAAATAGGACCTTGCTGCGCGCGCGCGCGCGCAGTACATTTTCGCCAAACAAATCTTTTGGAAAACTTAAATGGATCACTTAATTACATTAAAAAACTGATTAATGTAACGTGTTTTAAAGTTTTAAAATCAATAATTGTTCTTTAAAATACGTAATCATAAGCTGCATTAAAATTCAGATCACAAATATTAATATAAGCAGTACATCACAAGAATATACATTTTTCTGCAATAAAATGTTCGTTATATGTCTTATTTAATGTTCTAATCATATAAATCATTTAATTACAGATTCATATCTTCATACAATGAAATGTTACTTTATATTATATATCTATGCATCCATTAGCCCCATTCTTACTAAATGTATCCATTCTTGATTGAAAAAAATAACGCCATAAATCTCTTTCTATAACATTTTTATTGTAATATGCAGTTATATTGAAAGCTTAACTCATTTCCTTAATTTCTCACGTAACAATGTTTCTATACATATTTTAGAAGCTTATACGAAACATGACAGGAAGAATTCTTTTCTCTCGAATGTTTCCTTTTTTGTTGCTCGGTCGCTGTAGAGCCCAGGACGTTTATCAATCTTTGTAGCAAGTCGCATTGCACAAACGGATGGAATCGCGGTCGAGCATTGACAAGCCTGGGACATCGTACGTTCATACGTTCATTCGTTGTACAAAAGGACACAGAATATCGCAGCAAGCTCATTTTCAAGGATCGTCGACCTCTCTGCAGTCGCGTCGATCATTAATTCTTCACTGTCCGTGTCGCGGTAGTTTTCGTTCGAGATTCTCGCTCTTATTCCGTCGCCCTTTTGATTAAAGTCTTCATATTTTACGAACCTGTCCTGGCCGGAATTGTGATGGCTTTGCGTGTGTACTCGGGCCTCAGGCCGGGGCCGAAACAAATGGAAGGACCGGTGCAAGGAGAGAGGCGGCAGACAAGCGGTATCAATGGTAATGGCCGTCCGAGCGGACTTATTTAGGAACGCATACGAAATTATACGCGTGAGATGCGAGATGCGACCGGACTGCAATGGATAATAAAGGAAAAAAAAGGATATCGCGCGGTGTGTGTGTGGTGGGTCCTGTGTCGCGTTTGACAGATGTTAGGACAAAGTGGAGAATGCGTGGCGGAGGAAGGTAGGAAGGGGTTACCCGCGATATCGGGCTGTGCGTGTTACATTTAGGTGATTGATGAACGCGCTCAATGAGAATCACAGCTGGGTCGCGCACATATCTTCTCGCGCGGTCAAGTCCGCCGAGGTCTAATCCAATGGTTGGCCCTGCAGCATGATGTGTAGACGTCTAGCTGGTGTAAACGGGCCTTACCGATTGGTGGATTGGCTAAAATCGGTGGCCGTGTAATTTAGATAGGTCTAATTGAAGAGCCAAGTGAACCTACACGCTATGTTCGACGAAAGTTAAATTGTTCTCACAGAGACGTTACCCATTTCCTGCTATACTTATACATAAGAATCTAAGTTTAATTTTAATGAAAGACTTAATGGCTTTTATTAAAATCATATAAATGAATTGTTCATATAAAAAAGTTATTTTTTATATAATGTCTTTTATATAATGTCTTTTTATGTAATGTCTTTTGAAAAAAAACTCACATTCATCAATAGTTTAATATTGTTAATATACTATAGAAATTTAATGTCATTTAATTTTCCGATTTAATTCGACATTTACGTTTTGAATTCATATCAGCTGCACAATTGAAATGACAGAGATGACCCACGTCAAAAGAATATCCCGTTTTATTACGTCTATGCTTCGAGCGAATTAATGACTAACAATCAGTGTATATAAAAAAAAAGATGATGGGCAGTACTTTATCCACTGTCACGCACATTGGCTCCACAACTGTCGGATTTTCCTCATGATCGCACTCACAGTGTCCGATCCCCCTGCCGTCGGCATATCCCTGTCATAAACAAACCCCGAAGCGAGAAGATCAATAATGCCCAGGGACATTCTTACGCGCCGCGGTTCCCGGATTGGGATAGTTGTGAGAGATCATAAAGCGATTTGGTGTACTGCTCCGACCCAGTGATTGATCTGTACGCACGATAAACATTGTTCAGCTACGCCATGAAATGACGTATGCGCTCGTATTAATATTGGTGATGGAGGAACATGGCCAGCTGCGCAACCATGACCGACCTCGCCTGGACTCCGCTCGCGCAAATGCCGCGCGATGCCCGTTTGTCTCCGAGGATGGATTCGCAGTTTCAAAATAGTTCAAATAGAGACAACGCGTCTAATCGATCTTTCAGTCGCGTGTTCATGGCGTAGCGAACCTGCACGTATTTAATCATTCCTGCTACAAAATTGCGATGCGTCCTCTCACGATTTCATTTTCATGTAAAACAATGTATAATTGATTTAAAGATTAATCTTTTCAATCTCTCTCTCTCTCTCT
>NW_012130071.1:4911460-4917761 GCF_000143395.1 Atta cephalotes
TAGTATAATTAGTATTAAAGTAATTAATTACTTTCTATCTCTCTCTCTCTCTCTCTCTCTCTCTCTCTCTCTCTCTCTCTCTTTCTCTCCGTAAAATGTTATCATCTCTTTTAAAAATTAATCATTTCTCTTCTCCGTTTTATTAGTCAAATCAATATTAGACTAACGTTTTATGTATAAATAATATTATATTGTTTAATAAATAAGAAATATTTATAAGGTAGATTCTTAAAGAATTTAAAAGAAATTAAAATCTTGACAACAAATGTAATAAAAAATGTATTGTAAAATATATAAATTGTTAATTTTACTATATTTAATAATAATTGCTATTGTATTTTGATTATTGTGGGCTCGAGTTGTTGAGTATTTAGTGAAAGTAGGTATTTGGACCCGGTGTTTCATCTGCATTATTATCTCGCTATTTTAATGCAAGCAACAACACATCGGTTGCATGGGTACATACTATACACGCAGATTCCATATATATTTCGTAGAGGACATACTGTTCATGCGAGCATTATTTTCCGTACGATCGATGAGGGACGGGAAAGAGGAGAGGCAACCGCAGAGTTCGGACGGCAGCTGAAATTTTATTCACGCACAATAATTTGCATTCTGGCTCGTCGGGACAAGAACCCACATTATTAGTAGGTAGAATGAGATTGGCATCGAATTTGGATGTCGAGGAGGGAGACTCAATAACCGAAAGATCGCGAAGAGAGTAAGAGAGAGAGCGAAATCCATGCGGTTTCTTTGCTTCTGATGATTCTGTAATTAACTTTTTGTTAGTCAATACTCCTTCCACGTTTCTCGTTTGTTTCAGAAGATATCTGTTATATTCGCGTCTTGACAAATTGCAATTTGAATTTTTCAAACAAAATTATCATTACACAAAAAGGAAGTTTTTGCTGAAGAATCTAAAAATTTAGCTAAATATCAATCTGAAAATAATTTTGTTGCATTATCAAAATAATTATAACAAAAAACAAACTAAATTTGGGCTAATAAGAGTCAGTGAAGGTGCGTAATAAAATTTTACAAATAAATTTGTTAATCCACGAAGTGTTGGTGTCATCTTTATTTCAAATCTTGAGAAATCTTGAACGTTTCGATTCTCTTTGGAATCTTCATCAGTAATCTTTTTAATCCATAATTGATTTTCGCAAAATAATTATACTGGACATTCAAATTGGTTATTGGAATGTCAACATTTTTTGCAGCATGCACAAGATTTGTAATTTTATTTTAATAATCCAACAGAATTATTTTCAAATCTCTAACTAAATTTTTAGATGCTTCGTTCTGAAATTCGCAATATTATTCTTTGTGCAGAGTTTATTTTTCTTAACTTGAAATTCTCACTTATAAGTATCTGAAGTGCGTGCTCATTTATACGACAACTCAACTCAAGGACAGTTGGCCGTTTAATCTTTAAGATGGTTACAGCACTCTAATTATCTTAAAAATTTTGTTCTGAAAATGGAAAAAGAATTGTCCTGGAAGTCTTAAAGTTCATTATTTTTACATTTCTCTATCCCATAAAAATATAAATAATATAAATTTAATTCTATTCTATTCAAACTACTATTAAAAAAGAATATAACTGTTAAAACGAAATTTGTATGAGATGTTCTAAGCTTGTTTATTAACTTAATGATTAAACGTTACACTAATTAGCCATATTTAAACTTTGTTTCTCAAAACTACTGTTAAAGATAATAATATTAAGAATCTTTATTTTAAACTGCATACGTGAGAACAAAATCAATACTAAAAATTAAAATATCTATAACAATCAAAGCTAGAGCTTTATTGTTTAAATAATTCAGTTTTGAATTATTATATATACCATACATGTATTTGCATACATATCATATTACAGGCTTTCGAACTGCGTGCCGAATTGTTTTTCCAGACTATAAACACAATTAAAGTACACTAGTAATCGTGAATTACATTGACAAGCAATTTTAATAATTGATGCTACAATCAGGCATCATATTATAAAAATGTTAATATATGAAAAAACTGTTAATAAATTTATTAATTGTGAAAAATATTACTTTAGATAAATATTACCCCAGTGGTCTAAATGCTTAGGACGCTCGTACGAAATACAGAGAGATCCGGGTTCGACTCTCAGTATTTTCCGCAATAAATTTATTTAATAGTTTTTCAACATATTAACATCTTTATATGATCCCTGATTGTAGCATTAAATTATTAAGATTGCTTGTCAATTTAATTCGCGATTACTAGAGTAATTTAATTGCTGCAGTTTCGTGTTATAGGGGTTGTAATAATTATGATGTGAGCTTAATCATAAATTTATTTCTTTAAAAAATGACTAAGTTGCTATATTCTTAAATTCATGATGCCATATTTTGTCATAAATAAATTAAATATTATTTACTCATAAATCTGATTTAGAATATTTTTCGCTATTTGCAACAATGAAATAAAATTTCATGCACTCCACATTTTTATTCTCTTCGTTGTCATCTGCAATATCTCTTTTAGAATCACGTACATAACAACAGTAATAATTTGTTCATGTATCGTCATTCTTCCAACGTGCTTCCACAAACCCATGATAACAAACTTCTCACTTTTGCTCTCCTCTTTGACTCCTCTGATTTTCCTAAAATTTTAAAGAATATTTATACAGCTTAACAGTGTCAACAATAATCGTTGTCAGATTATAAATTCGAATGGTTTCAAATATTTATATACTCCACGACAGCATCCAAATCAAGATTTTTTTATTACTGCGCGCGAGGAGATAATCACTTAATGTGGTCATAGGACAGTGTCCTCGAAATCATTATGAATCAAATGATTATGTTATAATTTTCCAATCAGATGTAATCATGAAGTTAGATGAAATCACACAATTCACATGCGGAATCATCAGATATCATAATGAAATCATAATCCGCAGAAATCATTTCAAATTTCCACATAATCATTCCACATTGGAAATCAGATGTAATCACAAAAATTTGTGATGAAGTCATGTGGAATGGTATCATGAAATCTGTATATATAATAAAAAATCTGAGGTTGCAGAACATAAATTACATACCACCACGTTTTTTAGGCGTAATATATATTCGGTCATGCTTCGTTTTATATGTAAGATTCTAGAGCATAGTTTCCCAGTTTTCTTTTTTAACTCACCGCCTCCTTTTCAAAATACTTTTTGTTCAGCCTCTCCTTGATTGTAACGGATAAACTCTCTTTAGATTAAATAAAGCAACAAAACGAAAATACAGAATCAAATAAAAAATATTAAAAAATTATAGTACAATATAAATTTATAAATATTAAAAAATTATCATTAATGAGAAATTTGAGCTTGAGGTGACATTAATAATTTATTTATATTTGGTTCCATTTTTGTCAGCAGTATTCTTAAATCTCCATGCTCAACTATTTGCAATCGATTTCTCTTTTTTATCAAAAGATTTGTAACAGCACTAAATCCACGTTTCAACTCATTAGGATGAGAAAAATGCAATACAAACTTTTTTGCCACAATCCATAATGCTTGAATGTTTAAGGTTTAAATGTTTGTTTAAAAAATATTTAGGGAATTAAATTTCTCTGCGTTTTCACGTTCTCTTTTGTCCACTCGCTCCTCAATACGCCCCTACTGCCCTTAGGACTATACCAACGCCCCCCTACATCTCCTCAGCGCCCATCGGAGGGTGATAACATCCATGCTGGGAATTTATGTTTTAAAGGTTCCAATTTGCGCATCAAACGCATAGAGCATAATTTCTCCGTAATATCTCCGTCGATAATCTAATGTTAAACAGGTACAAATGATGCTCTACGTGCACAGAAAAACATGACTAATAATGTAGTTTACGTTCTGTTACTTTAGGAACGCGACGTAGACCTTTACAAAAAGCATAACGAATAATGCATAAGAGAATTAACCACAATTTGAACCCTTCCTTTTTACTTTACGAAAAAGAATTTTTATTAATCTCTTTTGCATTATTGGTTATGCATTACGCAAAAGTCTGTATTGCGTTAGAATTATTTATTTATATTGATTTCATGAAATTTTATGGTGATTACACATGACTGATATGGAAATTCAGAATAATTTCTGCCAATTACATATGATTTCATTATATTTTTTAGTGGTCCCACATGATTTTATCTGATTTCATGGATTTTATCTGATTGCAAAATGATTACATAGCGATTTCTTAGGAATGTCATGAATTCTGGGAATATTATCCTACGATTATACTAAGTAATTATTCTCGCATCACAATGTTTTTAATTAAATAAAATCATTTATAATTAATAAAAATATTATAATTACATATACAATTATGAAAAATTATTGTGCAATCAAATGACATTATTTATAATTATCATTTATAATTATAAAATCATCTGTAAACAGATGATATTATATGAAATAAAATGAAATCATATAAAGTGGGACACCATTTCAGCTGATAATAATCTTCTCAATTGCGTGCGATATTTTTTCGACAGTTTGTCAGTTAAGAGAATCAGATGTTTTCATACACACAAGTAGAATTCTATACATTTTTTTTTAAACAGAATACTTGGCTAAATAATGCTTTCTATCTTTCTCTGTTGTAATTTTTATTTTGATTTGAGAACTGATGTGATGTTTGAATTTGCCGTTGTAAAGAGCAGTACGAGCGCTAGGATCATTTGTGCGACGATCATTTGTACGTGGCGTTGCGAGGCGTCGCGTTGCTGCAAACACAACGCTTCTGCGTTAGAGGAAAGAATTCCTGCCGAAAATAGTCGCCATATTATAATTTTTGTTGTCTCACGCACAACGACCGCTCGCAGAAATAAAGTGAATTTTCATAAGATTTTCTCGTTTAATTAATCGCAAGAAAGAGCATATACATGTCGCGCCCGCGGCACACGTTATAGAAGAGGTAACAAATTTTGAACAGAAATATAAACGATAATACTCCCGTATGGAAAGAAATTATTGAAAAATAACTGTTTAAAATTATTAAGAAAACTATTTATATTGTCAGTGGTACTATGGAACATTATCATTCATTACTTATAAATACATATTATAAATACACACACACACACACACACACACACACACACACACACACACACACACACACACACACACACACACACACACACGCACACACACACGCACACACACACACATGCACACACATGCACACATATTACGTATGTTCCGCCTCGCAGCAGCCAACAAGAATGCGCACACATCAGGCGTCGTCGCATTACGCATCGTAAGTCGCACGAGCGCAGTAGAAAGCGAGACGGTGAGACGAGGGGATGGAGATCCCTTCGGTAAGGATTCCGTTTGCGAGGAGAGGGTCAAAGTCACCCTTCTTCCGTTCCCTTCGGCCTCAACAGGCCACGCCTTCCCGACCTACCGTCACAATATCCTCCTTCACAACCGATTTCTCCACCCTGTCGCCGTGACACTTGGAACGTCGCGTCTCCGCCAATAGTCGATAATAATTTAATAAGTACTTCTACATTTTACACCTGATTTTCTTCTCTTACCTTTCGCTAATCCGTTATTTTAATTATGTAATGTTGAAGAATATTTTTTTTTCATTATAAAATTCTAATGTATGCTTATGGCAGATCAACTGTGGTAATTTTAACATAAAAAGTGAAATCTTACCGCGTATTTTTCACCAATCAAAAAATGAAGCTTGTAATGGATACATTAAATAATAAAATGCAATTAGTATTCTCGACAATAACATATATAATTTTAAATAATACACTATTTGATGGTTAATAGAGAATATTATTGCAATAAAATCTTGATAGAATATAATTGCCATGAATAAAAAATATATAATTTAAAACTTATAATATTAATGCTAAAATTGATGAAAATCATAAATGTATAATAGTAATCTTTATGATATAATGGAAATGTTACGCGCGTGCGCTTAGATTATTACATATTCTCTACTAGAATACTCTGACGATACTTCTCTCAAGTACGAGCTACGTGTTTGGAATGTAACTTACACAATTCGATTCGATTTCTTTTGATACTTTAGGTGAAAACCAAAAGTGCACGAGTTTCTCTATAGAATACTTGAAAAATTTAAACCGCTACCATCTATAAATCTTCCTTAAAGATATTGATTTTTGAACAGAAATACATTCTTATTCTATAACTATATTTATATAGATTGTTACTCTTCTCTCTCTCCCTCTCTCTCTCTCTCTCTCTCTCTCTACTCTACGTTCGTTACTACTTACTTATCTTACG
>NW_012130071.1:4917781-4933937 GCF_000143395.1 Atta cephalotes
AATTTAAAAGTTTTAAATTAAAAATAAATTAATTAATTATTATAGTAGTAGTAGTAGTAACGTATATATACTATATATATACTATATAATATACTACACACACACACACACACACACACACACACACACACACACACACACACACACACACACACACACACGCACGCACGCACGCACGCACGCACGCACGCACGCACGCACGCACGTGCGCACATACATACCATATGTGTAAATTCCGACCGTGCAATCTCCTTGTGGTACATCGAATAACGCGAATGCCGGTGATACTTAACCAAAATTTTGCGAAAAAATAGGATCTACTTTGGAACCTGATAAATCAGCTCCGGCAAGCTAGAACAATTTTCTTTATGCTATTTTAAAGGGGATATTTTCAGTTTCCAAACTGATGTGGTGACATCTTTCGCTTCCTTCGTTGTTGTTTTGCATATTGGAAGATTGAAATATCATGATATTTTTAAGATTCTCACACTATCTGCTTCTGGTTTTCACGAAAAAAACAATTTAATGGGATGAAAAATTTCATTTAAGCCATTTTAAAAAGGCTTTACTCTTTAAAACACAGTAAGGAACAATGTCCTGCGATTTCTGAAAGCCGAGATATTAGTTTCTTAAAATCGACATAATTTACAAGTTTTAAAGGGCTTCCCTAATTTTTTTGCGTAATGTATTATGCGTAGAATCGTGACTACTTTACTATTAGAACAAATAGTAAATACAAGTAACAACTATATCTTAGCGATTTTTGTGAAAATTTAGTAGTATTAATTGATATGTCAGTTCACAAATATTCTGGATAGTGACCATTTTATTGTATATTTATATTTATGTATATTTATTTAAAAAAAATAATTTTAGTTAAGGATGGGTTATTTTTCATTAACAGTTATAACAATTACTGTTATTTCAAAATAATTTAAATAACCGGTTATTTAAATAATTACCGGTTATTTAAATAAATATACGGTTATTTTTTATAATATCCTATATTTTAATCAGTACTCATATTTTTTTTGTTATTTCTTATTATTTAAATCATTTAAGAAATCTATTTTGAAATATTTCATTACTTAAAATATTTGTGTAAACAAATAAATATAAGATGTTGAATTTTATGTACAAAGATTGATATCAACTTCGTAATGAGTAAGGCCAATATTACATGCGTTCGTTTTGTTTGATTACGTAATCGCGAATAGTTTTCAGAACTATTCGCCAATAGTTTAATTACTATTTAATTACTATTCACGGATATAATCGTGAAATTATTTTTCAAATAACTTATTTTTCAATAACTATAGAAATTGAATGATACCTGTAGAAATTTATATAGTACATAATAGTTTTCAATAATTCCTTTTCATACGGGCTATGTCAAAATATTATATCGTCATACATTTGTTAAATGTTATTAATAATATTAAAAATGTTATAAATAAATTTGTTTTATTATTTCTTCACTATTAAGATCGTTCGAAAATGCGAAAAACTTTCAAATTGTTACTTTGCTATTCAATGTAATGATGTTACTGCATGAAAGATTACATATGCAGTATATAAATTCATACAGAATTATACAAGCATTTAAAATCCAGCTAGACCGGCATTGATTTCTAAAGTTTGTATTATCACATATACGATGCTATGATATATTATATTGTTATAAGTAACTTTTTTTATAATATCGATAATAAAATGTATTGTTTAAACTGTAAATGTAACGTAATTTATGTATATGAATTCATATGTAAAAGCGTCACTTTGGAGCTACCGAATAATTAAAGGTTTTGGAAAGCTATTGCATGAATTTTTCTTTTCTTATAATTTCGGATATCAATTTTAAAACATGAACATATTTTTCCTTAGCAAATTTTTATTTTAAATTTTTCTAAGAAAAGTACATTTTTCTTACTTTGTAAGCTATACTTAGAAATATTTAGTAATAAGTAGTATCTAGTATAATAGAGGAACAACAATTTTTCTCAGTGTAACATTACTTGATATATAATTATTTATATTACTTAATATATATAATATAGTTTACGATATATATATAGTATATATGTATTAGGATGATTGTTTTTTTAACTGTAATTTTTGGAATTTATTCGGGACACATACTAACGTGATTTAAGATCTCAATAAAATAACAGCAGAATTTTTTCAGATTTTTTTCAACAATTTTAACCAGTGCCATTATGGTACGGATAGAAAAAGTGGCGGAGAAATACCTTTGTGGACAAAATTCGAGCCGCTCCAATTGTTACTCAATTTTAAAATTATTTTTTTTTAATTTGCAAAATGAATGAGCTATAAACTCATTTTGTATGTAAATTTGATCACGATTTAAATTAAAAATTGCCGATTAAGTGTTCGTTAGCGTATGATTTTGATTTTTTTCTGCTTCATTCGGATCGGCTGAATTTGTCCATAAAAGTGTATTTCTGAAATTCTGGTGCTCTGGTAAAAATTGTTAAAAAAATCCGGTGTGAAAAAAATTTGATGTTATTTTGTTAAGTTGTTGAATTACTTTAAGGAATTAAAATTCAATATGAAGTAAAATTGAGCTCTCGAGATAAAAATGATATCAATATAGACTAATGGGCGATTAAGAATAATAATCGAATGCGATTAATTCAAAATAATTAATAAATGTATTGTTTAGACGTTACATATAATTTGAAAAATTAATCATGTCGGATAGATGTCTAAAAGAGCAGCTGAGGAGTCTCTTCAATTCCATATTTGAGAAAACATTCTTGTCAATTAGTTCTTTGGTAAAATGGGCTACTAGTTATTATCAATATGTCAAAAAAATATATTATTTTCAAAGGGTGGATTCAAAAAACACATTAAAGTACTGATTCGTATCGATTAAATTATTGAAAAATTACATGATTAATTTTTCAATTTTTAAATATTTGCATCTACATTATGACATCGCTGATGGCGCAAACAAAACCGAAACGTACGCTTACGTAGACATATTACATAAGATTCTTTCGATCTGTATGTAATATGTCTGAATAATATATTTATTAATTATTTTTATAATTAACTGCGTACAATTATTGCTCAATTGTTCGTCTATGTATTTTTAACATTAGGGGGGTATTTCGATTAAATTTTAAGAATTGTTAAAATAACAATTACCTTAATAAGTATATATACATATATATAAATGTATATATATTTGGACCTTGAATCAGTCATTCTCAAGCTTTTGATTAGTTGTCAGCAAACAATTTGAAATTCAACTGTATTTCAAGATTCTGATTACTATATTTAATTGCATTTACGAGGGCAAGTCAATAAGTTCTTAGAAAATCTATCAGAGGGCACCTGCAGTGTCACATTACTTTTTGACAAGTAGCATCTCTCAGTTGATTACTGTCAAATTTTGAGCGAAATTCATCGTGTGGTTTTATTTCTATAGATGATTAAAACGAACAACCTTTGTATTTTTTGCAAAATGGAAAAAAACGAGTTTCGTGCAGTGATCAAACATCTACATATGAAAAGTTTAACGCTGAAAGAAATCAAAGTCGAGTTGGGTAATGTTTATAGCACATCTACACCAGCGTTTGCGACTATATACAATTGGGTGAATGAATTTAAACGTGGTTGTATATCCATATGTGATGCACCTCGTTTGGGACGTCCAATTGAAGCTGCTACGCCAGAAATCATCGATAAAATCTACGATATTGTTTTGACTGATCGAGTGAAAGTGCGCGAGCTGTTAAAGCCACAAGCATATATCACATGGCACAGTGATTTCAATTTTGCACGAACAATTAAGTATGAAAAAGCTATCGGCAAGATGGGTGCCACGTTTGCTCACTGTGAATCATAAGCGCGACTGTAACAATTTCAAAACAACATTTGAAGATGTTTCAACATAATCCAGATGAATTTCTGCGTCGATTCATTACTGTGGACGAAACTTGGATCCATTACTTCACACCTGAGATGAAGGAACAGTCAAAACAACTTCACGGGACCAGTTCCAAAGAAGGCGAAGACCGCAAAGTCGGTCGGAAAGGTAATGGCCATAGTTTTTTGGGATGCACGCGGTATAATTCATATCGATTACCTTCCGTCGAAGCAAACAATCATTGGCGATTACTACGCAGCCTTATTGGACCGTTTCAACAACATTTTAAAGAAAAAACGTCCTCATTTGGCGAAGAAGAAAGTACTTTTCCATCAAGACTATGCACGGGTTCATACGTGCCCGGCACTGATGGCCAAATTCAACGCTACGAATTGCTTTCCCATCCAGCATATTCGCCAGAGCTTTAGCTCCCTGCGACTATTTCCTGTTTCCAAAAAAAATGGTTCGGAGGAAAGAGATTCATCACTAGAGAGCAGCTCATTGCCGAAACAGGCTTATTTTGAAGGGTTGGACGAATCATATTATTCGGACGGCTTGAAAAAGTTGAAGAATCGTTGAATCAAGTGTATCGAGCTGAAAGGAGATTATGAGAAATAAAAATGAATAAAAAAAAATGTGTTTTACTATGTTTTACTATGTTTTTCTAAAAACTTATTGACTTGCCCTCGTATTCTCTTCTTATTTTGCAAAAAGTACTTTAAGCCGTTTAATACAATAATTACGTTAATGGCAACATTCCATGACATAATATTAAAAAATTTATAAAGATAAAAATTTATAAGTAAAAAAATTATGTTTTTGACAGATGAATAAACTTGAAAGTATACATGTCCAAAAAAAATTTAGATCGTGAGAAAAGAGTTTAGAGAACATTTGAATAAAATTAATTGAGAAGTACCCCTTAGGAATTTTAGAGTTGAAAAAAAGTTGGAATCTCCGGATTCCAAGTGAATCAACGCATAGTGATAAAATAGAATATGCTCTTCAACAATACGGTAAGCTTTATATAGTTCATAATTAATATTTTTAGTGTTTTTAGTAACTTTGTATTATTTCAATAGTTATTCATTTACATTTTCATATTTGTTATATAGCAATCATCTTCAAAGCTTCCTTTTCGGAAGCTTTAAGACAAAGTAATAGAGTACATACTGAAGTTAAACTCCACAGATGCGGACAGTGTAGTAAAACGTTTAGTACAAAAGCTAATTTGCGTATGCATGAAAGAATTCTGCATGCAGGTGAAAAATCATATTAATGTGAGTTTTGTGATATATCATTTAGGTGAGTACTGAAGTACTTGAGTACTTAAGTAAGAAACAAAAAATAAAAGAATTATTTGATAATTCGATCCCTATGCTTAATTGAATTGCTAACAAATGATTAATATTGGTACGATTATTTTTTAGTCGACAATTTAGTCGGGTTTAGACTCGCATGATAAACTCGCATGGTATTGGAATCCTTACAAGTATGACCAATGTGAGAAAAGTTACACATCAAAACAAAATTTGCGTCATATAAACGCAAAGCATACCGATGAAAGACCATATAAATGTAACGAATGTCCAGCTACATTTAGCTATCTTTCATCCCATATAGGGCATACAAAAAGACACAGTGAGAAACCATATCTTTGCGAGGTATGTGCTTTCAAATTATCGTTAATGTTTTTTTCAATTATTTCTTTTTTGGTTGTTTTTATTTTTGTGAAAATTTAGTAATATTAGTTGATGTCAGTTCGTAAATATTCTGAATAGTAACCATTTTATCATATTAAAAAAAAAATGTTTTAGTTTAAGGATGGGCTAAACGGTTATTTTTCATTAACAGTTATAATAGTTATTTTATTAACAGTTATTTCAAAATAAAACCGACTATTTAAATAGTTATCGGTTATATAAATGGTTATTTTTTTATAGCATCTTATATTCTATGTTTTAAAAAAGTTAAACTGTTTTAAATTTCAGTTTTATGAAATAATATCAGGCGTCATTCTATTTTTACAGTCGCTTTTTTTATGATATAATCTGACTTTGACATATCATTCTATTTCTTTCTTTTTATTTTTCGGAATAGTTATCTATTTATAATTTTATTGTTGGAATCAATATGTTCATCAAATGTAAAATAGGCTGTGGATATTATTCAATGCTCATTGAATTTTCTATAATCTTTATTTATCAGATTTTAAAACACGATTAGTAATTATACCGTTTATTCCTAATATTACAGTTTTCATACTTATTAGTTATTTATGTTGTTTTTAACTTTTCATGACGGTATCTCCTTTATATGTTTCAATTTGTATCCAAATTGAATTAAATTTAATTATTTTCATTGTTTTTCAATGTATCATGTTTTTAATTCAATATTTTACTTAATATTTTATTTATGTAAATCAGAAAAACATAAACGTTCATGTATAGAAAGAACATTCCAAATTATATATCAAGTATCGCTAATGATAAAATACATTAATCTAGCAGTAAAATACACTAAAAGATGATGGCTGGCTGTAAAGCATTTAATATAGTTCTTATTATCAATGCGTAAAATTCAGTATTCACTAAAACTACATTCATCTCTGATAATTCTGTATCTAGTTGGTAATGATGTATTGGCCGTTATACATAGATATTGTCATAACAATATATTTTCCCGTTTTTGCAAAAATTGTTTCAAGTTGTTGTTTAATGAGATAATATAATTACGTTAACGACAACTTTCTGTGACACAATGTCCTGACAATGACAATCTTGATAGAAAATTTATAAGAATAGTAAAAAATTATGTTTTTGACGATTTTAGTTGGAAAAAATGGAATCTCATCCGCAACGGGTTCCAAGTGAATCAACGCTTAGTGACAAAACAGAATGTGTGCTTCAACAGTATGGTAAGATTTATAAAATTCATAATTAATATTTTTAGTATTTTTGATAACTTTGTATTATTTCAACCGTTATCCGTTTTATGTTACATTTTCATATTGGTTTTACAGCAATCATCTTCAAAGTTACCTCTTTAGAAATTTTGAGACAAAGTAATAGAGACGTATATACTGAAGTGAAACCTTACAAATGTGAAAAATGTGGGTAAAACATTTAAGACAAAATGTTATTTGCGTAGGCATGATACAGGCGTACATATTGAAGTGAAACTTCACAGATGCGGTGTATGTAGTAAAACATTTAAGACAAAACGTGATTTGCGTAGGCACGAAATAACTCATGCAGATGTAAAACTATATCAATGCGAGTTTTGTGGTAAACTATTTAAGTGAGTAACATAAATTTGAGGAATTATTTGATAATGCGATCTCTATGCTTAATTTAATTGGTAACAAATGATTAATATTGCTATGATCATTTTTTATGATCGAAAATCGAATCTAGACTCGCACAAGATGGTACATATCGATGCGAAACATCACAAGTATGAGAAAAGTTATACTTCAAAACATCTTTTGAGTCGTCATATAAACGCGAAGCACACCGAAAGACCATATAAATGTGAAGAATGTTCAGCTACATTTAGCTATCTTTCATCCCATGTAGGACATACAAAAAGATATAGTGAAAAACCATATCTTTGTGAGGTATGTGCTTTTAAATTATCGTTAATGTTTTTTTCAATTATTTCTCATTTGATAGATTTTTTTATTTTTATGTTTCTGTACTTATAAATATGTTGCATTTTAGATTTGCGGCAAAGTCTTTCGTACCAAAAACAATATAGACAGACACAGCTTTGTACATAGCAATAAAAAGGCGTAATGTTTGGTGTGTGACAAAGGCTTTTCGCGAAAAGATCTTGTTACTGCACATGTAGAAAATCAGGTTATTCATGAGAAAATCCATTAGCAAATTCTTATGTCTTTCTATTTGTGTTATATATTGGGTTGGAGGATAAGTTCTGCGGAGGATATCTTCATTAAAAATGATCAAAGTTTAAATTTAAAAAAGAGATTTAAAGCTTGAAATCTCTACTTTGGAATGGTTACTGTATTTTTTAAATTTATATGTTATAAATTTATATGAGTTTTGTAATTTTTATATATAGAAAGCTATGAGCTGAAAGAAAGGAATATACTTCTTGTCACTTTGTAAGTCTGTCGCGCGCCAAAAAAAATTTACGAAAATTTGCGACTCTCTATATCGTGAAAGTTTGGAATTTTCCTTATAAAATCCTTTTTTAAAAATGTTTCTGTGATTTTTTGTTCTTGAATTATTCGCAAATTTAGTAGAGTATTCTGACTTTTGATTGCTCATAACTCCATTAAAAATTATCGTACCGCAATTAATAAAAAAGATTCTTAAAGTTGAAATGTTGCTCTATCAAGTGATATTATTCTCCTTTTGTCTCCTTTTGTGCAAAGGTTATATGGATAGTATCACATTTTTAATTCAAATGTACATATATTCTTTTTTAAATTGACAATTACACCACTAACAAGAAATATATTCCTTTCTTTCAGCTCATAGCTTTCTATATATAAAAATTACAAAAAAACTTATATAAATTTAAAAAATACAGTAACCATTCGAAAATAGAGATTTCAAGCTTTAAATCTCTTTTTTAAATTTAAACTTTGATCATTTTTAATGAAAATATTGTATATACAATTTTGAATTAACCAAATACCTCAGAACTTATAATCGCTTTGTCAATTGTAGTTTGTTCTGTGTCACTTATTTAATGTATTGCTGTATATTACAATTTATTAAAATATGATAAAATATAACTCTATTAAAAATTATCGTATCGCAATTAATAAAACAGATTCTTAAAGTTGAAATATTGCTCTATCAATAACTTCTCTTAATAATAATGACGAACTATTGATGAAAGAAGTTGAGAATAAAAATATAATTGTTTACAAGATATAATATGTATGTATAGATGGAAATTTTTCAGTAATCATAATTTTTTTATGAAACATTTGAATACTGTCAGTCATAGGAGCACTGACGTGTAAAGTTGACAATGCGTTCAGAAGGCGAAACAGACCAGTAAATTCCCACTGTTTATTCTTTAAATAATTTTAAGATGATTGATTCTTGCTTTACGTCCTTGCTGGATTTAATATACTCGCGAATTGAATACAGTCATAATTTCTTGAAATTTCTTGAATGAGCTGCATTAGGCTGCGTCAATCTATTCATTTTTTTCGTCCATGAATAAGCGCTATCAAAAATTTTCTCTTACACTCGCGATATGCTCACTAGTGAGAGTGAAAATCGGGAGTGAGAGTATCATTACCGAGCGCGCAAGAGGACCTAACTTTTGGATCATATCGCGAGTGTATATAGTACTGCCTTTTAAAGTTACGTTCCGTACTAGCGCTTACAGTGCTATAAGTATTATTTGTGCTTGTTGAATATTTGATGATCAACAGCGTGAACATAAAAATGAAACGTACATGTATAAAACGATCATAATAAAGAATCGCTTAGTTCTAATTTACTCTGCTGCGTCTTCAGAACAGTCTAATTTTAGGATAGGACGGACGTACTGATTATTACTTTTGTGTGTATCACTTATGTATGTATTATTATAAATCGACACACAAGAATTATATTAAAACAATTGATATTAACTCATTAGTAATTTGTGCCTGCTCAGTTATTAAATTATCGACATATTCTTTTAATAAAGTTCTGCGTAAAAAAATCTCTGGATTTAAATAAAGATTGACATAATATCTAGGGGAGAAGGATCACTACAAATTGATTGGCAACAGCATCGTTTGCCTACATCATATTCCGATAGTTCAATTGCGCACAAAAATTAATTGCCTATAACTTGATTGCTTACATGCAATATACTGCGCACGTATATATATATAAGAAGAGAAAAAAAGACACGTTTGAACATATATAATATTATTGCGCAAAAACTGCATTCCATACATAATATTACTTGTATATTGATTGCCTACAAGCACTAGTTCTCTAGTTTAAAAACAAAAAAATTTAGAAAGCATATTTCTGAAAGATCACAAAATAGCATTAATTGCGATTGTTAAAGAAGATTTGCCAACGATAGAAATATTTCTTTCATCTCTCTAATGCGTCGGTTCGTAATAAGCTTTCCAAAACTTTCCAATCGGTTTCATTTACCGCGATTCTGCTGGTCTCATCTTGACGTTTCTTTTTATAGCACTCAACCTTGCTTGGATTAAACTCTTTCGCGCGCCGAGAAAAGACATGCTCTTTCGCGGTAAGAATAAAACTCTCTCTCTTCTATCCATTTCGTTCTCTCCGTCATTTCCGTCAAGGAGACTCGCCCGCGAAATTAAACTCCCGGCAAGTTGGGCGAAAACTCTCATCGTCATGTTCATCGGGAAACGGCTCAGAAACCTAAGAAAGGCGTCGCTCAGGCGAACGCAGTACATATCTTGGATAGAATTTCGGTGTCCGCTTGAGATCCTCCGCGAGATGATGGCGATGCGACAGTTGGAATGGCCGCCTAACTCGATATGCGCGCGGACGTTCATTTGGATAATTGAAATAATCATTCCGCTCGTGTTTCACGCGCCGATGCACGCACGTTCCATGGCCTGATCATAGCAATCGGAATCACGTCGCGGAACAAGACTGCGCGATTCTGTTCGGAGAATAATTGTTCGTCGAGGTGTAGCGTGATAGGTATAAGGTGTCCCTGTGGGACAACGCGAATGTCATTATCGTTATCGAAGCAGATTCACTAATATTCTATTCACTAGGGTCTCGCCTCGTTACGCTAATCAATTTTGACAAACAAGACGGATGGAGCAATCGATCACTGCTCATCCAACACATTTCATGACTTTTTATTTCGTAACAACATGAAACAGTTAATACAAATGTTAGTCTATATCATATATACAGAGAGAACAATACATTGTTGATTTCATTAATATCGATTCATTGAAACATAATTTTCAAAATATTATTTTGAAAGAGAAATAATATTGTTTATATATTATATAACAGTATTATGTAAGGTATATTATAAATCCATAAATAAAGTTTAAAAACTGAAATATTTGTAAAAGCTGTCTATATTTGGACGTCATTTAATAATATTTCGTATAAATGTTTATATTCTTTGTACGAGAATGAAAAAATATTCTCTCTCCCAAAGGAGATAGCGAATCCGATTGTAGTTAACCTACGGATGGATTGTTTCCAATTTAAACTAACACTATCATGGCGATTCGAGAGGCAGCATTCGACTCAATAACGCTCCCGACAACGTTAAACGTTTTATTTACGTTTCCGGGTAGTTTGCATTTCACGGAACGATAAATTCTCCTTTCCGATCGCTGCGGTGTGGAACGGCAGGAGTCGTGGGACAAATACAGGATGATTCGGTTTGGACGAACAACCGATCGACCAACGACCGGCTAGCCGGCAAACGCATAGTAACGTTGCAAATGTCGTTATCGTTATCGGACTGATTTTCCGCTGCGGCGTAACGCGGTGTGGCCGCTGCCGCCGCCGTTATGACTGCGGGTCTCTTCGAATTCACGAAACCGTGGAAACGAGATTGTTGCTTCAGTTCTCGGCGAACGGATGCCATATTGAACATCAAGCGCGTATATAGTTATTATATTTTGTCGAGTCTCAATCAACTGATGTGACATAGTACGGAAACGTAACGTAGCGAAATAGCAACTTTATCATAGCTATCTATTTTTTTAATTGTACTTTCTAAATTTCTTGGAGTGAAATCTTATTCCAAAAGAGTTAAAAGTACTGCCATTATTAAAAGAATGAAAAATTTGCATCCTTGAATAAGAATAGCAAATTTGTTCTTTTTGGAATGAGATTCATTCCAAAGGAAAGTAATCTCATTCCTCTTTTAAAGTGAATTTCAACTCCAAAAGTATAAAATCTTACTCCAAAAGAGTTAAAATATTGCCACTATTAAAAAAGAGTGAAAAATTTATTCTTGGATAAGAGTAACAGAGTTTCACTCTTTTTGGAGTAAGATTCACTTTAAAGGAAAGTATTCTCACTCTTTTTTTTTAAGTGAATCTCATTCCAAAAATATGAAATTACCCTCCAAAAAATGAAAATCTGTCACTCTTATTCAAGAGTGCAAATTTTTCACTCTTTTTCAATAATGGCAATATTTAATCCTAGAGAGATTTTACTCCAAGAAATTTAGAGAGTATGAAGAATTTTATCGTTTAATCAATACGAAACAAGAGTTATAACGCGACGTTTCGCAAATGAGAGGGACAAAAATAGATGAATGGATCTGCCTTTATTCTGGGCCACCCGTGAGATCGTGAAGAACAATGTGATGATGAACTTTACTGAGAGAGATATCACGCGAGATACCGACAGCAATTAGATTTACATCGAAAAGACGCCGACGAGAATTGTTCTTGTAATAATCGCGAGCGCTTGACTTAAAGTTGCTCGTTACTGCGGGCCCTACCAGAGGTAGTTCTTTTGATTTGCACGATACGGTCGATTTGTGCATCAATGCTTGCGGGCCGCGCGAGAGTAATTGCTGAGATGCATAACTGAGAGCGCATCTGAAAGGCATGATTGCCCGAGCGTTCAATGATGAGTCCTATTGTCGAGATTAATAGAGACGCTGGTAGTAGCTGGCTGCTTCGGTACGTAATTTATGTAAAAAGGAGACCTTTTCATTGAACGTAAATGTAAAAATTATACAATCTATTGCAATATTGACTGCAATGAATCAAGGAACGATTGCAGTTTCTTTAATAGAGCGCACTTTCTCTTCTCGCTTTCTTTTCATTACAAGAACAATGTTTGAAACCCTTCTCACCGTGAATTTAATAGTTTTCAAATTGCTAACCATTATATAGGGTGAGTCATAAGTATTTTAAATTTTTTTTCACAAAGAATAGAAATCGAAAAATTATTAAGAAAGTATGAAAAGATTTTAACTTAAATATTTGATTATAGCAGAATAGTTACTTATTTGTAATTCTACACATTACTTTCAATTTGTGGTGTTTTCTCTCTATAAAATTTTTCTCTATAAAACTTTTAGAGTAAATCTCACTCTGAAAAGTGACAACACATTCTTAGAGATTGAAAATTGGACCACTCTTTTATATTCGCTCAATTTTTTCACTCTTTAGAGTAAGATCCCATCCCAAAAAATTTAGAGAGTAAGGATGTATCAAGTGTAAAGTAAGAGGATAGATTCGAACATGGTACAATTCTGAACAATAAAATTTGAATCCAATTTCTGAAGTTTAAAGTTAAATTTAATCGACAAAATTAAATACAATAATAAGGTTTTCGAGTATAATTTTTCTTGTTTGGTATCAATACTTTTCTAATAATGAAATCAGGTTTAAATTTGAACCGAAAATTTTTTATTTAAAATTGTATCTTGTTCGAAATTGTATTACCTTATCATAATCTTTACAAAAAGTGATTAAATATGGAAATGTACACTTTCCGTATAAAAATGAATGTTATATGTTTATTCATATAAAACAGTTTAATAAGTCTAATATTTATGTTTATATACAATTTTATATACAATACAATTTTATAATTTAAATAGAAAATTTTTTTTAATTTTATTTTAATTTTTTCAACATGTCTACTTCTTATTGAAATAATTTTAAATCATCAAAAAAATTAGTTATCCACATTTAACGTTAGACATTAATTATTACTTGTGATATCTTTTAATATGTAATAATTAAACGATATATAGACGTGCGTTTATTTAAACTGGAATCACATTACCTATGTTTGTGGAAATTTCACTGAAACGGAGAAGAGAGAGCGGAAGGATTAAACAGGAAGTATCGTAGTGTAATACGCCGGGACGATGCGTCGCGCATAATTATTCCGCGCGTGCTTTTCACGAGACGGCAAACTTGCCGCGGGCTGCACGTACGCCGTGCTTCGTATCTCATGTTTGTCGGCTGTCGGACGACGTAATAAATCCGTGAACGGGCGGAAAACGTGAAAAGCGACGGCGCATCGTAGGATTTTCTTCTTCCTCGCACGCTGTCCCTTTTCATATAATTCCTCCAGCTGTGCGTTACGCGGCGCCGCCCGCTACGTTGTACGTAATCGCATATTAATTGAACTACCCGCACCCCCAGGGAAAACGTAAGTACAACGTAGTGAATCACGCTATACTTGACTCTCGTATTATGTATTACGCAATTCTCTTTCGCTCGCCTTTCGCGCGCGGCCGCAGCCGTTCTCTATAATGAAGCTGATTTATCTCGCGCATTCACCGAAGTGCTCTCCGACGAGTCTCGCTTAAACTTCGGGCTTTGTGCAACGCTTAAAGAGGATAGAGAGCTTTAATTCATTCCGGTGTCGCAGCCTTTCGGTTTGCAGCCCAGTATACGGTAATCCAACATAGCGTTTATGTTTGCACTATACCGGTATTATTATTGAGATATCCGTTATCTTGCGGTACTTTAAGCTCCGATATCTATAAAGCTCCCGCGTGCGAAGTACAAACCGACTATCTTCAATGCTTGAAACTTTAAAGGGCCCAGACGACGATGGGATTAAAGTGCTTCAGGGTTTACATGAGATGTAGCTCCATTCATTTTACTTACTCAGAACAACGTACATGTTCATTGATGTTTATTTATTTATGTCTGTACTATTAAAAACATCAAGAGATAATTAAGAGAGGAACTTTTTAAAATATTTAAGAGAGACAAGATTTTCTAAAGAAAAATAAATATCTATATTTAATATAATATTTTTAAGATATAATATATATTGTTTAATGCATATTTTAAAATCATCTATCAATTATGCTATTAATCAAATTCTACGATATCAATCAAATTTATTTTAAGCTGTTTAAAATTAATTCCCTTCGTTAAACACCTCTTTTTTCGGTTCGTTTTTTGACATACTGAGTGGCTCACACACAGAGCAATGAAAATTTAAACAACTGACACTCTTATTTAAAAAATCTAATCAATATGAAAAAAATTGGTCAGTTTCAAGGTCTGTAGAATACATTCAAATAGTTTTTGATTGAAATTTCATTACAGTTTTTGTGAAAAAAATTCTTCAGTTCAATAGAGAAAAAAACGAGTAAAATCTTTGAAAAATTGTAACTTTTAAAAAATTCAATATTAAAAGTTAAAAATTTACAGAATTGTTATTCAGATATATTTTGAAAAAAAAATTAGTTTGTAAGTTGATTTTGGTTAAAGGATATTTATTTTGCATATTGAATGTAGGCTATTTTGGAAATTGAAAAAACAGAGATTTTTTTTACAAACATTGTATTTTTGTTCTACAAAATAAAAAAAATCGAATTCCAGAGTTAAAATAATTTTGTAGGCGATTCACATCCAGTATGTCAACGAAGGATTAATATTCTTAATGTAACGTACTGCGTTCAAAAATATTTATTCTACATAAGAAATTAAAGAAAAAATACAAAAACCACAATATACCATTTATTTAACTTCATAAATAAATGACATATACTTTCTACGCTGCGGGAAATATTTGATTCATTATCCATAAAGTACTTATTTCATCTTCGCGCGAAAGTGCAGCTTAATGCACCCTTCTCGTCATGGCGTAACTGCGCCAGATTGTCGCACAAAGTGCGTATTAATAATAACGTCGAACGACCGTTCGGCGGGGGGTGTCGTTGTGGTTACATGCTCTTCTCTGGACCCGTGCTAACCGGGGCTGTACAACCCTATCCCTTCAAACGTAACACAATGTGACGCAACGCGACCTAACGCATAACGTTACGCTCTATTCTGTGTGTGCAACGAGCCGGAAGATACATATCTCAACCGCCAGGGATGGAAGAGCTCTTTGCGATGTGCAACGTGCGCGCCTCAAAGCCAAGGATTCGTGAACGAGAAAATGCGACGATGTGCGTGACTGCATGTGAATCGCAATATAGATACACATGTCACGACGCGACGTATTCTGGGACGATCATGCAACCCGAATGTTCTCTTTATCGTTTCCCATTTTGCTCTTTTTCGCATTTTTCCACCTCCTCACGCTCTCTTTCTCTTTCTTCACTCTTCTCCTTCACGCACGAACACGGTAAAGATTGCGCTATTTCTTTATAATGCACACATTCGCCGAAGCTATTGCAATCTCGTTCGGTCTCGTTTCCGCGTTATCGGCGAGGAAAAGTATTTTCACGGTTGCGGAGCACCAACGAGAGAATGTGGGAGAGTTCTCTCTCTCTCTCTCTCTCTCTACTCTCGTCTACTCTCGTCTACTCTACTCTACT
>NW_012130071.1:4933957-4937642 GCF_000143395.1 Atta cephalotes
GTACGTACGTCGTGTCTCTCTCTCTCTCTCTCTCTCTCTCTCTCTCTCTCTCTCTCTCTCTCTCCTTCTCTCTCTCTCTCTCTCTCTCTCTCTCTCTCTCTCTCTCTCTCGGAAATCTTCCTCGGAGCCGAAAATCACGCGCAGCCATAAATTCACTGTTAAAACGAAATCGTTCTCCCCCGTTTTAGTTTCTCCTTTGTCTCTGTTTAATGTTTACCGCGGTAGCTTTTGCGGGGAGCGAGATAAGGCGCCCTACACGGATCGACTTTATGAAGTCACATATTTCCGTGAGCGAACCGGCCGATATGGCGCGATGCAATGAATTCTGCCTATCAACGACTCGAAGCCTCGTTATATGTGTTCCGATGCGATGATAATAAACGGACGATGTTGGAAATATGATTTAGAGTGATGCAGATGTCTGCGCGAACAGGAAGATCAAACAGTTTTGTAAACAGGAAAAGTGACTGGATGTGTGTATTCTAAACTTTACTTTGTATAACACTTCCTTTTTTTTTCTTGTTATTGATTACGAACTTTTATAAGAGATTGTACGTACAAGTTTCTCGAGATTAATTACTTCAAAATAAAATTATAACCTATTATTATATAACTAATTAATATTTTTTTCTCAAATTATTATTTTGCTGGAAACTTTCAGTTTATTACAAAAACATTCCCAGTTACAAAAATGTAATTTATACTCAAATGGAGAATATTATTATTATATTTTATAAAAACTTTTGTAATTAAGATAACTTCTATACATTTCTTACACATTTTAATATAATTGAAAATATCATCTTTTAAAGAAATTAATAATTATGATCGTAATGTAAACTAATATACTGCTATAATAAAATTAAAATTATTATTATTAGATTATGAAAAATGATGATTAATTTCATAATTATTAAAAGAATTTATAATTATCAAAATAAATTTTATATTAATTTTGTCAACAAAAATATATAGGAAAAGCCCGAGCAAAATGGGCTCTGGCGAAATACCTTTTATTTTTGCTATTTGAGATTATGCTATGAGTCTTTAACAATTGAAGGAATGACTGACCAGCGACGCTATGAAAGTACAAAACGACATATGATTGCATTCGTTTGTGTTTAATAGAGATATATAGAAAATTGAGTATTTTCTTACGATTTTTTCTTAGGTACGTAGCTTAATTATTTGTAATTGTTCCTGAATCAGTGTGAATGATTTTTTATAAGAACTCTGTGTCTTTAAATGTGTATTCGAATTTAAAATTTTTCACTTGGTGCTTCTAACCTTTCCAAATTCGCGTTAGGTAGGTCTTTTGGGCAAAGCGGATGATCCTCTTTACTCAGTATATGATTACAATGAAAATACTGGGGATATGGAGGGACGACCTTTCTATACGAAAGGCACGTGTTTGTTTACATCTCATTTTTGTTTATTTTTTGCCACAATGCAGTATGATGATTTGTTTATGAGTGATCCAGTGCAGTCATTGCGCTTCATTCATTGAACCCCTGAAGGCTGCACTATATATAGAAGATTTGGTAGCTACTTTTGTAACGATTGTCAAGACTGATTCTAATTTTTTAAATTTGCATTGCTTGAGTAATCTATTCAGTTTTGCCAGGAAGTCGGATTTATCTTTTTTTATGTTTTAATTAAAACGACATATTAATGTTCAAGTTTAAAAATTTTTTTTATTTTATTTCAAAGTTAAGTCCTTTAAGAAATGAGAATAAAAATGTTTTCTGATCTTAATTTTAATTGTGTCATTTTTTCTTCTCAACCTTAATACGTTGGCGCTCGAATTTTCCCTACATATCTCAAATAAGTATTATTTCGTCGTAATTATCCTGATTGAATGTACAATGATGTTCTGAAATTTGCGATCAAACTATTATACCAAGAAAGTTGTCGAAAAATTACATAAAAAAGTGATTTATGAATTTTTATTTTAAGCACTAGTTTTGAGATAAAAGTTTTAATGTTGCTAATTACAGATTATTTAAACGGTTACCTGTGAGTATATATAAGTATTAGTGCAGAAGTGCGCATTAAACTACCGCACGTGCGACTCGTAGACAGGTGGCCTGTAATTGGCCATAATTAAATTCTTATTATCTCAAAACTGCTGCTTGCAATATGAATTTACAAACAACATCTTTTACTTAATTTTTAAGAACTTTCTTCTTGCTACGGTATTTTGTATCGCAAATTTTGGAAGATCCTGTATAAATGTAGTAACATCTATTAATAATTCATAAATGTCACGAAAACATAAATTTTATTATAACAGAATAAAAAAATTGTATAACGAATATTTATGTTATATAGAAAGATATTCTTGTATCGTTCATCCTTGAGAAATGTTTATAGTTTTATAAATTTTTGATATCTACTCGCAAGTCTCTAAACAGCGTCTGAATAGCTGACGCGATTTCATTCCACCGAGATCATTAATCGAGCGAGCGTTTAAACGAAATAAAAAAATATAGCGTGCATACACGACAATATCCGGGCGACACGCGCTGGAAATAAATTATTAATTCCTTTCGCAGAAAAAATACGGTAACTCCAGGTGGTTGGCTTCGCGCGTGCAGGTGCCGTCGCGATCTGATCGAAGGATGGGATCGAGAACGTGGAACGAGGTATACGTACGCGTTCCGCGGCACAGCACATTATCACGAGGGATTGACACGGAAAGAAAAATGGACACGTACATATGTCGGCCGGTGGTATCCGTTTGCTTTATCGGACGCGAAATGTTTTTATTCATAACTTGCCGCCGGTGCCGTAAACGCCGGGGATCATACATATTCTGCGTGTACTCGCGTCGCATCTCTGGGATACCGAACAATGAAAATCCTTACGTTCGGAGAATGGCCATCGGCTAGACTCCGATAAAAATTCAGTACCGATCGACGCGATTGCTATGTTGAAATTGTCAGTAAAAAGCATTTTTCTTTGACTGCCGCCATTGCGTATGCCGTCACAGAGCTAAGAATGTTTTACATTTCCTGATACCCTACATTGTTCTAACGGAAATGTTTCTGTGCATTTTGCGAGTTAAATATGGCGTTTCGTTCCGACCTAAAGAACACCTCGCTTGACCGCGAAGTATTTTTTAAAAACGTTTCTAAGATTTCTTTCCATACCAAAAAAATATTCACAAAAAGGTCTTAACAAAGTGCTTCATTAATGAAGCAGCATCTTTAGAAGGATGAATTAAATTAACGATTTTTCAGAAATGAAATAAAAATTCATAAAGTTCCTAAAAGATAATAAATTTTTGCTGGCACAAAATCATTATACATTACACAATAAATTTAATTAACAAAACTATTTGTTTTTTAACAAAATTACAGTTACAATCAAGCTAGTTATTCCGCTTGAAATTACGTGATAAGACATTTTTTTAATTTGTATTTTATTTATAATTATTTTTAATATATTTTTAATATATTTTTAATATATTTTTAAGGTATATTCGATACTTTCAATCGTATCGATGCAACAAATTAAATGATTGTTTTTAGAAAAGAAGAAAAGAGACAAAAAGAAGTAAAAAGAGTAACTTCAATAAATATTATACTCTGTGTGTGTGTGTGTGTGTGTGTGTGTGTGTGTGTGTGTGTGTGTGTGTGTGTGTGTGTGTGTGTGTGTGTGTGTGTGTGTGTGTGTGTGTGTG
>NW_012130071.1:4938628-4944686 GCF_000143395.1 Atta cephalotes
GTGTGTGTGTGTGCGTGTGTGTGTGTGTGTGTGTACATATATATATATATATATATATATGTATGTATATATAATATAATGAAAAAGATGTGTATTATATAGAAATATTTGATGGATGCTCAGGTTGCTTCATGATATTTGTTTCGACGCGAAGTTATAGGTCGGTTTACTCGAGAGTATTGATGTCGATGTCTCAATGCTTGCGACTTGAAATAGAACGAAAAAGAACTGTTCACCATTGCAGCAGTAATAACCATTTCATCAAAAAGGAAAAAGCTCAAAGCGGGATACGGTCCCGTTGGAAATACATCGGGGTACCAGCAAGGAGAAAGCCTCCATCAGCGATGGATATTAGTAAACGAACCGGAAATTTTGTGTGCTTTCTATCAGTGACTGCATGAATCAATTTAATTGTGGCGACTTCAGTTTTGCGACAATTTTAAACAAAAATCATTCTCTACAATATTAAATATAAAATTGCTAAAAAAAAGATGTACATTTTTAATATCATATTAAAATTAATTCACAAGTAGATATAAACATTTAAGTAACGTGTTTTTATTTTTATTTTTATTTTTAACTGGTGTAATATAATTATGTCTTTTATAGATTTAAAAAGAAAAAACTTATTTATGTAAAGGAATATTATTAATGACGCTTTAAAGAGATCACATATTTAATAAGAATATAATTATAGATATTATTTTATTAGGTCATAATCATATATAATAAAAATCGAAGAATTTGAGAATTCTTTTATAAATTCAGGCTACCAGCTCTTTTGGGAGTGGAAAATAGTGACCCTAAACCATAATTATGAGCGAACAACATCTTGCGAACATGTGTTGTCAGTTGTGAGATCTAAAGATCTCCGGGGGGCTCGCACGCCCCCGTCATCGCGGAATTTCCGAACATCGTCGAATCAGGCTAAAGCCTGTCTTTAATTGATGTTTCTCATCTTTTTCCTGCTTTTGTCTAGCTGTGAGATTTATACTCAGCTGGCGAGACGCGGAAAAAGAAAGGCAGCTGCGATGGAAATGCTAGAATTTCTCGCGAGACAAAGAAGGTAAAAATTTATATACAATTTAGAGAAGTATTTCTTTATCGAAGGAACAGAGCTGTGCACACATAAAAATCTAACGAATATGAAATAAAAGATTTAGCTTTCAAGAAATAAAGAACAGTGAATTTTTCTGTTCTCACACGCAGAATTTATATCAACTGCATTTTCAAGACTTGTTGCTTTGAAAAATGAATATATACGATCTCTCACGCAATGCCTTATACAGTCTTTGTATTTTTCGTCGACATTTTTTATTCAACAGTTTCTTCGTGATCTGCAGTTGTGATTCGATTTTCTATTATATAACTTTCCGAGAACAATCATCGTCACGACAACGACGTGACATCAGCTGTTCTCGTAGTATTATCTTCTCATGCTTTACAGACATCCATCACTTTCGGATATGCTGGCGAATTCGATTGGATTACACGCGCCAGCCGAGCCTTCAAACATTCCGGCCTGGATGCCTCGTTAATTATACATTATCGCTAAGTAACGCCGATCCCGCTTATCGGAATAAAGGACGAAGCGTCGGCGAAAGGTGAGACGAGAATGGCTGCTAATGAATAGCGCGTTAAGTACAAGCCGATTGTTCCCAATATATCACCATTAAGTTTCGGAGATCGTCCGTTGAAAAATCGACCGATTGCAAATCCGACCAGCGCAAGCGCGACGAGGAGTGGGTCGGCTCTATATTAACACGATTAAGGCTATAAATAATCGTACACGTTGAAGTTAACACAGTTTTATTGCAGCTGGCTTCTTCTCGATCCGGATTTCTATCCGGTGACTTGTTCGGCCACTCGGTGGGATTTTACTGACATTAATTCGACGCCACATATCGTCATAATTCCTCGTGATCACTATGCATGTCCTCACTCCGGAATTATCTCCCAACGCTTGATTTGTTGCATATTATTTATTGACTAGATATACTACAATGAATTTGTACTCGTCATAGAAACGACACGTGGCTTCTGTAAATAATGAATCAATTTTATAAATTTTGTAAGTAATGAATAAAGTTAATGCAAGTAATTTTTCAATTTAATTAGCAATAAAAGAAATATAAAATATATTCAACGAATAAAGTGTGCTTCAACTTATATTTATAAAACATCTATAATTTTTATTACAGAATTACATATAATATTAAAAGAAAATCAATGAGAGTGCAATTATATGCGTACAATTATTTATAATATGTGTAAGTAATATTAAAAGCGCAAAAATATATACCAAAAAATGTCAAAGGTTACGGTCTACTTCGCATCCTTTCTTCGATGGTTAAAAAAAATTTAATTAATTAACCAATTTAATCTTTCCGACCCAGAAGAACTCAAAGCAAAATATATATTTGGCATTCCTTTCTTTGTAATTTTATGTGCTTTGAATATTACGTACAATTACTATATATATAAATAAATAATTATGTATTTATTTATTATTTTACTTTTATTACTACAATTTTACGTCAAAGAATTGTTTCCATTTACTTTATTGTTACAAAATGCGATTTAAAAATCGAATTTATGCATGTATTTGATGTATTTGGTGTATGGAATATTTCATAGAGAACGAAAGAAAAGTAGTTCATAGAGTTGATAAAAGAATTTAAAATATGAATTAATAATCAAAAGCATTTTTACGAAAACTGAAATTATGTTATGCGCTCTAATCGTGCCATTGTCTGTTCAAACGCATCCGTGTTCGATATTCCGTGCATGCTGCCACTTTCTGCCTCCGTTCTAAAAGCTTGCTCACTTGACAGATCTCCGAAAGAGTCGGTTCACTTTGAGCAACCACTTAGCCAAAGAGTCTCCCAATATACACTTCAAAGAAACGCCAAATTGGTTAAAAGTTATAGCACCTGAAGCGCGAGCCATCATGCATATAAATTACTGGTTCGTTTTGTCTCTAGTTAAAAAAATATAATGCAACAAATTACGCAAGAGCTTCGAGGAAGTTTATTACTTACTTTGAGAAAACTTTTTTGTTTATATACTGAAAAAAAATTTCTGGTTGAAAATGGATGAATCAGAATTTTCTACTTAAATTTATTATTAAAACTATAGTTGAGATAACTGAAATTTTGGTTGATACAATATTTCTAATAAAATCTATTAGAATTCTTATTTTTATCAAGAATAATTATATCAATCAGAATTCTATAGTTATCTCAATTAGTAAATTTAACCAGAAAATTCTAAAAAATTTCTGATGGAAAATTATCCGTTTTCCATCAGAATTACTATTGAATCCAATCAGACCTTTTTTTTCAGTGTAATATACATTTTAACGTAAACAATAAATATTATAAAAGTATTTATTTAAGAAAAACAAAATTATAGAAATATTATTTTATACATTTATACATTTTTCTCCTAAAAAAAATTATTACCATAAAGAATCGATCAAAGGCCATAAACACTCCATATTTCGAAGTTGTTAAATAAAACATTAAATATTGTATTGGGATCATATCGTGTTAAAGCGCTTTGACGCGGTAACGGTCATGATAAAAATATACTTTACAACGTAGACTCAATAAAGAAGACATAAAAATATATTCTAGAACAGAAACCACAAACTGCGAGTCGAGGGAAATACGAGGCAGCTTCTTCGTGCACGATTCTTTTCTGTGCGCTGTGAATATCAGTGTTTTACAAATTTAGAGAACCATATGCCGTCGAGTGAATTCTTCAGATGCCCGTCACCGCATCGCATCGATTCGTTTTCGAACGGGTTGTATCGAGAAACGCGACACACACAAGTAGGTCGACACTGAACGTGTGGAGGAAACTGGAATAGTTCCCGTGAGTACGTGGCTGGAAACGCTTGAATTATCTCTTTCGCAAGAGTGGCGTCCATGTACGGCACATACATTCCACAGTACAGGTTCTGCGATGGCTATTATATTAACCGCAAGCCCGTTCGAATACCTTTGCCATCTATTTCAGATTTGTCGAATTCAATTCATCCCGGTGATTTTGTGTGTATATGTCCCTCGAACGGTGTTCGCACCTTCTTTCCAACGTTCTTTCCTTTTCCTCTCCGCTTTCTTATCATATTGTCGAAGGTGCCTCTTGCTTCCGTCTATTCGAAGCCGTAGAGTATTGTAATAAATAAAAATAGTTTATTTAAGCTATGTGAGATTCAGAGTTTGTATAAACTATTTTTGTAAAAAAAAGTTTAAGTCTCCGGTATACAATTGAATTCTGGGAGTCAAATATATAACTTTTTCCTTGAAACGTGAAAAACGTGAAAAATAAAAACTTTTATTTATGTATGTATGATGTATGTACACAAATCATACAAAAAATTTTCAATTGAAAGTCCAAAAGTTTCAGCGCACAGTCATATGTGAGATAAATTGATTTAATATAGGAATGTCCGAATGTTTCGGCGTGCAATCATATCTTGAATTAAATTAATTTAACGAAGAATATATATTGTATTATTCGAAACATCTAAACCATCTTTGACCGTTCATTGACATTCTCTATATTTATGAAAAAAATTATTTTTCACATTTGCATTCTAGGGAAAAAGTTATACGAGTGAGTCTCTGTAATATTTTTTACTTATTTTATTTATTGGCAATTATTAAGCGAATAAAATTGATTTTTAGTATATACAATAATTATAAGATTAAGTTATCACAATGTTGCTAATTTGACGTATTTTTGTATTTACTAAAATCTTTAAAAGTTAATTAATGCCAGTTTGTAACATCGACTTTTTATCATAGTCAAATAAAAAAAAACCAATAAAACTTCCTGCTTCATTAAGTTATTTTAATTTACTGCAAGCTTTCGTACAGGAAGTTGGCATCAATGAGATTTTATTAAATCAGTGGTTGGTTATTTACATTATTACGATTCGCTGATAATATTTAAATGAAACTGGTTCAAAAAGCATATATCCAAATAAGATATTTTCCAGTAATGTAAATACTTCAAACATTATTTAGGTTTGTTTACATGTTAGAATTTATTAATCTAAAGCTTTTTTAATAAAAAATTATGGTTTAATACTGTAATTTTCTATATATTTGTAAATAAACTTTTAATTAAAACATTCACTTTTCTAAAAATAAAAAACAACTATCTTTATTCATTATAATTATTTTTAAATAAAAGTACCGATTTTATAAATGTCTTAGTCGTTTTTTATGAATTTTCATATTTTGTACTTCCGCCGCTCTTAAAATTTGCTCTAAACAATTATCAAAGAAAACAACAAAATCTATCGGTATTTATTTTCGAAACTGTCTTTTCGGAGTCAACATTGGCGATAAGATCACAGTTTCTTCCACCCGGTGTATTTCCGGTCAAACCTTTGTAGAAATTCCCGAGGCTATGCTACTGTCACACTCGTATTTCCTTTGCTTCTTCAGCATGTGAGAGTTTGTTGTTTGCGTGATTACTTGCTTCGTCAGTTTCGCTCCCGGCGAGTTTTCTCGCGCAAAACAATTTCGAGAGACACGAGCAACATCTTCGTTCCTCACAATCGTCGCAGCATTTTACTCATGTCCCTACAATGGCGGATCGTGACTCTATGATCTCAAACGTGGAATAAATTGAAAATCCGCACGTATATTTCGTGCCGTATTACTTTAGAAAAAAGTGAGTAAATTTTTCAACAAAAAATAAATAAGAAATTCGTTTTTTTATTTTATTAAATAAAATAAAGGATTTTTATTATTAAATAGAGTTGTTAGATTAACAACTTTAGATTAACAAGGCAATAAGAGTTAAATGAAAGTATCTTTATAAGTATATTTATATTTTAATATAATATAATAATAATATATATTATATAATATCTTATAATATTTTCATATTTTATAATACGGTACTCACACATTGACATGAGATAGCAAAGAATAAAATAATATTTGTTATTATAACTCTAATTGAAACTATCTATTTGCGTATCGTAAGAGAGAGAGAGAGAGAGAGAGAGAGGAGGGGGAGGGGGAGAGAGAGAGTA
>NW_012130071.1:4946553-4963625 GCF_000143395.1 Atta cephalotes
GGGGGGGGAGGAGAGAGAGCTTTATAAATTAATTTAAAAATTAATTTCTCTTCGAAATCTGTTTCAAACTCATTGTATGTATCAAATTTCTAAGCAGGCAACTATCTTTATACAAAAATTCACCACCATTCTTGGAGTCGAGAAAAGAGGCCGATCGAAGGATCGAAAGTGTACAAGTAGATCGCACAGGGGAAATTAGGGCAACGAAAGTTGTGGGTAGCTGTACTGTGGGACGCGACACTCTGCGATCTTTCTTCGAGTGCAAGACATAATGGATGGGGCGGGAGACAAAGAAAAAATACGTGATCAGACGTTGACGACGTCGAAGACAGAAGAAGATCGTTTTCGTGCAAAGTTCTTAATGTGCTTCACGCATTTGCATTTTTTCATACTTTCTCGAGCGATCGTGCGAACGAGTGTTTGATGTCATCAAAGTAGAATTTTTTACATGGTAACGAATTTTAATGAATTTTTTTCATCAATGGGACTTTTCGTACTGATATTTGATACTATTGAGATTCATTTGATTCGGCGAAAATGCCGCGCACATATTTTTCTTTGATTGCAATATCTTTTGTGAAACGTATCACGCACAAAAATATCGCGTTGTCACTTTTATATGAAACGTTGGAATGGTATCAGAGTGTAAAAAATTAAACGTGCTGTGACGTTAAAAATATACTGTCTACCATTAATAAATATAATCTTTTATGAGAAGAAAAATATTTGTATATTAAATCAATTTTAATTATTTTTAAATTTTAATACAGATTTTTAAAAATATGTAATTAGTGGTTCAAAAAAAAATTAAACAATACGTAAGATATTCTTTTATTATTATTATTATTATTATTATTATTATTATTATTATTATTATTATTATTATAGTATGCAGAGAAGGCTTTTAACTTTAACTTTGTATATTTTTTGATAGTGATGTAATGCATATGAAGAGAGAATAAACCACAGATTAAGCGGCTTTGCGGCGAGATGTACTTTTCGTGTAGTTTCGCGATCGATAGCGCTATATATAAGGATATGTGAACGTATATATACACACACACACACACACACACACACACACACACACACGCGCGCGCGCGCGCGCGCGCGCGCGCACACGCGCACGCACACGCATATATATAGTATATATATGTTCACGTATCCTTTCAAAATATTCGCGTAAATATGCTGATATTTCCGCATTTTAAGCCCATAGATGAATAATCAAGGATAATGGTATCTGCACTCGCAATTTCATCGTTAATGTTGTTTTTGCGAATTTACATTATGAAAATGCGGCGACGTAATCGAGATTTGAAACATGGACATTTTCAACAAGTTTAAAAATGTTCGCCCTTTTATTTCGCTTCACGTTTAAAACTGTGCTGCGTTGCACTTTTTCATCGTGAAAATTACGTTGGTTCATGTTCAATTATTCGCCAGCTTACGTCAAGCGTTTTAACAGTAAGTACACAACTAAGTTTTCTAGAGGGACGGGAAGTTTCAACAGCTTCTACGCTGTCACAGTGCTTTACTTCCAAACGGTACTTGAAAAATTATGTTAAGTTCATGTCGCAAAATATCGTCGAACACGATGTCATTTACCAAAAATCCTTTGAAATTATGTACCTCCTGTGTCAACATGCGCTTGTCCACGTTCATTTTTTTTAAATCAAAATGTTTTTACTGATAATTCTCTATAATTCAATGCCAGGATAAATATAAGTAACAAAATCAAAGAAAATATTTTGCAGCTCTATTTGTTTTGAAATTTCTATAAGGATGAAATTTCTATGCATCCGCGATAGTTCTGTGATTGTCTTAGTGAAAATTTTTTCTCATAATTTTTATATGAATTGAAATATTTTTCAAAAATATTTCAGAAATATTCGAAAAATTTACATCTTCTCTCAGAATTTTTCGTACAAGTAAATTCTGAAATATTCTGAAATTTCTCATTCCACAATTTTGAAAAAAATTTTTTAATTTTTTAGATTTTATATTTCATCAGAAATTATACTTACAAAAATTATACTTATGATATATCTTAATTAACATATATGAAAAAGTCTGAAAAAAAATATAGATTTTCTAAGAAGTGTTCCAATTCGTATAAAAAAATGTGAGAAAGTTATAAAATTATATAAAAATTTTGAAAAATTATATGAAAAATTATATGAAAAATTCTGAAAAAAATTTTTACCAGGGTGCGCTTTAGGAAATTTGATCAATTTTCAGATTTCCATCACAAGAATCATAAAAATTCTATATTTTTTTTATCAGAGTCTCCATTATCATTTAGACAGTTTTAGATTTTATTAATAAATTACGTGAAAAAATACATACATGTCATATGCTTTCTTTCCAAATTATATGCAAGTAACTCCAACCGAAATACTTATAATCATGGTTGCCACTTTTTTGGTTTTCAGTCAGAGACTTTAGCTTTTTACACGAATGATCATATTTTATGTTTATATTTTATGTATTAAATTAAATCTTCATTTTACTAATGAGTCTACAACATACCAAGAATAATAAATTCCGAAAAGATTAGACAGTCTCTTATGTAAAGTAGAGCATATATTAAATACATTTATTAAATTACATCTTAGCTTTACTAAATTAATAAAACCTTGAATGAATGAGTCTATAATGTACCTACTAAAAATAATAAGATAGAATAATAAGAATAATAAGGTAAAACGTATCATGTTTAGCAAAGCCATTGCTGTCGGTAAGTATAAGCATTCATTCATATTCCAAGTTGACACAAATTAAAAGCAACATAACGTCAATGTGTTATAATTTTGTATTCTACAATATAAATGTAATATAACATATGATGTTACATAACAGTTACATTTTAGTAGAATACGAAATTATAACATTGATGTTATGTTAGTTTTAGTTTGAGATCGATTGGATTCTTTTTTTAGTCATAATCTTCTTAATATCTAATTCCTGTACATTTCTTTCAATTAAATGTTTTTTTACATTAACATAATATACGTGATTCTACCTCTCTCGACTCTCTAACCTCCTTCCTGACCGCCCGTATGTATTGAGAAGGGTTTCGCCCCTCCCTCCGCCCTCCGTTTCTCTTCTATAGGGTGCTTCCTAAGGGGCGACTCCTGAGAGGGCTTCGCTCTTCCAAGCCCCCGGTAATAGTATTTATACGAAACTAGATTTATTTAATATAATATCATATTTAACTAGATTTAATTTATTAAATGTATTCAATGTATACACAGTGTCAGAAAATTATGTTCTAATTTTGAAACTTTTTGCTAATAACTTTTTAATAAACAACGAATAATTTAAATCTTTTGAATGTTACTCAAAGTTGTAACTCTTCTAAACAGAATTTTTACTTAAAATATTGCAAAGAATCCGCACATATTGTAAGAAGGCATCCGATTATTTTGGAACATTGTATATATGATAGGTTCGATAAAATGACTGATACGTTGAAGTAATGTATATATAGATATTAGTATAATACAGAATCATAGTTCATACTATGTCAAATATTTTATGGCAAATATCTATTCTATTGACATGTTTATAGTCTTATTTTAGATCATGTATGTGAGAACACAATCAATACGAACTAGAAATGTCTATATCGGTCAAAGGATCTTTAACGCTTAAATAATTCAATGTGAATTATATATATATATATATATACTATATATGTACATGTATATATATAGTATTATATTTATAATCATTCGAACTGCGCGCTGAATTGGTTTTTCGGACTTGTAAACGCAGTGAAACTACTGTAATATCAAATTAGAATTGAATTAAATTGACAAGCAATTTTTAATAATTTTGATGCTCAATTATATTAAAAAGATGTTAATGTGCTGTAAATAAATTTATTACGTAATATTATATTTATCGTAAATTAAGGGACAAGTACAGTTATATTTTTAGTTGCATAAGATAATTTGAAAAACAAGAAATAACAATTAAGGAAATAACAAAATCTTTGAAATTCAATATATAAACTGTGCAAGATCTAATATCGAAATATTCGGAGAATTATTTAATATAATTGTTTGGAGCAGAATCTTCGAAATCATTATAAAATTCATATGAAATCTCTATGTATAATTCGATAATCATCTATGTAATCACAAGAAATTATTGTATAATATTAAATATAATATTAAATAAAATCATATATTTTACCAAATGACGGAATCATATGTAATGAAAAAAATTATTTGTAATCAGATAAAGTCAAATGAAATCAAGTGAAATCATATAAGCTGTGGGACAATATTTCAGCTAGTGGTTGTCCCAAAAAGGAGATTTGAACAGTATTAAAATTTTTGCTTGTATAGCACTTTTTCGTATATTTTTTTGTATTAAATATGCCATATAAAATGGATTCATTCTTATGAAGAAATTAAATATTGGGACTATTCATAAAATACATAAGATCTGTATTTTATCATGTTTTTCCATGTTTATATAAAAGAAATATAAAAAAGATTTTGTACAAGTAAACATTTTATAACTAAATGCAATTAAATAATTTATTACACAACTTTCAACAAGAAATATGATAATGAAATTTAACGATTTCAACAAATATTAGTATTTTATTACAATGGAATGTTTGTTTTCTGAAATATCGTATTCATAACTATATGTAGATATTGATGAAATTCATTTCCATAACGTGTCGTATTTATATGTTAATATAGTATATTTATGTATTTAATTATCTCTGTATGCATCCTATTGATTTTCCGATTGTTTTTCGTTGTTATATATATCTACATTGAATTAAAAAAAATAAAATTGTACAACTATATTATAAACTATACATACATATATAAAATAATGTTAGTCATAATATTTTAATACGCATGATTATAAAAATATATCAATACATTGTTTGTAAAAACTTTTTCTATAATTTATACGTATATTATTCTTCTTTTAAATGTATACATTGAATTCTCCAATAGAAATCTCCAATAGAAACCTTCTTTTTTTAGAGAAAGTATTAATATTGGTAGTAGCAATTGAATCTCAGGAAAGACTATCAATCTCCAGCGGAACACTAGTCGAAAGATAGCAAACGTGCTTACAACACGTTATTTCTTGATCCGACCAACCAATCGGTATATATGTATATCCTACATATGTGTAGTATATGTAAATCTTTTGCGCAGTACTCAGGATATACACAGTGTCGCATGAGAAACTAACTTCGCTCATATTTCTTTTTTTTTGAAAAATTCTGGATTATCAATCATGATAAAGGTACTCCGTATCGCGAACATCGATATAGCAACCATCGCAGTTCTCTTCGTCGCGGTTACACTAGAACTCATCCATATTCATGCACGGAAAGCGCTCTCGTATCCGCGTGCACGCCTCAGCAGCCCTGTTAAACGCTTAATCAGCGTAAAGTAAGCTTTTTAATGACGCACGTAATTTCACGGCGAGGGCCATCTCTCGCATTCGGCGTGGTGTTTATCTTTTTCCTGTGAAAGGTACGTAAATGAGCACCGTCGCGGCACTAAATTATGTCTTAATTCCGAACGCAACGGGACTGTTCCTATCAAATTGCTGGGCTGTTTATGGGCCTTACCTTACGATGGTTTCGTTTCTCCCGCGCATATCGCTACATTGAGGCGCTACATCTAAGTGCTCGAACAGCATCGTACTTTATTACATATATCACATCCTTCGATTGGTCGTCTTAAAAGCCATCGCGCGTGTGACTTTCGGTTTAAGCACGATTGAATAGAGAGGTATGCAAGATAAAAAGAAGTATAGTAAAAGGGTTAAGCGTATCGTCTGTATCGAAGGCGACACGTTTAATCCTTTCACTATATAAGGAGACAATTCCATTACAATACGTGGAATCGTTTTATCACCACATATTTTAATCTCGACTGAATAACTTTCATTGTTGTCTTATGTTCTATTTTCGTATTTATTTCCTGACACACGAGAGAACGCAAAAAGTTAGATATCTATTTCAAATAGAAATATTATGCGCTCAGTAATAATTTCATACATTTTTCAGGAAATAATTAAAAAACCAAATTATGATGTACTTATAACGATCGCCAAATTAGATACGTGGAATCGTTTTATCACCACATATTTTAATCTCGACTGAATAACTTTCATTGTTGTCTTATGTTTTATTTTCGTATTTATTTCCTGACACACGAGAGAACGCAAAAAGTTAGATATCTATTTCAAATGGAAATATTATGCGCTCAGTAATAATTTCATTTTTCAGGAAATAATTAAAAAAACCAAATTATGATGTACTTATAATGATCGCTAAATTAGATGCGGAAAATGTTAGCGCAAATTATGCTTCGTACTTTCGTGCAAAACTGTTGCAACAAAATTGTAATTAAAATTGATTAAATGCAATTATAGATAGATGTATGTTTCATAATGTATGTTTTTTAAAACATAGATGCACATTACAGTATACAAAAAATTAGCAGAATAGAAAAGAAAAAATGCGAAAGTTATTGGTAAAATAAATTGTAAAAAAACTTAACTTGAGATTGTTAATCAATGTTAAACAAATTAACATTTCTGCTAGTTTTAAACATTACACGTAAAAACTTATAAATACACGGAATTTTTCGTTATATTTTATCGCAAAATTCGCTACAAATTTTACCATCATTTAGTGATAAACGTGAAACAAATTGGCAGGCTATTGGATATTATCAATAAAAAATGACAACAATTTTTGAAATATAAAAGATATTTTACAAACTATATAATAAAAATTACCAAGCAAACTGTGAATTATTCTAAGGCAAAATATTTACAATGCGCTTCGTAAAAATTTACATTTTACATTTTAATTACACTTTAATATAGATTAGTTGATGCCATTATACATATTATTACATATTGGCATTATTTTATTTAAAATAATAATAAATTATAAATGTTTAATATTGCAAAATTACTGAAATTTTTACTATATTTTTAGTAAAATTAATCAAACATATTTTATTATGTAAATAATAACAAATCAAAGAGGATCACATAAAATTCTTTAGAATATGATGATTTTTAGGTAAATTCTAACAGGAAATTCCCTCCGTGTAAAGAAATACTTGTGTGATAAATCATTGCAAAAAGTAATAAAATAATAAAATTAATAAAGTCTCTTAGCATTATAAAATTGAAATTAGTGTCTCGGTGCGATCATAAAATTGGTTATAGCGACGCAGCCTGTTATTAGAATGACAAAGATCCGCGAGTATATTTACGGTCATAAAACTGTCCGGTTGTTGGAAGTAGTTTTGGGCACTTCCGCCATGTTCAGCATGAATTTTGCATATTTAACCGACGAGCTCAGTAACAGACAACTGTTGCCGCGGGCTACAGCGCCTGTCGAGGTTGAATATCCAATATTCCAACAGCGTAATATTAAATTACGCGATAGGACTGGATGCGGAATGAAATTTTCTTAACTTTCGCATAGCAATCGGGTAATACCACCGGCTAAATAGCAGCCGCATAAGAAAGCTTGTCTCTTAAGCCAATTTAAACCGTTGACATTGCACCCGACAGTTTCTAGTTTTCGAGTCTCGGAAGAAGATACTGATAAAACTTTCAGTCGACGTTTTAATTCTATTTGTCAATTAGGTGTATTAATAAAAGAAGAAATCAATTGCATGTGACATAATCAAATTTTTTTCGTATTCAAAACTTACATTACCATTATTTTTACTTCTGAACTATGTTACTATAATTGTTATAGTGAAAATAAGACAATGTGAGAATGACAAACGTTAAAATAGCAAATTAAAATTATTGCTAATGCGGAAGTAATATTGGCGACATCAGTTGACCATTTAAGAGATTTTTTCAAATATATTCTCTTACATTGTCGGTTAGCGTCCCCTAATGAAGTCGTCGAAAGAAGAGGAGCCACGTAACTTGCGATAATCTGGGCGGCGCGCAAGCTCATTTGAATAATTAATGCAAAACGCTTCCTAAATAACCTGTGGAGGATCGTCCGTTGCACCTGCACCTGGTTGCGCGCCCGTATGGAAATCCTCGCACAAAAATTGCTACGATTTGGACGTTTTATCGTTTAAGTGGCGCACTGGAAAAGTTTATTGAATCTGTCGGGAAAAAGGTCAGGCCATTGTGGAAGTCTCCTGAATTAATTTAGATAAGACAGATAGCTCGTCACAAATATTATACATGTTTTACAATATAAATTTACGATCATAATTTATTGATTTTTGTAGTTATATACATGTAGTTATTAAATATAAAGTTTAAAAAGTATCAATGTAGATAAAGTACGTATGAAAAACCAAGATTTATTAATATTTTACTCAACTTAAATGACTTTGCAGATATCACAATATAAATTAAAAAACAATTATGGATGCATAATATAACAAGATTGCATTATGAAGAACTTTTTGTATGAAATTTTTATATTGAAATACTATATACCTGTGTCATTTTTGTAATACTCGTAATTTTTTTTTATATAAATCCGCATGTATTACAAATTAATATAATTTTCATGATTTATAATGTATCTTCATAAACATCTCACTCTTTTGTATCTCGCTTTCGCAGGTAATGTACTACCTGATAATGAATAAATAATTGCATTACGGTCCAGTTCTGCGTAATTATATTAAAAGATAGTATTGCCGGGTAAAAAAATGATGTTAAAAAGCTTTTTGCTCTTCTTATTTCTCCGAAGGCACTGGTAATGAGCTTTTACTGCATGAATAGAGGAGCAAGATGGACCTTTCACTGTGTATACACTGTAGGTGCTAGACGTGAAATTAGTCCGCATTTATATTCTTATTTGCATACAATAGAATCAGACACCGTAATAATTGTTCTTTTATCCCAACACTTTATCTCCACGTTTATCAACCCCTAACACAGAGTTCTAGGTATTCTCGTAAGGAACGGCTAAATATATATACGCGAGTATAATAGCGAGTAATTATATCAATTTTACGAGTTGTCTGATAGAGCCAATTAGAATGGAACGCATTAAAAACGTCTTAGTCTTAAAAATTAAGCGTGAGAGGAATATAAATACGGCGTAAATAATAGCGAGCAATGTATGAGATAATTATAAGATATTTTTGTTCCCACTGGTTAGTTCATTAGTGCGAGCTTAAGAGAGGTACGATCTACGGAACGACTGCAGCTGCTAAATCGGTCAAAGTCTCTGCCATGACTGGCAGACGGGCATGACCCTCGACTTCTCTCGTGTCACTGTCTGTCGAACCCTAATTCCTTTCTCGAAACGACACCAAGAAAAACATAAACACGTGTTTTCGAATGACACGTTCTATCAGAACGTGTTATGAGTTCAAGATTTTGTCATCGATGACTTGAAAAGTCTGACGTGAGACTTTTATCATTATGAGATTAAATATTAAAAAGTAGATAAACACTTCAGAATTTAAGAGATTCGAAAGTAGGTTCTCTTCCGCTACTCTCTAAATCTGGCATACTTTGTACTGATAATCAGTGAAGTTCAACTAAAAAAGAAAGAATGTTCGAGCAATGTATAACTAAAATACTGATGTTTAATTTCAATCTTCCAATATCATATTCATTGAATTTAAGTATTAAAACAAGATTAGTTAGATTAAGGACACAATAAAGATTAGCTAGATTAAGGATCTCATTTAATTCACTGATTACCAGTGGCATACTTGGCACTAATATTAGTGATTATCCACTGATTTAGAGAGTAGTTTTACATCATTTTCAAAATACACGTTCATTTATATTAATAGATTAATTCGTAAGTCAGAATGTATCGAATTTTTATCTAGTCGTCTGCGATTTCAAAATAAATGCTTCCACAGGGTTAAAAAAATTCACTCCAAATTGACCAAATAATTCATAACAGAAAGCGGATAACCTGGAGCGGCCAGAATTCGACTGTTTATAATGCACTGCCCATTCGCGTCGTTATGATTCCGGTCCAGCGCGAAGCAGATTTGCCGGCGGGTGGGTATACTGTGCGCCGATAGTAATTGCGCCAAACAAAGCCTTTGATGTCTTTCCTGACGCTGGATTTTAAAGGCTGTCTCGAAGTGCGCGCATTCCGCTAGCAGACCGCAGCAGAATGCAATGGTCAGAGGTAGAATGGAGCATTCTGGATTTGCTTTGAGCGCGAGCACACACTCGAGCTGTTTGGTTCCCAGTCGTAATAACTAATATGCGAATATGTTGCCGCTGACACTAACTAAATGCGAAATATATATGCGATTTGCGGTAATTTCCCGCCAAATACGAACCAGCTTAACCACCGCTGACACATTGAATTACTTTGCTGTTAGCTGTGATGCTTGTTGTATGTTAAACAAGTTTTTAATCAAATATTGATACAGTAAATTTATTATATTTTTCTTAAGGATATATGTATCATAACTGAAAAATTAAAAATATAAAAATTCCAAAGATTCTATTATTACATCTGATGTATAAAATTTGGGCATAATTTATTTATTTAAAAGTTATTCAATTCTTTTATTTATGTAAAATCGCGTTTTGCCATACTATTTATAAATTTGAAGAAGTAGCGTTATGAATTAAATTACATTTTTTACATAACTACTATATTAATAAACATTTTCTAATAAATATTTGTGCAAAAGTTCATATGGAATTTACTCATTTAAAAGTTATTTATCTAAAACTGCAGCAAAATATAGTCATTGCGCTGCATTATAAGCCGAATTATTTTGTTTCTTTTTGTAGTTAATTTCAGAACGTTTTTAACAAAAATTTTTTAGCTAATATTGACTGATATTGACCGGCTTTTCGAATGGTCTTTTAGCTGACATTATACAGCCAAAACATTTTTAAACGTTTGCAATTATTTCCATTAGCAATATATGTAATAAAAAGTAAAAGTATCTTTGTAAACGATAAATTTTAATAGTATGCATTTATGTAAATGCAGTTAACAGATTTTTACATTATAGATCATTCTCTTGTATACTTACATTGATGCGTTAAAAAAAATATAAAAAAAAATAAAATATTTTTATTAGATGGCATAATAAATAGGTTCATAATAAAAGGAAATAATATAAAATTAAGTAATTTTTTTAAATATTTGTATAGTAACATATATACTTCAAACGAAAATTTATTTCTTGGTTTCATCTATTTAGTAATATGTCTTAAGATTGCGCTCCAATTGAACTACAAATGCTTCGAAGCTTTTGGTTGAATAATCGAACGAAAGAATTTTACTAATTGATCAATCAAAAAATGTTTCGAAGCATTCATAGCATCATGGATTGTCTAACTCACATATTTTTTTCTATAGTCCTCTATTTTTATTATTTGAACACATCTACGCTTTTTAAATCTTAACTGTTGATTTAACTGTTCACAATTGTGTACTATTGTAATTATAAAATTTGCAATTTATATGCAATTAATTACGAATATAGAAAGGTACTACAAAATGGCTTGATGAAATCGCAAATGCTTATAACTGGATTCAGAATCGATCATGAAATATTAATCGCTCATCTCTCTTATTAATTATTATATATATATATATATATATATATATATATATATATAAAACAATGCCTTCAATTTTCACCAACCAAATATACGTATTCGTTAAATTTTATTATTAAATCTGTTTCGAAAATTTATTTAAACGTATAAAGACAATCATGCATTATAAATAATTAACATATCATATTATATTATATTAAAGGCAAGTCTTTTGATAACATCAATTTATTTTAATAACAGATGATTTATTCTCACTTATACATATAATTATTTTATTTATGTATATCGCAGTCAAATATTAATTTAGTAAATATATATGTATACTTACATTTACTAATCAATATTACACACATACTAATTTGATAAGAAAATGTTTATTCATAAGCAACGAAATTTAACTTTTACTAGTAAATGCATACATTTTCATACTTAATTTAAGATATAAATTATAATAAAATGGAGTCAATTATCGATGCAAAACTAGATTATATTCTACAACATATTCGTAAGAATAATCATTACATAGTCAACAATTATAACTATCGTAAACTTTAAAATCAACCGAGCATTTACGAGGAATAAACATTTTTATATTCAATTGATATATTTGCTAAAATCCCACGTAAATGTATAAACTGACAGTGTAGTAAATAGTGTAGTAAGTCTATACCTTTACTAAATTTTACAATTTGACTGTGACATATACATATAAATAATTTTTTAATAATAATTGTATAAATTTTCACAATAAAAATGGCACTGACAATAAGCGTAACAAGCTTGCTCATTAAATTTTTATTTGGGACACAAACGGGGACACATTGGGAAGTAACTTCAAATATTTGTAGGAAAAGACGTGCAAGCTTTTCCCTACAAATCCCTATTTTCTCGATGACGCTCGAATCTTCCGTATTTGCGATCAAGGATGTTTCTTCGTAGAAAGCGTAAGGTAAATTTGACGATTTCATTAACTGACACTTGTGATTTCATTGTACGCATTGTCTGAGTGAGTTAAGTCAGTTGTCCGGAAGTCGGACCTTCCTCTCTTATCTCTCGCACATTAATCACGTCTTCTCGACCTGAGCCGCTCTCTCAAATAGGTGGCTACTTGTCAACATGTCAGCAGTTCAAAGATATAAACGATTATTCCTCGAGTATGATAAACGACATCCCTACATGAATGAATGAATCGACAGATAACAACAATGTAACAACGGTTCTATTAATTCCTGCGCAATCGAGCGTTAGAAGAAACATAGACAATCCTATTGATAATAATCGTGATGGAATTAATGCACATAACATTCATCAAAATTTATTATTTTATTATTTTTGTCAATTTTGTTATAAATTGTAGCATCAATTCGTCTGACAGAATTAAAAAGAATTGTTCATTTTTTTCATAGATTATTATTCATTTCCAGAAGAAAATATCGACTAATAAGAAACGAAATATACATAAATTATAAAAATATTGAAACAATAAAAATAAATGTAAATTTTTCACTAAATAAATGTAAATTCATATTTGCATTGCTAAGTTAAAAAAAATCCTGAAACTGTAAAAATATCTAAAAGAATTTTTGAATAATATACTTATTCGAGGGAGAAAATGGCATTCCATCGTGATTTTGAATAATATAACTTTATTAGGAGGTCAGGGGTGTCGGCGGAGCTATGAAAATGTTCATGCAGGCATTTCAAACGGTCTCAATTATGCTAGACACGTTTCAGTCTTTAGGAGAAGTCCTTACCCGGCAGTGTGACAGTAGTTTCTCTCGTCGCGCATGAATAGAGAACGACCGTGAAAGCGCCATTGAAATTACAGGAAGGTAACTTCCAACTCAAATAGTTAAAGGCTTTAACGAGTTACAATTAGCAGGGGGACTGCGCTGTTTGTCCTATAATGGAATTTGCTAATGATAATTCAATATCGCGCTAGCTCCTTTCCGCGTATTAACGGACGAAGAGGTCGTCATTGAATCCTGGGGCAAGCTTCAAACATTTTGTTCTCGGAGTCCCGGAGGAAATAACGTATCTGAGATTAGTTAGAAAAGAAACGTGAATCCAGAGAGGTAAATTTTCAACAAGTAATTTTTATCTCTCTGACAAGCAGAAACAAATTTCTCGCTTTTTCCTTCTTTTCTTTTTCCTTTCTTTTACAGTATATATCAATTTTAATAATATTCAAGAGAATGAAAAATCAATTAATTGCATTCAGATTTTTACATATTTATATATCGTGGATATAAAAAGGCATTTATTTCATATCTGTAATTTATGCAAAATGTTTATTAATTTATGCAAATGTTTAACAAAAATTTATTATTTCGGATTTATTAATCTTGAAATGTTTTGGAAGACAACTGTTCGCGCAATAATGAATACATTAAATAGCAAGATGAATATATCTGACTCATTACGTAATCTCATTTGGTAATATGAAACGTACTTTTCTTACTCCTATATTCACTGTTTCATTATATTTGTGGCGACATTCATTCTCTTTCTTAAATATTACTAAGTTTCCTTATTCTCTTCTACTTATATATTATTGCAATACTTCTTTTATATCTCAATTAAATCTCTTAAGCTATGAAACATTAAATTTTTCTACTATATATGTACATTATTAACGTAATTAAATTGTGCATAAAAATACTAATTCTTTTAATTATAAAAGTAATTAATTTTTACCATAAAAAGTTAAAAATTAAAAGAAGATTTTATAATTGTTAATATGTTAACAAGATATATGCAAATATTTATAAAATAAATATTAAAATATTTATTAAAATGTATATTACTATCAAAAATAGGCGAATCTTCGTTCTATATTCAATGAATGGAGATTCTATCTGTATCAATATTACTCCATTCTAAGCCATTGTAAGAAGAAAAAATTGTCTATTCAGGAAACACAATGTGGAAAACTTTTGTATGACAGTTTATAGTGATTACCTATCGAGCATTTCCCCATACTACTATCGCTAAACTTAGCTTTAAAATCACCGACGTGAGAGGCTCGTCACGTAAACTCGGCTCGGTTCGTTCGATCTCTTTGGAAATCAGGAGAGGACTTCGTTCCGTTATCTCACCCCACAATGCCTAAGGCTATGTCGTATACAAGCTCTTCATTACGACCGAACCGCTTGGAAATGTATAGAACGTTAGAAATTTCTAAAGGTCGTATAGATACGAAATAGAACGGAATATCCTTCATGATTATTGATTTTATTTCTAACTTTCTATAATATTATAATTTAATTAATTATTGTTAAAAATAATAAAACAATTACAAATTATTAAAGAAATAATTAAATCTTTTAAATCTTAAAATTAAGGATTGTAAAAACTAAGGATTAAAACTATTTAAAAACAGAAAACAGATATAAATAATTAAAAAAATATAAATGATACATAATAATTGCAATCCAAACTTATTTTTTTTTAACAGAGTTATATTAATATCGCAATCACAGAATAATTCCAGAATACATTTCATTTCTGTACTAAATATCCTTCTCTATATACAGATGACAGTGTGTAAACGCGTAATATTCGCTGAAATGGGTAATACGTTTCCGAGTGACCCCATAGATTTTCAGCATCCGCGGTGGTGGGGACCACGGTAAACGTAGAGAACATATTAAGACGCGTTGGTCGACGTAGAACGAGGACAAGGATCTTCGGTGACTCGGAGCTCAAAGCTTTCCTGGGAGGCGGGTAGGTGATACCGAACGGCTATGCTGAGCCCGACGTATCTACGGGTCTGCCTGCCCTGGCCTTGTACCTCCGCAAGGCAAGGTAGTCGAGGAAGTTGAAGGTGGGCGTTAGGCGTTAAGATGATATATGTTATTCGCTTAATTAAGCGCTTGTCCGCGCAGAACGTCTGAGCTTACACAGGAAGAGCAAACTTGCGACGCGAGGAGGTGGGAACGAGTTGTGGAAGCGTGCACAGTAGCTCATAAGGGTCGAACAGAAGGAACACGGAGTAGAACAGGATATTCGACTTTTTTTTTGCATCGTACCACAATACATTAGCAGAACATGGCAAATCTTCGTTCACGAGTTATAACACGCTGTTCTAAAAACACCGAGCTTAGCTGTACCGAAGCTCCTATGATGAAAAAAATTTGAAATTTTTTAATTTGCATTTCTCGTTTTTTTTGTCTTTATATATATGTATTTATCATAAATTATATATATCGCGACCATGATTTTATTTTCTAGGAATTGTATTTCCTGAGACTATATTATAGAATATTTAAGACATTAATATTTAAGATTGTATCTTTTATTATTTCTAATGAGTAGTAATATTCTTAATTTTATTTCCTTGTATATTTACTAGCAGCATTGTAAAAGCAATCATTAACTCTTTGTTCATATCTACAAAATTTTCTTAATTATTGAACGAAACATTCAGCATATTTAATTTCTTAATAATAGCATTATGAATCAGTGGATATGCGTGAATACAATAAAATAGAAGCGACATGCAAGCGCATCGAGTGAATACACAATGTAAATTGCAACGGTTCTTGAGGAAGGCATTTAAATAAGATTTCGGTATATTATGACATAGTTAGTTGGTAAAGGAGAATGCAAAATGAGGAGTATTATGGTAGCAAATCGTGCATACTGCTCCCTCATATAAGAAGATAGTAGAGAGAGTAAGTTCGTGAGATTACCACATAGTAATATTCTTCTATAAGAAGGTCGAAGAGAACGAAAGATAAGATTAACGTTAGATTATATATTTATATTCCTTGTTTAATTAAAAATCAAAATAACTAATAATATTTATGCTGGTATAGTATTATATCCTTAATATAGAATATTTCACATTTTTTCATGAATTTTTTAATGGATTGTCATTTGAGTAGCAAATGACAGATATTATGAATTAAATGTGAATTAATATGTAAGTATAGTTATTATAAAAATTGTTATTACAAAATTATACGTGAGAACTTAAGGTGAAATAATTAAACGGAAAATGTTCAAAATTTATCTAGAATTATTTATACATACATATTTTACGAGAGAACTCTTTTTTTTACTTAAAATTTAGAATATATATTTTTCTATATGCAGAAAAACAATATTTAAATATTGTTAAATAAAACAAATCTGTTTGTGATATTAATTTGAATTTTGTAATATTTTTTGTACAAAATAAAAATATTTAACAGAAGTCATGGAAATATTTTATTACATCTGTATCTTATAATATACATTGTAAGTAGATGAGACATGTTATGACAAATAAAATAAGTATTTTTGTTAAATTCAAGATTAGATTTGTGGCTTCTTATTTTCTTATAAAATCAGTTTAAATGTTTCTTTTACGATTATTAATTATCCAGTAACCCTTAACGAAAAAGCATCTTAGCTGCAATGCGAATGAAAGAGAATTGAGAATGGCATAGAGCTTTTGATGGAAAAGCAGTTGTATAAATAAGAAATGAATAAATTGACCGATATAAGTTAAATATTATGATATCATC
>NW_012130071.1:4963645-4968429 GCF_000143395.1 Atta cephalotes
GGAAATACATTAAAACTTTCGAAGAGACATATGAAAAATATACTTATATTTGAGGATTAAAGTTAAAATAGTTGCTACGAGATTACATCTTTTGTATGTAAATGATATTATATTTAATTAAATTAAATTGTAATCTGTAGTAAATAAATAAAAATAAAGTATTAATAGGATTATTAATAGGATTAGAACTGATACGAATTTTTGTAACTTTCTTTCTGCCAATTTTTCTGAGTTTTGGACATACACACGTTAATGTACAACGTGTACGGTTAATGAAGCATTTAAGTTTCTGCGAAGAAATGGGAAGGTATTAGTAAAGGTAGTGTCATTAGAAAAATCTCTAAAGCCATACAATTTTTAAAAAATAATACGTAATTAAGGAATGGAAACGATTTCTTAGATATATTTAATGTCGTATTTAAGAATAATGTTTAATAATATATCTTCAACATATATAACATTAATTATTAAATTTCTTTTAATGGAACATGAAAATGATATATATATATATATTGTTTTATGATAACTATTTATTATTATAATAGATGGTATTAGAAAAATGTTACATATTTCTATATGTAATTATTACGTTCGTGTTTATTATATTTTAAAAGATGGATGTTTGAAGATACTATAAAGAACGAGATAAAAGGAACGATAAGTTACTATGAAGTAGTTGGCTTCGTAAAACGAGGTAACGAAGTTCGCGTCGAAGTCAGGTTCAATGACCATCGAATTTGATAGCCTTTTCTGCAATGGGAGTTAAAGACGAAAGTCTGAACAGATCGATATATACGTGCGGCTCAATTAAGAGCTTACGTAACTAATAGCGATCGCGTACCAACTGGATAGATCTTTTTTCTTTTTCTACTAAACTCGCGTAAACCGATTTCGTCCAACCATATCCGTTCGAAGTAAGACGGAGTAAATGAGAAAATGCAGCAGAGATAGCAAAGTAATCTTCGCCGCCTGCGATGAGAAAATAGCACACCTTAACGGCTGTCTCTTTTGGGACAATAGTATTATGGTGTCATGTTTTGATGATATCGAAAAAAGGATGTCTTATAAAACCTTATTTCTTTGATATACAAAACTAAATCGATTTTAAATGTTGTAAGTAAATCTTTTTGAAATAATATAAAGAGAAATGATATAAATTATTTTGTTATAAATATTTATTGAAGGAGGAAGCAAAGAAATATCAAAATACTGTTTAAGAAAATATCCCTTTGGAATGTATTTCTCCAAGAAAATTCATTAATACTTTTCCTTAAAATAATATAAATCATTAAATTATTTAAATATTCGCTCGTATATGTATATGCAAAGCAATAAAGAAATTAAGCCAAGATCAAAATTAATTTAAATAAGTCTATTGCATGATAATATTTTATTTACATTACAAATGACATGAACATTCATGAAACGTTTCGAATTTAACTTTGGCCAATCTCCTTCACATGATGTAGTATACGCATCTTTTCTGGCGTCATTTCTAGACAGACGACATATAATTCATAGGATTAAAAGTTTTCGGATGTAACATACATAAACATTAAATTTTGTTTATTTATATTCCTTAATCAAAGCATTTAAATTGTAATTACTATAAGAATTTAAATGCTTTAATTGAGAATATAAAATCTGTATACATGTGCATATTGGAAAACATGTCCTAACATATCCCTTTCAATATATATAATTATTTATTATATTTCAATTATAATTATAATTATATGGCATTATCAACAATCTATATAAAGCTTAATCTATATGAAGCTTGTTAAACATAAGCATACTACGCACACTAAGTGTTATAGCTAATTATAGATATGCAACACATTGTATATATAATTACATTCTTAATTAAAATGGGAAATGAATAATAAAAAAAATAGAAAATAGTTAATCTTATTTTCATTGAAATTATTTCACTGTAATTCACTTGTACTTGAAATTTTGCACATGACAATCTCGCAAAATTAATAATATTCATAAATTATAAAAAAGATACAGCACGATATTGCTACGTGTTTCTTTAATTTTTCAAATTATTTTGGATAAGTATATATATATATTATATATTTATATTCATATAGACATTATTGATTTATTGCTACCGATAAACGTGGAGATTTGAGAGATATTGTTTCACTTAAATAACCTGTTAGAGTACTTTCGAAAGCAAACGATCGCGCCTCGAATATGTGCACGTTCAGTTCGACTAAAATGCTTGGAGATTCTCTCGCTTAGAAATGGCTCTGTCTGTACCTAGATTGCACAAAGTTTCCTCACGACTCTTAATGAGCGCTTAATTAATCGGACAACTTTCATACATCGCAATGTCTACTGAACTTCAATATGGTTCTAGTCAAAGAGGTAATCAGCGACACTATTGACATAAATTCACTTAAGTTTCATTGACTACGATGCACACATGTTCTGAAAGCATTACTATATAGGTACCTTTCGCATTCGTATAAAGGAAATATTTTATTTTAGTAGAAATAAATTAATTAATGTAATTTTTAGAATTTTGTGTAAAGAAACTTTAAGCATGCAATGTGTAATTTGGTAATAAATTTAAGATTAATTTAAATTACAAAATTGTTACAAGAAGAGCTTGATAAGATTTGTGAATGTCTTTTTTTGCTATTTATTACTTTAGAGAACATTTTATATTTACTGCATGATGCATTTTTTTTTAAACAAAATAATATTAAATATTTCGCTCGAAGGGATACAAATATAATAGATATACATGGCAGAGCAGCATGTAAATTTATCTCGCGAATAGCTTGCGTCACAAGACGTCTCTGCAACGTCGTAGTGCTGCGACATTGTTATGCCTATTCGGATTTCTAAAGCTTGTACACGCGATTCCAGCAGTTCCCGCGGGAATTCCGTAGTTCGATAATAATGTTTGACAGGTAATCCGAATGCAATCTGTAATGAGAGCTCCCACCACGAAACACGCGTATTTCTTCATTAACTCGCCTTACATTGCGACGTTCCGTCTCACGTTGTGCATAAGCTGACGTCCTTAAGCTCGATCTCATTTCATATTGTCGTCTCGTCGCACGTCCGCCCATGTTCCTATCTTAATAGACGAAGGTACTGAAGTGTTTGGCCGAGCAAACGAGCATGTGTAACCGAGAATAGTCTGCAACGGATTCAAGTTTTCGTGCTAGACGGAAAGCCTGCTGCGACACTACTGAAGTTTGCTGCAGCTTTAATCTCCCACATTAAGGACAGACGAGGGTTTAATTAAGGGAGCGACATAAATCGCGACATATCCTCGACCAAAATTCTGACATCAAACAAAAGTTATTGAATAAAAACATGATAAAGATAAAATATTTTCAAAAATATCATTTTTCTCTCTTTTTCTTTTTTCATCTAAAATTATTTTTAATTTCGTCATTTATTACTAACTTTTTAAGAAGGAAATTATAGAAATAGTAAAGATAAAAAAAATAGTTATTTTTGTTACGTGTAATTGTATGTTATATACAATATATGGTATATTAAAATTTTTTAATTTACTTGTAGTATTGCAATCATTTATATACAATATTATGCACTAAAGAAATTAAACCAAGATAAAAAGTTTGAACAAGCTAATTAGATATAACTAATAATAAAATTCATAAACTTACGGAACATTCGAATTTAACTTATTGTTAGTTCTCTTCACACACAGCCGTAAAAAATTACTTTAATTAAAATATAAATATATAATTCAGCGAATAAAAAAATTCATACGAGAAATTAATTTGAAAGATTCTAAGGATTATATCTTAGACACAATCACAATTCAAAACTTAAATTATATAAAACCAAAAAAAACGTTATACAGCTTTTGCTTGTCTATTATAACATCATAAAATCAATAATAAAAAATATATAATTTAATCCTATTTTTAATGGTTTACAATAACATATATTTTATAAAATGTGTATGTCCATATTTTGTATATATTAAACTCTTTGCATACATCTCTAAGAAATCTATGTATACATATTTTCCCTTTTCTTCCGATTAATCAGCATTTCTGTCATGGAACAAGTCGGAATGGATTCCGATCGGAATTATTCTGTTTAATCCCTAGAAAATAGAATAGAAATCTATAGGGAATAATTGAATAATTCCGAGCGCAATCTAATCCGAATAATTCCATAATACGTAGCCAAATTTATATCATTAATATAGTTACACAGTATACAATATAAAGTTAATACTTTTGAATATAATATAATTATGTTTGTTTACTAATCGGCTATTTGTATTCACTAGTATGCAGTTCTCATGAAGGAATATGCCTTATCGCCCCAGTTACATTTAGAAATGACTATGTTTTTTAACGTAGAGTTCAGGTGCAACGATGCATTCGCAATTTCGCGTGTAGCAATAACGGTTCGGAAGATTGTAGTGTTTGCATTATCGTCGAGGGAACATTTCAATAGTGCACCATTGCTATACACTGTACTTGACTACGCTTCCAGAAATTAAAACCCTCCTCGGAGCGACAAATTTCAAAAACAAGAGTAAACATCGCGCATATATTATGTTTCGTTGTGAATTATCTTTATTCTAGAGGTCTCACGATTGTTTTCCAAACTAAACCATGATTATTGAGTTTATTTGAAAGACATGTATATCTCATGATAAATTTAATTTGCTTATTTATTATATATTTTTTGTTACATATACATAGAGAGAGAGAGAGAGAGAGAGAGAGAGAGAGAGAGAGAGAATATATATAATATAAAATTATATACAT
>NW_012130071.1:4968449-4970538 GCF_000143395.1 Atta cephalotes
AGAGAGAGAGAGAGAGAGAGAGAGAAATATTCATAATGTAAAAATTATATACATCTGCTATATAATAATTTAAATCATTTATATTATTATAAATATGTATTTAGCTTATTTTTTTCAAACGATACAATTGAAGTGCAATAATGATAAAAAAAATATTCTAAGGGTTAAAAATAATCCATTTGTCGACTAATCCATGAGAAACAATGCTCACATTTAATGCAGACACAGTAACTAATCAACCAAGTGCAAATATCGATCACACTAAGCCAATCACGTTAATTCAATGCATCAAATTAGATCAACCCCACATCGTAGTAGGACCACCGTGCCACATCAGATTACGAAGAAAATATAGTCGCATATATAGAGCACCTATATCAATTGCATCTTGGAATAAGTTGCGAGGCGTTCGCAAATTGGATGGGACGGGAAAGGCATAGGGAGAGAGATTGTTCCAATGTGTCCTTTGAAATCCGCGGTCGGTTAAGCCATCGGTGAATAGAAGTTAATCATAGGACCACGGCGAGCATTCGTTTTCTCCCGGAAATGCGCACCGAGGCGCAACACGCCAGCGGATTACACCAGACAGAGGAGCGACAGAGAAAAAGAGAGAAAGAGAGAGAGTCATCTCTACGACATGCGGACGACCCTTAAAAAAGGTGATGCGGATTTATTCTGATGGAAGGGAGAGTCGGACATCGAAGAGAGGAGAGTCGACGAGAGAACCTCTCCTGAGCGGCTTTTGTAAATGATGAGTGTGTTGTCGCTCGTGGCGGAAAGCTACGAGGCACTCGAGTACGAAAGGGTGGCACACGCAGGGCTTAGCCAGAAAAAAGATTCGTCCACGTTGAAACCCCCTCTCTTAATCCTCGCAAATTTAGTCAGGAGATTCCGGCGCGTACGAGCGTGACGCTTTCGCGAGTGTTATATCGAATACGCGGCTGCATCAAATGAAATCTTTGTTGGCTATATGTTTATGACATAGCAAATATTATTTATAGATAACATATACCTGGTATGTTTCTGTTCGATGAATATTTAAAAAAAACTTTAATTAAAGTTCTAAATAATAAAATAGGATTTATATAGCATATTTAAAATAAAATTAATTTTGAAAATTGCAATTCTATCAGATGGAGCTAGAAATAACAAAATTAAGTATTAACTATTATCAAATAGCAAACTAAAGACTACAAGATAATATAATTTATTTAAAAACAAGTGTTATAATTTAAAGTGTTAAATTAATTAAATCAATAAAATGTATCTACTCTATATTACATTTAATGATATCTATTAGATTTAATTATTATGTATGACAAAGTTTCTCGAAAATAGAAGTTGAAAGTTAAATTTAATATGTTACTAATTATTTAAGTCACTTTTCATTACTCATCACTAGGAGAAAAAATAATTATATTAATTGAATTAAACAAAAAGATTAATATTATTTTTTAATTAATAAAGGAAATGTTACATGAATTGATATGTGATATATTAATTTTGATGATTCGAAATGATATTTCAATTTTTTTTGTATCTTATATTATTGACATAATAGAAAACAAATGAGATAAAACTAATGTAAATTTTATTAAAAAACAATCAATTCACTCTTCTTTAAGCTAAGTAATATTAATACAATGGCACGCAACGCCTGCTTTGAGACGATAAAATATCTTTCCTAATTCCAAAAAGCGGAAACGAGCAGCGCGGAATTTCAGTTATCTTGTTTCCCACCTTCCTTCTTGGAATTTGACATAATTCGTAACTTCGATACGATACCTCTATTTTTGTCTCTTTTAACTTTAACATGATGCAATATATAAAATTTTGTGCTACTGAAATAATCTTGGTTTGCAATAAAAATTTCTTAAAATAAACAAGTTAATATAGCTTTCAATATAGCATAGAGAAGTTAGTAAATTTAATAATGATGGTAGAAAAGTCAACACGAGCAAATGATCAGATCAAAATTTAAAACTAGTTTATTTAAACATCAAAGGAGTAAAATTTAAAACTAGTCTTTCACTAATGTACAGAGTATGGACAGGACATACTCTGTCTTTCACTAATGTACAGAGTATGG
>NW_012130071.1:4972619-4996764 GCF_000143395.1 Atta cephalotes
CTTTGATGTTTAAATAAACTAGTTTTAAATTTTGACTTAATCATTTGCTGTGTTGACCTTTCTATCACTATTATTATTTTGCGTTGCAATTTTAAATTTGATTTTTTTATTGGTTAAAATTTAGTTAAAATTTAAAACGTATAAAAGGATCTATAAAAACGAAGTTAGTCCGTAATTGAGATAAAAGGACTATTTTTGTATAAGAAAATAGCTCGATATTGATCTAATCGATAAATAATTCGTCAGCCAATAACAATTTGCTTTGCAAATGCAACTTGAAAAAATTAGCGCACAAAATGATGATTTATTTTGCAAGCTACATTAAATAATTTGCAAAGTGTAATGCAAATTTCACGTACAATTTTGTAAAAGTGCAAATCTGCCATCTACAACATTTTGAAGCCAATTGCGAAGTTATTGTCCCGCCGACGATCGTTTGATTAAAATAAATAACTACTGCTTCCCGTTCAAAAGGAAATATTTATCAGATATGCTGCGAAATTGGCCGCGCTGCGTGAATACCCATAGCACGCTATAACATCATAAAGTATTCAGCAACGACTCGTACGATTTTCGCGTTTGGCCAGTCGCTTCGTTCGCTATCAATTTGTAATCAAAGCGTTACTATTAAAAGATCGTCGAGCAAAATACGTAGCAAAAATACAAAACGGGCGCGTCGCTCGCACCCTTTCGGCGTATATATCCAACAAACAGCTGCTCCCATTTTTTTCGAGATTTTTCAAACATGGCAATAAAATATGTGTGACACGTGACACGAAACTCGATGCCAAACGTGCTGCCGCTTCGGCCACCCTGGCCGAAAGATTTATGAAACGCGAAGAGAGAGAAATAGTAAGACCGTCCTCTTTTGCTCTCGCCTTTCCCAGACTCGATGTCAAAACACGTAAAAGACACGCTTCCTGCCGGTTCGAATTTGCCACAATTTGCGTTAGTGTTTTCTACCGTTTTTTTTTTAATTCTACCGAAAGCATTCCACGAAAAACAGGAACTGCGTGCACAATCGTTGATGTTAATAATCGCTCTGCAAATTAATTCGAATTATTTTGATGAATGATTTCCTCGGTTAAATAACTGTCCTTCCAAACATCAATTAGCCATGGCGAGGCGGAGACTTTCAGGTAATTGTAGTGTGCCGTTAGATTTGACAGACAGGCACTGTAACACTTGGTTTCTATCGTTTAGACGATCGTGTAAACCGTGTAATTTGGTACGTCGCTCGGCACACCGCCGAAATATCTCGCGGAGATTCCTAGGATTGATATATGTGTGGGCGAATCCGGTACCCTTTCATTTCGTGCCCGCGGGACTCGAGATTTAAGAAATAACACCAAAGAATTAAAGAGGTTTGCCTTTTAAACGGCGCAATCATGTCATTACGGAAAATACTATCTTTTGACGATATAATGATATATGTATGTATACAACCGCGATGATTCAAACAATGTGTTATTTCGTGTGAGTACGATAAGATGAAACTTGCAATTAGTCAAAAATTGTTATTTTAGCGAATACAATGACTTTATCTGAAAATGAGCTAACAAATATACATCGTAACATATTTAGAACAATAAAATGTATATTAAATATATTTCTCCTTTTATATTATTTAAAATTTTAAATATGCTTGATAAATTTTGAAAAACATGTTTTTACTGCAAAAATCTTCCCTATTTTCTCTGCTTTAATTAATCATAAAATATTACATTATTCACATAAATGGTATTTATTAATAAAAATATAAGCTAAAAATTATCAATACTTGTAAATAATGAAAGAGCTTGTTAAAATAATTCTTTGATTAAAAGAATAATAAATAAAAATATTATATAAAATATAAAAATATAAGAATAAAACAGATTATAATTTATGAAATAACTTATAAAAGTTATTTGCAGAATCTTTGCATGTGAAAATAATATGATTAGAATTTAATTGAGTAAAATTTAACTGAAATCCCCATTTTATGGGTCAATGGCATCGATTAATTTCTATTGTGGAATACATCTATTGTACCACTTCGGTAATTTTCGTGTCACTTTAATACGCTAAATTTCCCTATACTTAATTCGCCCGTAAAATCGCGGCACAAAACTTTCTTCGACCGGAATGACATTTGGGCTTCAGTAAAAACGGGAAGGCATCTATCTTTTCGGATTTTTATAGGTCTACGAGCGTGCTGAGACTCGTAAACGGAGCCACAAAAGAGCAAACCGTTTGGTTGCTTCGATCTTAAGTATCCTCAAAAAGTGTCTCCGAATCGTTTCGAAATAGGACCTCCACGATGTGGGATTGCCTGCACGCTGCAGGTATACATGCTAAGAACGTCATTTGAACCGTGCCATTGTCAATTTCATGCCGACAATAGCGACAGCTGAAGGATCAAGCCAAACATTGAGACATATCCCTTGTTGCTCCTGTCACCGTCGTTCCTCCCCATTTTTTCCTGCCTATCTTCTCATCCCCGTGGCTTGGACATTATTACAAAAATATTGGGAGCTCGTCGTACGAGAATGCATCCCTCGCAGTATTGTCGCGATGAACAGAGTCGCGCAACGGGGAAGTTTCTGCGCGATTTCTAACTAAGGATAAACGTATGTGAAATCGGATTCACGTGGTCAGACCCTTCTTGGGAAGAACCGCTTCCTTGTATAATTTAGATGCTAGGACTTCCTGAAAAAATATTTGGAACACCTGCACCGTTACATCATCCCTATGACTGACGCATTGCTCGGCAGCTGATCTTATGATCGTGATAAACACAACGAGACATATGATATGTTTGTGTTGAAAAGTGTGAGCAATATTATCCTGACAAGATAACAAGTAAGTTTAGATTTATACTTATTGATGTATTTGTTACACACAGTACACTGAGAAATAAATGCTATTGATTCAATTAAAGTTTACATTATTATTAACTGCTGTTAACACAAATAATTAATTCATGTATACTTTTATTGATATAAAAGTCTTGATTATTGAAAGACTAATTTATGCTTTTATGTCAATAAAAATATACATAAATTAATCACTTATGTTAGTGATATATAGACCATAATATAGACTTTAATTTAATCAATAGCATTTATTATAATTATAAGCAATTATTTTAGCAAATATTTTATATTAATAACTTTTATATTAATAACTTTTTGTTGAAGATTAAATTGAATGTAGTTTATTTCTAATTGTACAAATAATTTTTTTATATATAAGTTATAATTGAATTCATTTAATTTTCTAAATTGCTTTTTATTCAAAATAACAATTAAAAAGAATGATATGCGTAAATTATGTTAAATATTACATTTTTCAATATCATAAAATATCACAAAAATGTGCAAACGCGCTTGCTTATTTATTCTTTAACGCAGACTAAAAAGATGTCTATATGATTAATTAAAAAAGGGACGAAGAAGAGTAATTAATTAAATCATGAGAGGTGCGTTGCTCGTACAGCATGGCATTTCATCTCGTAATATACAAACGTGAAGTTTCATCTTTTCAAAGAACGATCTTTCTGCGCTAACAAGAATATTACAAAGAAGTTCATTATAGTGGTCCTCATATAATCGATTAAGATTAATTAATATCATTTCACTGTCGTACAATTATTCACGATTTGAATTCATGCAATGTTTATCAAATAAAAGAAGGCAGATATGAAATAATGTGCGGACTATCATGATGAGAGAGAATTCGTGTAATTTCGAATTACATGGCGCTCACGTATTTTAGAAAATATTTGCTACATCAGCAGTTGTGTACGATCCCCCGCGGCAGAGAGAACCCACACACAGTGAATTATGTCGGCGTGTTCGCATAAAGCGTCATTAGACGGAATACTTCACAGACGTGTTTTCGCGACTAACCGACATAAATTTAAACATGTACGTGTCTCGTTTTTCCGACATTGAGAAGCTATTTGAACGACGTTACTGGAATATCGACGATTATGTTTCGCAACGATAATACATCTTTTTGCATTTACTTAATAAAAATTTATTTCCGTTGTGTCTAAACTGCGATTTGCAAAAAAGAAAGATTATAAACATTCAAGTCAGAATCTATCATTGTCATAATCAAGTAAAATTGCAATAAAGACTATTTTAAATTTTAAAATGAAATAAAAGTGGGATAATGTAGGAAATAATAATCATAAAATGAAATAATAATCATAATTATATGTATAATTATATGTATAATATGCGTTAATAAAATAAAATTCATTTGATTTTTCGCAGGGAAGAAAACTTTCCAGAAATATATTATAAAAGAATTTCTCGCGATTACTAATTTTTTATTTCAGAAAAATTATTAGAAATAGAGCACACAATAATTATATATTTTCAAATTTAGTATGACATTTTTCTAGAAATAATATTTATTAATTAATTTTTCTAGCTCTTATTCATGAGAAATTTATTTTAATATAAGTATTTTAATTCTTTATCAATAATTTATTCTATATAATTTAAATCATATTATAGGAATGCCATCGACCCCAACTTTAATGTTTTTACACGGGAAAAAAAGAGAAAAATCGAAAGTCAAGCGGACTTCACCGCGGGAAATTTCATATAACTTTGAACCGGATATTCACGGCCTGAAAAATGTTCGGCACACCTGCGGCGTTACGTGATTCCCCGTGGCGACACGACTCTGATTTCATGAGCACGAGGAGGCTGTGAGCAAATACACGCGTGAAGGTGGAATAGTTCCTCTTACGGAACACTTGCGTGGACAAAATTGGTCATTAGCGAGACCGACAGCGATTCGTTCCCGCGACAGAGTCTCATAAAGTCGTTGAAGAATTGGCGGTATCCCCTCGCGATGAGGTCGTTGAGCGTGATGACGCTGCGGATTCTTTTTCCCTTTAATGCGACTTTAAATTCCGTTAAATTTATCAACACTACATCGTCCATGATCTTCTAGTACGTAAGTAAGTTGTTAGAATCTCGTAAGAATCTAAAGAATCGCTTTGGAAGTATTTTACAAACGTTAGCAACTGAAAGATGGAATTAATTAGCACGAAGCTGAATATAATAATGCAATTGCGGCAAAATTTATAATGAGATCTCTCTTGGCTGTATCTCTTATAACTATCAAAACGTTTTGATTAATCTCACCTCACGTTTCCCAGTATATAATATATTTCGACATGTTTTATATACATTTACATATACGTATCTAGTCTTGATATATCAAAATTAAAAAATTAAAACAAAATTAGAGTAGTTGCAAAATTATTATTAAGTAATACTAATATAATATTGTATATTGTACCGGAAAATTATATGATCAGCGCGCAGACTATATAATTCAACGCAATTAATATTAATAATTAAAGATTAATTTAAACTTTATCTACATTTTTGTCGAGAGTTTGTACGAGAATAAAAAAATGTTACCGTAATAAAATTATTCAGCACTGTCATAATTAGAATTAAAATATTAATTCAACAAGGATTTCTGCAAAGTCACGTATATATCGTTCTTTCAACGGACTCGTTAACGATAAATATCATATAAAGGCATTTCACGCGCGGATAATAATTGTGGCGATTATAATTTCATTATTTATGTTTGCTAGATAGAATGCAAACGGAAGGATGCCGTATCGACGCTACGTGACGGTGAACGCTGCATTTTTAACTGATCGTGCAACTATCTTCTGTATCCTTCCATTGTACGCGATGGAAACTTGTATGAGCGTGTGAATAAAATGTAGGTCATATAAATAATCAAAAACATCGTCAGAGTCGTGTTCATGTTTCTTGCAAATTTAATATGCAAGTCAACGTTGTTGCCTTCATATATCGAACGCGTGATCTGTGATCAATCATAGATTTGCAAGTTAGGAGATTTGCAAACTAGTTTTTAGTATAACTTAAGGGGAGTCTAAAGCAAACCTCGAACTCCGATGAAATTACCAGAGATCACGTCGACATGTCTCTTTATATATACCATAGCAATATCTCACGCAACCTATGATACACGCAGTGTCACACGTACGTGTTAATTTTCGTATAATAAATTCGTCGCGATAAAGTTTCTAAAGTCTAATTCTAAGAACTCGACGTTGTTTATTCGTGTAAATTATACTTGTCTAGGAACCACTATTTCATACATACAGGTTATAAAGCTTTCGTATTAAGCAAATATTGTCACAGCTGAAACGCCATGTTACATTCAGAAATGACATAAAAACATATTCATATATTAATTTTGAAATTTTCGATCTCGGCATAAATTTCATTTTTCAGACACATTAATGCGTATACTTTAATCTTGGAAAAGGATTTTTGAATCTTAAAGAAAAAAAAGTATTTCTTATACAAAAAATACGTGCTTACATGGTAAAACAGGAAGCTTTAGGATCCCCTTAATATTACTTCGAAATTAGTTATTAAATATTACAAGTAAACAAATATTATAAATTAAAAAATATATAATTGTTTATGATACATTATTCCTTTTGCAATATATTATAAATTATTTCAGTATAAAATATTTTTTTTTATAGTCGATTAATAAACCTTAATGGTCATTCTACAATAAACCATTAGTCATAAAACAGAAGTTAACTGGAAATTGACGACTGCTATTGGGCAATTTTCAGCTTCTAACTTTTGATTTATGACTTATTGTAGAATGATCATAAGATATTTGTTTAAAACATTTTTTGCTTCGTGACGGAATAGTTTTTAGATCTTAACTTCGTTTTATTTTTAACTTTAACAATCTATTTAGCAATAAATAGGATGTTTAGGCTTGAAAGATTAAATTGTAATTGATTCGTTATGAGAATAAATAATGATTAAAACAATTATATTATAAAACAAATTAGATAAAATGTATTATATGACTGTAAAATATGTATTTACAAATATGTATTTATGCTTACAATATATAGTATAAATATAAAAACAATTTAAATATTTTTTCTTTAAACCAATTAATATAATATTTAATCTTAGAGATATATATATATATATATGGAGGAAGACAGAAAGAGAGAAGGGAAGGAAAGAGAAAGAAAAGAGAGATATCTGCATAAAATGTAAATTTCAAATTAGTAAAAAAAACTAGTAAAAAAGCTAGTAAAAAAATATTAGAAAATGGAAAATAAAATAAAATAAAATAAAATAACATATTTTAAATATTTTTACTACAATATTTTTCAACTGTGTTTTATTTGATATATATACATATGTATGCACTAAAAAAAATTTATCAAATCTTAATGTTTTTGTCAGTAGAACTTTAACATTGACTTATATATATAATACCTAATATATAATACCTAGATGTATATTTATTTAAAAAATAATAATTAAATTAATGATTTTTGTACCAAATAAATGTTTGTTAAATATTTATTAAATATTTAATAAATATCCAGTTAATATTATTATAAATAAATATTTATTAAAATCTAGATACATTTATAGGATATTCAATAAAAAATTATTGATATAATGATTGATAGGATACGTAGAATGAACTAAACTGAATAAAAAGTCCTATATCATTTTTACAGTAGATTTTTGCAGTAGATAACAAGAAATTATTTTATAAAGATCTGTAGAGAGTATCCGCACGATTCATCGATAAGAGGCAACATTTACAATTGGCATAGAGGAATGTTTTATAAAAGCCAATGGCACGAATGACTGTCGGTATTATATTATTTAGAGTACTTCTTCTAAGTTTTATTACGCGCCTAAAGACTGCAAACATTGGGTTGTCACCAAATTGCATGAATGCATACTGATTTGTCTTTATAAATTAATTTCTTGTCGACTACAGAAATTCGTAAAATAGAACAGTACTTTTCTATTCAGTTTAGTCCATTCTACAAATATTGTGTCATAGAAACATAATGTATAGAAACAAATATATTGTTTCTATTTTTTTATTTTTATTTCTATTTTTCTAAGTTTTCTATTAAATTAATTCCTACTTTTATTATTAAGATGTATTAGAGATGCATTGGATATTTGAAAAGTATCCGGTATCCGGTATTAACCGATACTATTTTACTATTCGACCGGATAGTCGGATATCACTACTGTATTCAAGAATACATGCGATTAAAATTTTATATCATTAAAATGTTGATTTTTTTTTTATTATACAAATGTTTTATAAATATGTAACTCATAATATATAGCATCTTATATATTGTTGAAAAATTCCAATTTTTTTTCTACAGCTTTTTCTTTTACTTTTTTAAAAACATTGTCACGGAATCCGGAAAATATTGGTTATCTGACTCGAAGAATTGTTTTCTCGGATATCCGACCAGATACTGGATATCCGATATCCGGCATCCGGTAATTTTATGATCCGGTGCATAATATCAACAACATAAGATAACTTGACTATAAACATTACACATGACAGAATTTATTTTCTCTTTTTCTTATTTTCATTATTTATCTTAATAATAAATTATCTGCAAAAATACAATAATTAATTATAACGTACTTAATACTAAAATATTTCTAATAATTTTGCAAATGTATCAATAATGTTCTTTCTCGAGGTAAATTGTGGCATAATTTATATAGAATAAATCAACAAATAATTATACAATTCCAAGATTAAATATCAACTTTAATGTAGCCTATTTATTTATATTTTCTATTTATATTTTCTAAAGATAGAAATAGATTTATAAAATGCGATATTTTAAAAATTTTTATGTTGTTATAAATTTATCTCACGGGACTGTCTTTGTCTTATATGAAAATATATTATAAATCTGATGTCATTTCTTTTTTCATATTACTTTAATATAAAATAACAAATAATTTAATTCATCAACACGATGCGCAAGCAGAGTTGTACACTATGTTGATCTGTAAAATACAAACATACTCAGGTTATTAGATTACAGAGTTCTGATAATTAATATTCCAAAAAATTGTTATTGCACGCGTTAAACTTTTTTATTTCTCTTTAAGTAGATATTTAATAAATGTAATTATTATTCCTAAAAACACTTTTTGCTTTATAATTATTATTTAAATGATTCAAATAAACAATGTAAATAAAAATGCTCCGCTGTTGCCCGATGCCTCCCAGATATCTCCTCTCAAGTTTCTTCGTTACATTGTTCACACTCATTTGTGAAAACAACTAGATAATTACGATTTATTACACTTTATACGGCATTCCCGATGTAAATTGTGTGTAAACCGATATATCACATTTTCTTTACTTCGTTCGGATTATTCAGCGATTTAATGTCTTTATTTTAATCCATAAATAAAAGAGAATCACGAAATTTAATCTGCAAAAAGAAAAACATAAATCACAACATAAAATAAATTTAAATCCATAAATTTAAATCCATAAGTTAATAAAGTTATTATTCTAAATATTGCAACAAAACAATTGTTTACAATTATTCTATTCGATGTCTATTCTGTTTTAATTGTTATCTTAAACAAAACACGCAAAGTCCTTATAAACGATCTCGATATGATATCTTGTAAAAATTAATTAATTGATTGTGCGGATTGTTAACTGCTATGAAAATAATTGTGTTTAGAACTTGTTGTAATCACTTTAAGAGAAATAATAACGAAGCAATACGGAGCAGCTCGTGTTGCTGCATACCTACTTGAGTCATATTTTGCAAATGATAGATACTACACGATACGTGAGATAATCATGTTTCGCACCGCAAGTAACGAACGCTAAGTACCTTGTGACATTAAATTCATCACCACGACATTTAATATAAAATCAATGTGCGTCAAATATTTCTACTATTAATTAATGTTAGGATTTTCATTAACGTTAGGATCATTTTAATCATTCGATATAACGATTTGCAATTTGAATTTAACAGATTAGATTGACCAAAAATTTAGAGAGTTGATTCAATAAATCATTATTATATTATACGCTAAATATTACAAGAAAAATAAACAAGATTTAAGTTAGCTTTTTAGTAAATCAAATTACCATAGAAATGTCTAATCTTTTATATAATAAAGTTGAAGTGCCAAAATTGATGTGTGCAAAAATCTATGGTAGATTAACGAAATAAGAGAAAAAAAATATTGAAAATGTAATCTTTCACGTATAATTTAGTGACAAATAAACGCAGATATATCGCAGATGCTGCTTCTCTATATTCTGACTAATTGCACACAAATCTTATCATAGATTCTTTTCTAAAAAATTGATATATAATAATTTAATTATAATAGTTTGAAAAATTATGATTTTAATGGTCACAAAAAAAAGTAATAAGTCAACGGCCATTTTGGAAAGATATTTACGTGCATAAACTTTCATATAAATTTAATCTCGAAAAGTAAACATAATTTCTTGTTTTTATTCGATGAAGATGAAAATCTTTATATACTACCGTATGTTCCATACTATTTCATTAAGATATACATAACTTTAATATTTTATCCAAATTATGCAGATATTTATAATTTTGGTTGAGTCCTGGTGAGATACTCCAAATTTTTGGCACTTTATTAAAGAACATTCTTAAAATTCATTATTAGATTCCTTGTAATCAATTTTAAATTATGTAATAAAAAATTATGATTTTTTCGTTTCCTACGAAACGCGCGAATTAATTACACAAGTTGACAATGGTCAAAAGTTAATAATAAGTTAAAAGTAAGTAAGTAAAAGTTAATAATTATAGGAAATGATTCGGAATTATCTTATCTAAAATATCTCATGATTAACACGCAATCGTGTTAAAGATTAAAATTGATTAAGAATTAGAGCGTCGGTCGAATTTTATTCATAAACATAAAGATGTTTTTTCACTTAATCCTGGCAGCACAGGTTAAAATTAGTAAAAAAATCTGATGTCATTTTATTAAGATATTGAACCACTTAGGGGATGTTCCGATTAAATTTAAAAAATTGTTAAAATAACCATAATAAGTATATACATATATGTATAAATGTACATATATATATGTAGATCTTGGATTAGTCATTCTCAAGATTTTGAAGAGGTTGATTTTGACGAGGTTAATTGAGCAAACAATTTGAAATTCAAGTATGTACTCCAAGATCTTAATTACTACATTTAAGCATCGCATGTAAGTTATTAAATCATTAAAATTTCAATTTTATAATGTAACGTCAGGCGTTATTTTAATTTTATAGATCTCTTTTTTTATGATATAATCTGCTTTTGATACAACATTCTGTTTCTTCCATTTACTTTTCATTATAGCTATCTGCTTATTATAATTTTATTGTTCAAAATCAATGTGTTCTCATCGTACATAAAATAGATTTTGACTATTGTCCATTGCTCGTTAAATTCTCTCTAAACTCTATCAGATTTTAAAACATGACAAGTAATTATACGGTTTACTCTTTATACTTTTTACTCTTTACTCTTTCATTTTTCGTATCTATTAGTCATTTATATAAAATATTACTTTTATATAAATATTACTTTAACCTAGACGACGATTACTTATTAAATTAAATGATTCAATTTGTATTCAGATTGAATTACATTTAACTATTTTCACTGTTTTCAATATATCTTCAATTTAATATTTCGCTTAATATTCTATTTATGTCAGTAAAAAATAAAGAAACATTCATATATAAAATAAATATTCCAAATTACATGTGAGTATCACTGATGATAAAATACTCAATTTAGTAGTAAAATACGCTAAAGGATGATGGCTGACTTTTATAAAGATTTTATATAGTCTTTATTGTCAAAGCGTAAAATTCAGTTCAGCATAAAGTTCAGTTTAGTTCAAACTAAACTCAATATACACGTATCTCTGATAATTCTGTCTAAGTTGTTAATGATACAATATATCGGTTGTTATAGATATTGTTATAACAATATATTCTCTTGTCGTTTTGCAAAAAGTATTTTAAGTCATTTAATGGAATAAAATAATTACGCTAATGGCAATCTTCCGTGACATAATGTCTTTGAAAAATTTATAAAGTTTGAAAAATTTATATTAAAAAATTAATAAAAAATAATATTTTCTTACGGTGAATAAATTTGAAAGTAAGCATTATCCAAAAAAAATTTAAGCTGTCGAAACTATGAAAAAAGTTTAAGGAATATTAAAATAATTGAGAAATATTCCTAAAGAATTTTAGAGTTGAAAAAAATGAGAATTAAATCTCAAAATTTGCGTTTAATTCGACATGAACCAACGCATAATGACACAATAGCCAGTATTCATATTATAGTCGGTTCTTATTTCAAGACTGTCTTAAGACGCTAATGTGGCCTTCTGATTGGTTCATGACATCTTAAGGCTGAATTTAAGACGGTCTTAAATATAAGATTGACTATGAATACTGGCCAAAGGAATATGTGCACCACAGTGCGGTAAGATTTATATTGTATAATATATGATTAATATTTTTATATATATTTATATTTTATATATGATTAGTATTTTTGATAATTTTATATTATTTTAATAGTTATCTGTTTTATGTTATCATTTTCCATATTTGTTTTGTCAATCATTTTCCTTAATATTAAAGAAGAGCTCTATACTTCCTCGGCTTTGAAACATAATAATAGAGAACGTACATCTAAAATTATACCTCACAGAGGAGTGCGGAGTGTGGGGTAAAACATTTAAGAGAAAATCAAATTTGCGTAGGCATGAAATAGCTCATACAGATGTAAAATCATATCAGTGCGAGTTTTGTCCAGCATCATTTAAGTGAGTACTTAAATGAGAATGAACAAAAATTAGAGGAATTATTGATAATTCGATTATTATGCTTAATTTAATTGAGAATAAATGATTAATATTGCTATGGTCATTTTTTAATCAAAAATCGAATCTAAACAGACACAAGATGATACATAGCAATGAAAAATTTTACAAGTGTGACCAATGTGAGAAAAATTATATATCAAAACCAATTTTGTGTCATCATATGTACGCGAAGCACGATGAAAGACCGTATAAATGTGACGAATGTCCATTTAGTAGTTTAGAACGTACATTTAGCTATCATTCATCCCGTGCAAAGCATATAAAAATACATAAAAACGAGAAAAACACATAGAAACGAGAACTATATCTTTCCGAATTTTGTGATAAATCATTTAGATGAGTACTTAAGTGAAGAATAACAAAAATTAAAAAAATATTTGATATTGCAGTCTCTATATTTGATTTAATTGCTAACATGTTTAATATTGCTACGTCATTTTTTAATCGAAAATGAAATCTAACTTGCACAAGATAGTACATACTGATGCGAAAACCTTACAAGTGTGACCAATGTGAGAACAGTTACACAACAAAACATAATTTGGGTCTTCATATAAACGCGAAGCACATCAGTGAAAAACTGTATAAATGTAACGAATGTGCCGCTACATTTAGTTATCTTTCATCCCGTGCAGAGCATATAAAAACACATACAAACGAGAAATCATATCTTTGCGAGGTATGCTTGCAAATTATCGTTAGTGTTTTTTTCAATTATTTTTCATTTGGTTGTTTTTTTATTTTTACGTTTCTATAATTATAAATATGCTGCATTTTAGATTTGCGGCAAAACCTTTCATAAAAAAATCATAAAACAACACATCGTACATAGCAATAAAAAGGCGTATGAATATTCAGTGAGTGACAAGGGCTTCTCGCGAAAAGATTATGTTATTGCACATATAGAAAATCAGGTCATTCGTGAAAAAAATCGGTTAAATCTATTAGCAAATTCTCATTTAGCTCCCTATTTGTGTTATATATTGGATTGGAAGAAAAGTTCCGCAGTACTTGGTTAGCTCAAAACTGTATATACAATATTTTCGTAAAATTGATCAAAATTTAAATTTAAAAAAGAGTTTTAAAACTTGAAATCTCTACTTTCAAACAATTATTGTATTTTTTTAATTTATATGAGTTTTGTAATTTTTATATATAAAAAGATATGAATTGAAAGAAAGGAAATTTTTCTTCTCACTTTGTGGGTTTGTCATATGTCAAAAAAATTTGCGAAAATTTTCGACTATCTATATCGTGAAAATTTGAAATTTTTCTTACAAAATCGTTTTTTAAAAATATTCCTATAATTTTTTATTCTTGAGTTATTCGTGAATTTAGTAAAAAGAAGCATTCTGACTTTGATTGCTCATAACATCATTAAAAATCATCATACCGCAATTAATAAAACAGATTCTTAAAGCTAAAACGTTGCTTCAAATCAAATGGCGTAATTGTCAATTTAAAAAAATAGAATATATGTACATTTGAGTTAAAAATGTGATACTACTATTCATATAACTGTTGCAACAATGGAAAAAAGGAGAGTAATCTCACATTTTTAACTCAAATGTACATATATTCTATTTTTTTTTAATTGATAATTACACTATGAAGCAACGTTTTAGAAAAAAACATTTAGGAAAAACTTTAAGCTTCACGTCATAGTCAAAAATTTCGCAACAAATATATTCTGTATATGATTTTGATGTAACAAAATTCCGTAGAACTTTTTCTCCAACTAAAGACTCGTAATCATATTTTAGTATTGTAATATATAATAACACATTTAATAAAAAATTATTTAGGATCATATAAGTAAAGGCACAGTAGTAAAGAACAAATTGACAATGGGATAGATGGAAAGCAATTATAACTTAATAATAATAATGAATTGATGAAAAAAGCTGCATTTTTTATACATAATACTTATACAAAGCTTATGAAAATGCCGCATTTCTTTTTGTATGGCCTAAATTGATAGTGAGATGTTAATAAAACATGAATAGACGATGGAAGAACATGAAACAGATATTGAGAAAGAAATGTCATATAATTTTTATTGTTTAGTTTGGAAAAGAGTCTTGAAAAGAATTCAATTTTCGTAAACATTTGTCAATCCGTCATGTAAATCAAAGGGAGATAGCAATGAGCTGCGTTAGGCTGCGTCTTATCTGTATTCATTTTTTCCGCTTGCGTCCATGAACAAGCGCAATCAAAAGTTTTCTTTCACTAGCGAGAGTGTAAATCAGAAATGAGAATATCATTAGCGAGCGCGCAAGGGAACTTAACTTTTTGATTATATCGCGAGAGTACCTTAAAGGTAGATTCTGATTTAACGCTTATAGCGCTTGTAAGCATTATTTGTGCTTGTTTAATATATGATGATTAACAAGGATGAAATGATGCTTGTGCCTCTCTCAGTTATTAAATCTTTGGCATGTTCTTTTGATAAAACTTGATAAAAACCTCTTGATTTAAATATAGATTGTTGTTCTATTCTGAGGGAGAAGACAATTACAAATTGATTATCTACAGTATCGTTTGCCTACATCATATTCGATATTCATTTGCACACAAAAATTATTATCTATACTTGATTGTACTACATGCACTATACTGCGTACAAATATAGAATTTAAAAAAAAGGCATACAATTGCGCAAAAACTGCATTGCACACATAATATTACAGCCTGTGTATCGATTGTCTACAAGCACTATTTTCTAGTTCAAAAATTTTTTGCTTTGAAAAACATAAGTTTGGCTATTATTTAAAAACTATTTTCTTATATAATTTAAATCCTCGTATACAAATCGATCCGTAAGCATATACGATAATGTTATGATCAAAGAACATTTGGGGTTTCCTGAAAAGCACACTCGAAATAATTTAAGCATCTCCTGCAGGCCTGTTCTGTGATGCCCAAGGCACATACAAACGTAAGGCAGAAACATGTAAGCAGTAGAAAATCATAACATTGAATTCGCTACTGATCTTATGATTTCTACTGCGATTGGTCAATTTGCTTATTGATTACATTTTACTGCCATACGATTTTGTATATGTCATGAGCTTAATTCTTAAGTTCTTGTAATTCATTAGTTTTCGTTATAACAGCCATTGTTTTTTTGGAATTGGCTGGAGCAACAAAATTGGAAATAGAGCAACAAATTAGCAACCGTGCTAATTAGCTGTCGTGCTTCGCGCTGTATGTGCCAAGGACTTTTTCGTCATAAAAGAACTGCACAGCCCTTGCATTCTCTAACGGATAACTTATAACACGTTGATAACGCGACAATTTTGTATACATATATAATAAGTCGCTCGTTATGCACGTTGCATGCTATGTACGAAAACAAGTCTTAATGGATAAAGTATTTTAATACAGGTCTGTTTAATTTGAGCTACGGAATCGAAACGGAAAGTAGACGAAAAAAGTTCAATGTGAAACATCTATTAAGCTGACACACAGCCACTTCAGCACAATCGAATAAAAATTGCACAGAAATTTAATGTTTTTTTGTTGCAAATTTGTTGCTCTATTTCCGATTTTGTTGCTCCAACCAAAAAAAACAATGGCTGTGCTAGCATAAGAATAAAGTTAGCATAGCCACTCAAAAAAATAAAAAATAATTAAAAAATACGGCATTCTTTTTATGCTAATTAGTTGCTAACTTTCCGATATTGTTGCTCCATCCCCTCGATAACCGTCCTTAGTCACTCCGAGTCAGCACATCATCTATAAATTGTTAATTTTCAAAATATCTCGACTGATTACGATTCTCTGATTTTGTTGCTCGCGATGAATCCAATTTTGTTGCTGTGTGATTTTGACCTGTCGGTGCAGTTCTGATTATAGATAATTGTTTAACAGTAATATTTTTTCAATATGTTTTTGCTCTATAACAAAAAGCAACAAAATCTGAGAACTAATCAGTCGAGATATTTCGAGAATTAACAATTTATCGACGATCTACTGATTCGGGATGACTAGGGATGATTTTCGATTGAGGATGGAGCAACAATCTCGGGAAGTGAGCAACTAATTAGCAATAAATTAGCACAAAAAGAATATGTCGGGAATAGAGCAACAAATTATCAACAAAAAAGCATTAAATTTCTGTGCAACTTATTCGATTGTGCTGAAGTGTGTCAGCTTAAGAGATGTCATGTTAATGAATATGTGTAATATAATCAAAACGCATTTCTTATGTATAGTTGTTTATGCTTGTCGCTCGCAATAATTACTATATAAATTATTGCTAACTAGAGACATAAACAACTATGTGTAAGAAATGCGTTTTAGGGATGATTATGTATATAAATTTATATTGTAGGAAATCGATTAGAATAACGTTTTTATTCGAACATTGAAAATAACCCAAATAGGAGTCGAAACGTATTTAATTATTATTTATTTCCACAGAAATATATACATTTAGAATAAACATCCAGCTTGGTTCGTAGCTCCTTCCAATTCAATTTATTATTTGTCGTTTTAGTTAAATTAACGAGATATTGAACAGTAAGTAATTTATAAGTAGGATTAAAGATAACTTAAACTGAGTGTAATGTGATATTAAAATTTAACAGTATATGCATAGTAAATTAAGTTTATCCTAATCTATCACAATTTATCCATTTGAAGGCAACGGATATATGTTGTACAAATATTTATCAATTAATTTTTATTAAATTGATTCATATATGCATTTAGATATAAGTATGATATATTAATAAAATTATTACATATTCGTTGCCTCAATAAAAACATTAATTCATCACTCACCAACCGATGCGCAACAGTGGAGTTAAATCTGCAACGTCGCTATGATGATTCTGTAACAAATAAATTAAAATTCAAATTAAAACAGAATAAAAAAATAATCATTTAACTTTAAAAAATAATTGCTATACGAACGCATGTAGTTAGATTATTTGTTAAAAAATAATCATGCAATTTTGAAAATATAATTCTTATAAGCATCGAATTTTTTGCACTTATTATTTAATTAGATATAAAACAATTAAATATGTTATCTCTAAAATAATTATATATTTTTTCTAAAATAATTACCTATATATTCTCTAAAGAAGATCTTAGAAAATAAATTTGTTTAAAATTTTAAAATAATTTAAAAATACTTAAAAATTTTAAATAAATTTATTTTTGCTAAAATCTTCTTTAGAGAATATATATAATTATTTTAGAAAAGATATATAATTTTATCTAAATTTTGAGTAACTTTTCTTTTATCTAAATTAAATAAAAGGAGAGTTACTTACAAATTACTTACAAATTTTATACAAATTTATTTTTACTAAGATCTTTAAAAAAAATACATAATTGTTTTAGAGAATATATATAATTACTTTAAAGAATATATAATTATTTTATAGAATTGTTATTTTATAGAATTATGTGATAGAATAAATTATTTAAATCATTTTATTTAACAATGATTTAAAAATAATCATTTTTAAATCAATATCAAATTAAATGATTTAAAAACATGTAAAAAAAGGTTAATTTTACACAAATAAAAAATAATATTTACCGCAAGGTTGCTCCACCGGTGCCCGATGTCTCTTCCAAACCACCTCCTCCTCTCAGAATATGATTAACATCTTGCACAGGACACTCGCGAATAATAAAATAATCACGCACGGACTATAACTTGAGTCCGATAATTTGAACGGCACTCCCGAAACGCGCGACGCGACGAACCAGCTGCGATTCGTTTATTTTTAAATCGGCGGCGAGGGTTAGCTTCCCCTTGGATTTTTACACGAAGAGAATGATTTTACTCAATATTTAAAACTTTATCTAAATATTCAGATATATCAGAAATTTTTAAATACTGATGAAAAAACGTTCTTTTTGTGTAAATATCTTCTGGACCCTTCTGGACTAAGTCAAGGGATGTTGTATTCGTGAGAGGGAAGATAATCTGAAAAATGTAGCTATTATCTATATTATTATGCAATCGGTTAACTTTTAGAAACGAATATCACATCTGCAATTCGTTATCATTGCGAAATAAAGTCAGAGCAGATAAAAGGACTGAATCTTTTACTTAGACATAAATGATCTAGAATGAAATAGGATAGAGATTAATAAAAAAGAAAAATGTTTCTTTTATTACCGATAATAGTTACGGTAAATTTTTTAACGGATCTCCGTATAGAATCGAAAAGTGCTCAAAAAAAAATTTATTAATTATTAAACCATATTCATTGGAAAAACAGAAATTGCGATTTCTTTTGCACGAAAGTCTTTATATTAATATTGCTTTTTTATGACTCGTCTGTAATACCGTTCGTATAGACAAGTAACTGTGCCGCTCTTCTTCATATTTCTTTTGAAAAGTATAATCGCGAAAAATGCTAGATATAGTACGAAAATTTTATTTCATGAATACGATTGCTAGTATAATTAATTATTCATAAAGCTTCGTATTATATTTAGCATTCTTTGCGATTACGTTTCAAAAGGGAATGTAAAGAAGAGCGGCAAGCAATACGGCTACCTGCCTGTACGAGCTTCGGTAAGACAATGACTGTACGATAACTATGCATAAACATGACGTACCGCTCCGTACCATCCCGTGCCAGCCCCACTTCAAGGTCACTTGCGCGCCGCCTGTCTAACTGTCCAAATATTACGCATATTACAAAATTAGTAAAATAATCTACTCGTTTTAATATTCTTCGATGAATATTACACGATGTTTTGTTATACGTTTTATTTTTTGAATTCGTTACGCACACAACTCATTTTAGGCTGGTATTCATAGTGTCAGAACTTATATTCAAGACCGTCTTGAGTACAATTTTAAGAAGTCACGAATCAGAGAGCCGTATTAGTGTCTTAAGACATTACTTAAGACATTACTTAAAACATTACTTAAGACAGTCTTGAAATAAGAACGAACTATGAATACCGCTCTTAGATATCTCTAACTTATATACCTTTGTAAATATATAACATGAATTCTATTTATACCCATTATTATATTTAATCCAAAATGTTTTATAATTAAAAAAATGTTTGCATTTATATGAATATATGACTTATTATTCATCTTTATTTGAATGTAAATCTAAGAGAGTAGTAAAGATTAAGATATAACTCTTAGTACACACCTTAGTTTTGAGCAACATTACTATTTGGGCATCCTTACATAATTAATCAATTCGTGTTCGTGAATATTTAATTTTCGTAGATTAATGTGTGACGCTCGGAGCAATCGTACCACACGTCTGTCTTCTACCCCGCTCACCGAACGAATGCCGAAGTGATGACGTAGTCAATCACCCGGTCGCTCCCCCCCCTCGCTTTCGCGCGACCCGTCACCATGCTTTTCACCGGGCGCCGTTTAGATTATTCCGTATGAAAAATATTAATGGTTTATTCAATTATACGCATTTTGATAAACGGGTATTATCGTACATTTCGCGCTTTGCTTTGTGGCACCTCACCTTGTTAAATCATATATTATAATATTTGCGCGGTTCTTGTAAACGTAATCAGTACTTGTGTTTGCGTAGAGCATTTTTGATATTCCAACATTAATCAAGTTTGATATTCCAACATTAATCAAGTCTCAATTTTTATTATTCTTTTAAGTGATTCATTAATAATTTAAGGTTGATAATATTCTATACATCTTTTATATATAAAAATACTTATATATAAAGATACTTACGTAATGCCAATCATGATTCGATAAAATACTGATATTTATTTAAAACTGATATTTAAAACTGATAAAATACTGATATTTATTTAAAACAATTAAAAAATATAAAATATGTTCAGGAAACTTATTTAAAAGCCTACCAGCTAAATAAAAAATAAGTCAGAAGTGAATTTATTTAAAATAATAAATATTAAATAATTCTTTTATTTCTTTTATTTAAAATATGTATTTTATCGGTTTTTTATCGAGTCCTATGATTTCATATTTTAAATAAGATTCTGAAACACATTATATATTTATGATTTTAAATAATTCATAACAGTTATTTTATCGAGTCATGATTGGCATTATACGTAAGTTTAAAGAATTTTTAAAACACAGAATAATTTACAGCAATAGCAGTGTCATAAATAAATTTTTTAGCTGAAAAAATTAAATAATGATTGACAAGACATTCAATACTTTTAGCCAAAGCTGCATTTAGCGCAAATTATTCCGCAATATTAATAAAGTTGTATCTTTATATATAAAGGATGTACAGAATATTATCAACCTCTAATTATTAGGGAAACATTTAAAAGAATAATAAAAGTTGAGACTTGATTAATATTGGAAAATCAAAAATGCTCCATGCACGCAAAACACAAGTACTGATTACGTTTACAAGAACCGCGCAAATATTATAATATATGATTTAACAAGGGCTAGAGGACTACAAAGCAAAGCGTGAAATGTACGACAATACGCGTTTATCAAAATGCGTATAATTGAATAAATCGTTAATATTTTTTCACACGCAATAATCTAAACGGCGCCCTGTGAAAAGCAATGGGACGAGTCGCGAGGCGAAAGCGAGGGGAGAGCGGCCGGGTGATTGACTACGTCATCACTTCGGCATTCGCTCGGTGAGTGGGATGGGAGACAGACGTGGTACGATCGCTCCGGGCGTCGCACATTAATCTACGAAAATTAAATATTCACGAACGCGAATTGACGATTAATTACGTAAGGATGCCCAAATAGTAATGTTGCTCAAAACTAAGGTATGTACTAAGAGTTATATCTCAATCTTTACTACTCTCTTAGATTTACATTCAAATAAAGATGAATAATAAGTCATATATTCATTCATATAAATGCAAACATTTTTTTAATTATAAAACATTTAAATATAATAATGGGTATAAATAGAATTCATGTTATACATTTACAAAGGTATAAGTTAGAGATATCTAAGAGCGGTATTCATAGTTCGTTCTTATTTCAAGACTGTCTTAAGTAATGTTTTAAGTAATGTCTTAAGTAATGTCTTAAGACACTAATACGGCTCTCTGATTCGTGACTTCTTAAAATTGTACTCAAGACGGTCTTGAATATAAGTTCTGACACTATGAATACCAGCCTAAAATGAGTTGTGTGCGTAACGAATTCAAAAAATAAAATGTATAACAAAGCATTGTGTAATATTCATCGAAGAATATTAAAACGAGTAGATTATTTTACTAATTTTGTAATATGCGTAATATTTGGACAGTTAGACAGGCGGCGCGCAAGTGACCTTGAAGTGGGGCTGGCACGGGATGGTACGGAGCGGTACGTCATGTTTATGCATAGTTATCGTACAGTCATTGTCTTACCGAAGCTCGTACAGGCAGGTAGCCGTATTGCTTGCCGCTCTTCTTTACATTCCCTTTTGAAACGTAATCGCAAAGAATGCTAAATATAATACGAAGCTTTATGAATAATTAATTATACTAGCAATCGTATTATGTGAATATTCATGAAATAAAATTTTCGTACTATATCTAGCATTTTTCGCGATTATACTTTTCAAAAGAAATATGAAGAAGAGCGGCACGCGGTTACTTGTCTATACGAACGGTATTACAGACGAGTCATAAAAAAGTAATGTTAATATAAAGACTGTCGTGCAAAAGAAATCACAATTTCTGTTTTTCCAATGAATATGGTTTAATAATTAATAAATTTTTTTTTGAGCACTTTTCGATTCTATACGGAGATCCGTTAAAAAATTTACCGTAACTATTTATCGGTAATAAAAGAAACATTTTTCTTTTTTATTAATCTCTATCCTATTTCATTCTAGATCATTTATGTCTAAGTAAAAGATTCAGTCCTTTTATCTGCTCTGACTTTATTTCGCAATGATAACGAATTGCAGATGTGATATTCGTTTCTAAAAGTTAATCGATTGCCTAGTAATATAGATAATAGCTATATATTACATTTTTCAGATTATCTTCCCTCTCACGACATCCCTTGACGTGATGGAAGGGCTCAGTATCCAGAGGATATTTACACGAAAAGAACGTTTTTTTCATCAAGTATTTAAAAATTTTTGGATATATCTGAATATAATATATTTAAATAAATTTTTAAATATGATTAAAAATCATTCTCTTCGTAACAATCCAACGGGGAAGCTAACATATCCTCGCCGCCGATTTAAAAATGAACGAACCGCAGCCGATTCGTCGCGTCGCGCGTTTCGGGAGTGCCGTTCAGGTTATCGGACTCAAGTTATAGTCCGCGCGCGATTATATTTTATTATTCGCGAGTGTTTTACGCCAGTGTCCTGTGCGAGATGTTAATCATATTCTGAGAGGAGGAGGTGGTCTGGAAGAGACATCAGTCACCGGTGGAGCAACCTTGCGGTAAATATTATTTTTTACTTGTGTAAAATTAACCTTTTTTTACATGTTTTTAAATCATTTAATTTGATATTGATTTAAAAATGATTATTTTTAAATCATTGTTAAATAAAATGATTTAAATAATTTATTCTATCATATAATTCTATAAAATAACAATTCTATAAAATAATTATATATTCTTTAAAGTAATTATATATATTCTCTAAAACATTATTTTTAAAACATTATGTATCTCTAAAAATTATGTATTTTTTTTAAAGATCTTGATAAAAATAAATTTGTATAAAATTTGTAAGTAATTTGTAAGTAACTCTCCTTTTATCTAATTTAGATAAAAGAAAAGTTACTCAAAATTTAGATAAAATTATTATATATCTTTTCTAAAATAATTATATATATTCTCTAAAGAAGATTTTAGCAAAAATAAATTTATTTAAAATTTTTAAGTATTTTTAAATTATTTTAAAATTTTAAACAAATTTATTTTCTAAGATCTTCTTTAGAGAATATATAGGTAATTATTTTAGAAAAAATATATAATTATTTTAGATATAACATATTTAATTGTTTTATATCTAATTAAATAATAAGTGCAAAAAATTTGATGCTTATTTTTTAACAAACTGCATGCGTTCGTATAGCAATTATTTTTTAAAGTAAAATGAATAAAGTTATTTCCTTACTCTGTTTTAATTTGAACTTTAATTTATTTGTTACAGAATCATCATAGCGACGTTGCAGATTGAACTCCACTGTTGCGCATCGGTTGGTGAGTGATAAATTAATGTTTTTATTGAGGCAACGGATATGTAATAATTTTATTAATATATCATACTTATAATATATCTAAATGTATATATGAATCAATTTAATAAAAATTAATTGATAAATGTATGTACAACATATATCCGTTGCCTTCAAATGGATAAATTGTGATAGATTAGAATAAACTTAATTCTGAATTGTAG
>NW_012130071.1:4998608-5016717 GCF_000143395.1 Atta cephalotes
CCGTAATCAGTCGAGATATTTTGAAAATTAATAGATGAAAATTTATAGATGATGTGCTGTCTCGGAGTGACTAAGGACGGTTATCGAGGGTTGAGGATGGAGCAAGTTATATCGGAAAGTTAGCAACTAATTAGCGTAAAAATAATGCCGTATTTTTTAATTATTTTTTATTTTTTTGAGTGGCTGTGCTAACTTTATTCATACGCTAGCAGAACTATTGTTTCTTCAGAATTGACTGGAGCAACAAAATCGTTAATAGAGCAACAAATTAACAACAATAAAGCACTAAATAAACTCTGTGCAATTTTTATTCGATTGTGCTGAAATGGCTGTGTCAGCTTAATAGACGTCAATGTAAATAAAATTTCAAGGACGCTGATAAGCGACGCTTAGACTCGTATTAACACTATGTAGTCTCCGAAATCTTACCCACATTGATTTTTTTTATGGCTTTGCGTTTTGCTCCGGAATTCGAATTTTAAATTTAACGGACACGTCTAATTTAATATATTTTAAAATAAACATTGTTCATTCTCTGTGTTTCTCTCATTCCTAATTAATTTAAGTATATCATTATTACACATTAAGTTTTATTAAAAAATAAAATTTATCTCATTTGGATAAAAAATGTATTTGTGTAAATTAATTTATTAATATATCACATTTTATGTTAAATTTTTATGTTTTCGGAGAAAATTAATTCTATAATTTTTAATTAAGAAAATTAAATTAAATCCCTGAAAAAAAATTGCTACAGCACATTTGTTTATTCTTTTTACCAAAATCTGTAAAAGGATAATAATAATAAATACTTTCCATTTTTTTATCGCACGCAAATAAATCTTTTCAAATTAAAATTTAATATTGATCTAATAATTTATTTTAAATACAGTAAGTAATCAATAATTCAAATTTTTTTTAAAGAAATACTACATAACTTATATATATTAATTTATTATTAATATTTTATAATTAACTCGTTTAATAGTAACTAATTAACTTCGATCGCATTTTTTAATTTGAGAGCTATTTATAATCTCTAGATTTTTACATTTTAATTTCAATAATTGCACTAATTAAATATTCTAAAATATGTTATTAAAATATGTTATTAAAATATTGCACGATAATTATAAATGTCTATATAGAAAGAGATTATGGAACATTATTAATAATTGTTAATATAAATTTCTGCTGAGCTTATTAATACAAAACAAAGATCTTCAAACATCTTGAATAAACTAGAATTGATGTAATGAAGCTTCGATTCAGAGCTTAAGTTTAAATTCGTCAACGCAGCGCATTGCAATCCGTATTTTCGACGAAACTGGGCGATAAACCGAACTGCAATTTCATGCATACGTCATCAGGAATGGTAGGAATCGTTGACAGTGAGCATCACGTGCGACGTATGTCGATCGTTGCTGAAATTCTCTCGTTGCTCCTAGACGCCTACAAATCGTTCGTGAATTCCAACAGAGAAGCCGACGTCGGCATTTGCGAATTATACATCGATCACGATCGATCGGTGATACCAATAAAGACAATCGCGCTATACAGCTTGTTCTATACAGTATCAATTCAACGAAATTTAGCATTCCGATATACATATATAATATATTATAATTAGAATAGATAGGACAGGAATTTCATGACATTGTGTAATTTTTGTTTAAATATTAATTCAAATTATTAACGCATACGATATTGTATTAATTCATGCTTACATTTTATTAAAATTTGCATAAAATATAATATGTAATTTGGTTTGAAAAAATCTCAAGTATCTTTATATTGTTAGTCTTTTTCTTTAATATTTAAAATTTACTTTGACAAAAATATTAAATTAAAATTTTAATAATATTTAATTTAATTTTTTCTTTGATATTTAAAAATCTATCTGATTTTTAATATAAATTTATATTTTTAAATGTATAAAAAAAAATTAAAATAGAATCAATTTCGATTTTTAAAGTATGAAATTAGTGATTTCTGTTTGTCAATTGTAAATTAATCAGTGTAACATCTCCATGTTATCTCCATGATCAAAAATATTTCGTTAAAAACGAGATTGCACGCTTCATTGTCCACGTGCTTTCTCAGATGACGATCACATCTGATTGAGCGTATCAATTTTACAGCGAGTCATGACTCTGCTGAAGAGAAGAACTCTGAGTAGGACTTGATTGTGGAACCGATCGCATGAAAAGACGAGGGGAAAATGAAAAATGATGGTTCCGAATTTTGTTTTCTTACGCGCGTTCGAATTTTCGGCTTTAAAAGCCGTTAAATATCGAGAGGGAAAAAAGGAAGTTGCATCAATGATTCAATATTTACGCACAATACCGATGAAATTGGTTTCAAGAGTTCCATGCGTCAATAGATCCGTTGTAGAAAGGCCCCGAACATTTTCCTCACGCACATTTCTCGAGCCGACACCCTCGCATGTGAAAACCATTTGGAACTACGTCATGGAACACATCGAAGAACCCAAGTCTTGTAATAGCATTGCAATTTCTCGCTTCCTATTTCTCGTGAGCTTAAGTAATAGCGTGCAACAGACGAATTTCCGTGACAACAATGTCTATTCATTATCGATCCTGCAAGAATTCTTCGTGGCTGTTCTGATTTATTTACCATTATACACATAATAGAGGATGGATTAAATGCTAATAATGGCTAACGTGAGTTATTTATATTTTCTCAATATAAGTTTATATATTCGCTTATACGAATAAATATTGCAATTAGTACGATTTAATAATTATAAAATTAAAATCTATAATTTAATAAACTAATTAATTTTAATTATTAAATAATTGTATTTATATATTTAATTATAAGTTAATTAATTCGAATAATTATAAATTTTAGATTTTACAATTACTCACTATTCTCTTCAGAAATATGCTTCAACGCATTTTTATCATTACATCGATATTACTAATTACGATAAAATACTTCTCGGTATTGTTCATATATATATATATATATATATATATATATATAGAGAGAGAGAGAGAGAGAGAGAGAGAGAGAGAAGAGAGAGAAAGAAAGAACATGTACATATTAAATTACCAACATTTAATAAATACTTAACGGTGAGAGACGCAAAAATAATTTATTTAAAGCATAGCAATGCGTCATAACGACAGCATTTTTTCATTCTTGGTACATTTCGTATATCAATGTGAAAACTATGAATGCACATTGCAGATTGTAAATGCAATTTAAATAAGAGTACAGTTTGGAATGTGCATTTATAGTTTTATTTCACATTGACATACGAAATGTCCTGAGAAGTTCAAAAAAGAACGCTGGCGTTATGACGCATTGCTATGTTTTAAATAAATTATTTCTTTAGCAACTAAATTATTTTATCGATGACGTAAGAGTATCTCGTTCGTTCGTTGGACAAACTTATAAATTTGGCAGCTCCATTGTCCATCACGTGTTCTTCGAGGATATATCCATGTAAAACCGAGATATGACCGGCTAGCGACGATATGACCCTCGCGAAAGATACGCAAAGTAATTTCTGCCGTCTGCACGCACGCACGCACGCGTGTATATTATGCCGCGGTTATCACGATGCTGCATGTTTTACCTATTCTTATTTTTTCCTCTGTTGCTTTTTATCTTTCTTCTTCGAGGTGCAAATGGATTTTATGTCGCGGGTTCATTGAACCGTCCCTGCCGGACGCGATATACTTGATCGTTAAAATAGAAAATACTCGGCCACCATGCAACGTAATGAAGATCACGCGTTATGTACTCTCTTTCTGTCTCTCTTTTTCTCTGTTAGAGTATTATGGGACACGTGGCAAATGTCCGCGATATTCACACGCAAGATACGAAATGCAGAGACTCGCGAAACAGACTAGATCGAAGATATGCGGATAATAGCCCCTCGAAATGGAACTATTGTATTTTATAGAGACTATCTGGTTGCACCAACAACTTTTATTCTTAGAGATTCTTTATTCATAGAGTTGCTTTATTCATCACGTTTAGATTTGATACTGTAACTTTGTTTAATGTAATTATTGATGAAATATAAAACAGGGAAATTATGTTCAATTAATATTATGACCAAAAATAAGTTTTATTAAATAATATCAAATAAAAAATATCTAATTGCTGAAATATATTATTTATTATTAAAATATGAAATGTTGATAAGAGAAAGCTCGCATTTGTAACATAATCTCATTCACAGAGAATTGAGGAAAATATGTTAGCAAAATTGTCATTCAATTAATGCATTCTTGTGTGATTTGTATTTAGAAACTTTATTCTCTCAAATTTATATGTTAAAATTTTTTAAATTAAAACATCTTAACTAATTTTGTTCCTTGCCTACTTCGTGTTTAATTCTTACTTTTATTTGTTTAAATTTTAAACAAGTAGGAATCAAATAATTTAATGTATCAAAATTATACAATTTATCTACCAATTAATTTGAACCTCTAATTATTTCAAGTTTATTATTTAAAGAATAATTTTTTATCTATTTAATTAAAGTATCATGTTTTTTAAAATTTTTTATGAACGAAATTATGTTACAAATAAAAGAGCTTTTTCTTATCAACGTCATGTTTTAATAATAAAAAATAAGTATTAACATCCAAATATTATTTTTTCGATTTTCTATTATTTAAAAAACCTGTTGTTTTTATAAAATTTTAATGCGAAAGTAAAAATATGTAAAATATTTTAAAGAATGTGAAATCGTATATTAGAATTCGTACTCGCTTTTTCGTAATTTATTTATTAAATTTTTGTTGATAATTTATTAAAATTTTGCTGGGATTTGCTCATCGTATTATCACTGGTGCAACACTGACACACTTCCATCAATTGATCCTGAAACAATATAATTCAATATAATTTCTATCTTTTTATCCCGCGTAACGAGATCTCACGTAAAAATAGATATACTCAGCTGTATGTTGTTATCAGCTATTATTTTCTAATTCATTGTCATCAAATTCGCTTCTTTTCTGATTCAACTTTATTGTCTTATTTGCCGCGATATGAACTGATTAAATAGATCTGTTTTCTGAGGCTGACCTAGTATACATTTCTGGAACTTAAAATTAAATACAGTGCAAAAAGTATTCATATAGAAAAAATATTTAAAAAAAAACTTATTTTTAAAAGATAAACATTATCTAACGAGAAATGATTCATCGATCATTGATGTCGAATGGATATCAGTCCGATGATTTCACATTAATTTGATGTTGATTTAATGTCTAATTAACGGTTATTTCTTGCTGAATAATTAACAATTTATTTATATAAAGAATAAAATAGACTGTATATGTATTGTATTAACTGTATTGACTACATGTGTATTAATTATAGAAAACGTCATCTTAAAAATAAGCAAAAATTAAAAATTGTATTGTTTGGACACTCAAAGGTATACAGTAGAGAAATTTAGCTTCTAAAATCATGCGAATCTCGTTTGTTTATGTTAGAACAGAATGTATTCATTGTATAAAATTGCTAATTAACGTTTTCTACAAATAAGGCTTCTTTTATAAAAAAATTCCTTGAACGAATATTTTTTGCACTCACTGTAATATTTGATATTTGGTGAAAGTGAGAAAGAGAATTCTAATGCAGTTCAGTACAGAAATATAAAACAGACTTAATATTACTACTAATTATGATTACCGTGTTGTCCATTTATGAGAACAAAACTTTTTCCCGCAAGAGATGTTCCACTTGAAGTTCAATGTTCATGGAATCATTTTATTCTCTTTTGTTATATATCCAACGGTATCCAATAGTGTATCTGTGTATCATCTTCAAGAATTTTATAACAGTTGCAAAGCTGCTTCTTTTGCAGCCAATGAGTGCATTCAAAATGGACAAAGCTGATCGCCAAACGAGTGAATATAATTGATTGGTTCTACAAGCAACAACCGATCATATTCATTTGCTTGACGAGCAGGCTAGCTTAGAGAGCCTAAAAATAAAGATCGGCTAAAGCTCAACATAATGTTGTGAAACCGGAAATCACATGATCTTGGAAATATGCGCACAATGAAAAGAACAGGGAATAAATTTAATTTATCAGAATGTATATTCCAATACATGATCTCTGATAAGTTGAAATTCTTATTCTCTGTTCCCTATTCCTTTCATTCAACCCTTTACTCTCATATTCTTCTCTCACTCTTACATTCGGTTTCACAACAACATGGCAGAACCAATCACGGATCGAATCAGCATTGGCCTTTGTTGACTTGAACGCGCCCAATGTTACAAAAACAAATATAGGTCGCGAACGTTATGAGCGCCAAATGAAGCTCGATTTCACTGTATGTTTTCCATCTGACACGAATACAAAATGCAAGGAAGTTTATTACACGGCTACTAATCGCGTGTTTCGATAACAACGTTTGATTACGACTGTGAGCATTTGTCAATAAACACGCTTTTTAATTCTTGCGTTACCATTATTTTTTAACACGTTTTCGGACGAATGAAATAAGACGAATAAACTTGAAATAAACCGACATTTTCACGTCTTTCGATTGATTTTCGTTGCGTAGGAGACAAAATATCGAGGCATCCGCGAATAACATCACGTCAAAGCACGATCGGCGCGAATGAACACACCGGAGTTTCATTACGCAACGTAAATTTCTTACTTGTAATAGTCGCATAGTGTTTCTCAATTAGCATCCAAACTCAAATCAATATGTTCGTCACCTTCGATGACCGTGTGAACACAAAACTTGCTTTCAGCGAGAAATACGATGCGGTATTTGTGATGTTTTCTCAGCACATGACGTCACAATTAAAATACGCGAGAATGCGAGAGAACTTCTAAGCGATGATAATTGATTTACCTAATTGCCTCGAAATAATCCGACATGATGGCGCAATTAAATTCTTATATTGTGGAGAAATGTAACTAGTTATTTTACGTTGTAATTAGCGTACAATCAATGATCTTTATTCTTGTCGATACTCCCCAAACGCTGATTTTCGATAAAACATATCAACGACTACAAAAATAAAACCGACATCTGTTTATGAAAGCGTTAATTAAGTTTGTTTAAATGGAATGCATTGTTAAATCTGTTCTTAGTAGCTGAGTAATGTACACTTGTTATATTACAATATACTTAACTTTCTTTCACCAACATAAAATTTTCATCTTTTATCCACAATTTAAGGGATTATGTCTACCCGTGACTACATTAGAATATTTTTGGAATTTTTTTTAAATTTGAAGATTTAAAAAAACAATCATATATTCGAAATTATAAATATACATTTTAAGGATTCTGCAGTAATTATTTTATAGTAAACTATAAATAAATGGAGAAGATATCAATTATCTGCCAGCGGCATTTTTTTATTAATTCTTTTTAAAGACGTTTTATAATGACACTCTAGTTTTGAGATCGTTCATTTTAAATAAAAAATTCGACCAAATTTAGTTGGTATACTAGATTATTTAGTATCCAATTGTTTATTATTTTGAAAGATTAATTTGTGACAAAATGGCACTTGTTTAAAATTAAAGTTTATTTAAAATAATTTTCGACAATATCTCTCGTTTTTCATCTGTAAAAATAAATTATTCAACGAAAACAAAAAAGTCACCATCAGACAGACTAGATTTTTATATATTGAGTAAGCAAAAGTTGAATTTATTTGATGCAGCGGCTGTCGGAATATTTTGGTTTTCGAAAATGCGATTTTGAGGAAAATGCGTTTAAAGTTTTAAGCTAAATTTACTAATTACATTTACTATATATACTTTATTATACCTATACTTATATTTATTAATACAAGTATAAACTATACTGATATAGAATGTTATTTACTATAGCAGGAGACTGCCTTTGTACCGGTTTGTACCTGTTCCATGTTCAATTCTGTATACCTTAAATTCGCAAAAGTTTGTCAATTTTTGTTTGTCGAAATGACTTAAAATACTTTTCAAAAAATATATATTTTTAAAATAATATACTTTAAGAAAAATGTTGAAAATCTAAAAATGCGTTTTTTTTTTAAGTTTATAGGCATAATCTCTTAATGCCGTTAAAAACCGGATAGGTAATCACAGTGAAAAGCGCGATTTCGAGTATAATTGTGATGTCGACGGTGCGGAGTAGAAAATTAAATCGAGAGACTTCACTAGTTTCCTATAAATCGAAAGGAAGCAATGTTTCTTGGTATAACTGAGATCGGTATAATGATGTAAATAATGCATCACTTGGTTGATGTAAACAATGCACTATTAGGAATTCGCATTTCTTGTTTTCCTAATTGCAACATAGAGACAGGTTAAGACAGATGAATTATTAAGCATCATATCGTCTAATGACAACTTAAAAATTATCATTTTTATAGTAAAAGAATTCAAATTTACAAAAAAAGAAAGAACATACTTTTATTCTTTAATAATTAGTTATCATATCAAAATTGTAATCTAAGATTAATATTCCAAAATTTTAATTAGATTCAAAACATTAAACTTATTTTCTGGTATAACTTATTTTCTTCGTTTTCTAAATTGTGTCGTTGTAACAAATAAGCAATATATGCAAAGATATATATTTTGATTTATCGCATGTAAAATATGGACTCACACGATGCTCGATTTCTTGAATGATAGCATGCATGCAATCATGCTTGTTTTGATATATGCTAGAATTCGTTCATGCATTGAACGCTGCATATACCTACATGATTTTTATATTTATTATGGATTACTTTACAGCTTACTTCCTTGCATGCACCAATCAAAAGAAATAATTGCTAATTTCATAGTTATTTGTCAAACATTATACTGTATGCATCAAAGCAAGCATAGCAGCATGCATGCATGCGTGCATGCTTATCATTCAAAAAATCGAGTATCGTGTGATTTCACTTTTTTAGACAATTACATATGTCCGAATGAAGATTATGAAAGAAAGCTATTTTTATATTATTATGATTTCTTAAACCATTTTTATTTATTCTCTAGTTACGATTTTCTTTAATCTATGCACATAATTTGTTTGCTAAAATTATTTTTCTTTTATATTTTTCTCTATTAAATATGAATACATAATTAACTTTTAATACAAGACACGTTGTTATTCGTTTAGGTTGTTATTTATTCATATTAAAAAAATAAGCTTATTATTCTTTAAACTTACTCCTATTTATTTATTGGCTTATTTACCGAGCTCACTTATATTATTTATTACTTACTTACAGAGCGATAGATCGCGTTACATTAAAATAGCGGTCGAAATAGCTAATAGAAAAATGGTCGGCATTCGATTCAAATAAAAGAATCGCGATATTCTGATACGTTTAGAGCTCTAGTCGGCATGCTATAAGTCGCCAAAAAATAGTGAATTTGAGCCATTAAACAAATTCGTTGCGTCGGATCAGAAGATTGTGGGAATTTTACTCATCCCAAAGTAAGTTTCACATACGGAGGAAGTATCGATAATATTGAATCCAACGATAGTACAACTGTGATAAGTGCGCGTAATGATAAGCCATTGCCTTAAGAGACGTTCACGCGAGACATTCTTGGTTAAGTAATACGGCGAAATTTGGCTGTCTATTTTTTTTGGCTCAGCGAAGAATTGAGAATCGCGGGAGTTGGATTTTTGGCCGGCCAATAATTTTCATCACTTTGAGTAACAGAACAATACGTCTTTTGAACAATTCGAGTTTCTAATGATAATTAAGTATATATATATATATATATATATATGTGTGTACCATACCACGTAAATCCACCAACGAATGACTTATTAATGCAAACATCCATCAATGCAAGTAAACTCCATGCAGTTAATTACATTATTGATATGAAAATTATTAAATTATTTTACGGATTAATTATGGACATGTTCATGTTAATTAAAATATATAATATTCGTATATATAATAATTGGCTGATATATGTCTATATGTAGTAATTAATTTTGTGTATTGTGTGTGTACGAAAGTAATAATTTTATATATTCAATAACTGGCAGCGATTATTTTCTGCATTAATCGTGACCGGTGTTTGTAGTTTTTTCAGAAATTGCTTGCAGATTACTTATTGTATCATATATTATTATTGAGTGCGTAGCGTAGTGGCAGTGTACCGCTATCCCGGATTCGATATCAAGCAGATTCAAGAATTTTTCACGCGCTCGTAGTTCCTCTTCGGTTGGTCTGGCAAACCATCAAGAATATCTATTGTCAAGAGAACCTCTCAAAAATGTCGTACGGAAGTACCTCGTTAAATTGAAGGTTCCATGTCTCTGTGTACAACTTGTGTGCTCACCTAGCGCAGGCATACTATGATTCTTCTATTTATTTTGCATATAAAAGTATTTAGATAATGATATCAAAACACCAACAGTTTACAAGATTTATATTTTATTCTAGCATATATTGACATAAAATATTAAATTCGTAAACTATTAATTTTTTGTACCTTAATACTTTTATGAACAGAATAATGAGATGAATTAATTGGTGGAAAGAAAAGCTGCTTAAAAAAAAAATGTATGAATTTTTTAAACAACTATTTTTTGATATCACTATCTTAATACTTTTATATGCTTTTTTATACTTTTATATACTTTTATAGAATAAGTAGAGGAATCATACTGTGAAAAAAATCACACAATTTCATTAAAAATAGTAGAGGTGACTTCGATCTTAAAAAATGACCGAAAAAATTTTTTGTTTATCATAATACGTCCCCCTTCGAATCGAACAAGATTTCCTGTAGTATTTTCTTGTATCATTAAAAATAACGAATACTTTAAATAATCAAGTTAGGAGAAACACCTTGTATACGTATAAAATAAAATCGTTTATAATATAATCTTTGTCAATTATAACTAAATTAAATATGTTATTAATAGTTCGGTATCGTTCTGGATATAAATTTTTTTAAAGAATAATCCACAACTAGTGGTTTACTCTATATAACCATAAAGTATCGTTTCTCTAAAAAAGAGGGTTGTTCATTCTATTAAATTTATTATTCATCTTTATTTCTTTTGGTAAATAAAATATACATAAAATATTATTGATTACAGATCAATTATCTACAAGCACTTTTGCGAACAAATAAAAATTTCAGAGAACAATTACATTTGCTTACACGTCATATTATTGCCTGCAAACACTTGTGTGAAATAAAATTAAGAAAACGAAAATTTATTTGCACACATGTACTATTCACTCAAAAAAGTTATCTTATAGTTATAGCGAAAATTATCTAAGGACGAAAAATAGTAAAATAGAAAAATTTCTAGCAAGTACTGTGATATTGGTATGTATTGCATCTAATCATATAAATGACAAAGATAGAATTTAGATTTGTGCTATAAATTCTATACGAATGCAGATACATAATTTTCTATTAGATAAATTTTCTATTAGACAAAAGCAGCTATAATTCTAATTGAAGCAATAAAATATCATTTTGCGTGCTGTTTACAGATCGTTTACATGCACGTGAACTATATGAGATTATGATTTGTGTTTTTAAAATAAAGAATTTACCTTTTAAAGCAAAAAATGTTGCATGTAGACAATCGAGCTAGGCAATAATTTTTGTGTGCGGACCAACTGTCGGCAAATGTAATGTAGCGAAACGGTACTGTAGGCAATCAATTTGTTGGCAAACGGAGTTTTGTCCCTTTAAAGAGAAAGAGAATAGCACATCTATTTATATTTATATATCAGAAGAAGTTTTTACGTAGAATGTTATCATAAGAATATTATGGCGATGATTCAATAATTAAGACAAGAACAAATTACTAATACTCTATAATATCAATTACTTTAATATAATTAATGTTTATCGACTTATAATAAATGCGTAACAGTCATACATACAAAAACCGAGAGTATCTTTACTAAGAGAACTTCTCTCTAATAAAAATCGTTCGAAATCAACATTAAACAATAGATATAACAATAGATCCCATATGACTGTGTATAATCAGCATGCACACCACGCTCAGCGTGTTATTGTAATTAATATTATTGTTTATAAGATATTGTGTAATTTAATTAAAATTTTAAGTATCAGATTATAATATATTTTAGTAATGATTATAATATATTTTTTATTTTTTTTGGAATTATTACTTGTTAGATTTATTATAAATTAAGTATTGTAGAGAAAAAAAAATGTTAATATTGTAATTATTGTATTTATTTAAAAAATGCATTATTTAATTGAAGTACAAAATATTGATTTTAAATATACTTTATTAGTTAAGATCACTATTAGGTGTTAAATTATTATAAATTAATTATTGTAAATTAAAAAGGAGAAAAATTTTGTAATTAATATTATGTTTATAAAAAATTGTGTGATTTAATTAAAATGTGAAGTAGCGATCATAATCAGTAATGATCGTAATATATTTTTATCAGTCAGAATCATATTATTTATTAGATTAATTATAAATTAATTATGTAGATTAAAATAGAGAAATTTTTGAAATTAATATCGTGATTATATTTATATGAGATTATGACATAATTGAAATATAGTAATTTCTATATTTTTTATTAATCAGGATCACTGCTAGGTATTAAATTTTTATGAATTATTATATAAATTAGTTATTATAAATTAGAAAGAGAAAATTACTATAGTTGTAATCATTACGTAAAATTATTACATAAATTAACTAATAACGAAATGTGTACAATAATAACTGTCAATTATCGTGATTATTTTCTAAATTAATTTTCTAAATTAATCACGATTATTGCTTGATGCTTGTAATTATTGTATATAATTGTTAGTTTAATTTAAAGCGTGTGAATTGTCAATTAATTCTATAATTACTATATTTGTTGGAATTATTTATTTGATATCTGAATTAATGAATAGTATTTTACATTATAGTAGTCATTTAGATAGATAGATTTTAATATTTTGAAATGTCTGTAATATAATAAGCGTGTGTAATACATGATGAAAACTTTATTGGCCGTTAAAATCGTGTTTTTATTTTCGAAAAATAAGTTTAATGTGTTAAAATTTGCCCAAAATGTGAATTTAGAATCTCACGATTATCATAATGCGTAACAGACATATACGATCGTAATTAATCTGTGACACGCGATTAACGATGATAAAACACATATTCATATTTGTATGGTTGGAATCATAATTTTTCAAGCATTGCATGTTAAATTGCATCAGGAGTGCCATTGCGATTGTAATAAAACGTATATGATTTATGTTTTGTATCTGTCACTGAATGAGTGCTTTTCATGAAGAGGAGTAAGATTTAGCAACAACATATATTGAGTAAAAAGGATTATTTTTTTACACGCAATGACTGGTAAATAAAATCATTTAATGATCTTTCTTTATTAAATATCGTTTACATGCTGAATGATACAGTGATTGAATTTGGAGAACATTACACTGAAATCGAATTATAGAAATGTTTCAATTTTAGTTTAATATCAAATTTAATATGAGGCTTCCAAATTGATAATTTCATCTAGATTATTTCTCGACTAATTAAAATTTTCTTAATGTTTTTCCCATTTGATTTCTGTTTAACGAATTTTAGAATTTGTTTAGAAATAACGTAAAGCAAATTAAGTTGTTATTATACTTATAACTTTAGTTTGCGTAATGAATAATAAAATATATATCTTTACAGAAACATTTGTGAACGTATGGACTTGGCAATGCTGTTGAGTTAATACTCGTATTTACACAATTTATATATAATATTAATTGTTTATTTACTATGATTAATATCATTGCATTGTGACTATTTCGTACACAGGTCAATGCCATTATGACAATTGCATTGAAATGGCAGTTTCTTTGTAGAAATAATATTGCAATCATAATTATATCTCCATTCAATTTTTTACAAATATAATTTATAAATTAAAATTGTAAATTTGTTAAAGATAAAGGCAGATATTATTATGAAATTATGAATTTGAACCGTCGCATGAGATACATAAAATTTTTACGATGATGCCAAAGGCTCGTATTATCAGCTCCTATTTTCGATACGATCCGCATTCCGAATAATCGAGTATCAAGAGAACTCGATAACGAGAAATCGATATGACATGATACTATTTATCCCTTGACGAAGTTTGCAAATTTCAGTCATGACTAAACTTTTCCGACATTTTGGAGTCAATGTACTTAAAAAAATATTAAGCCTTTTTTATTTTGCTTTTAGTAGATATTTATTTTACGTACATTAAATGTAATCATATCTTTGCAACTAATTGTAATTTTAAGGATATCCAGAGAATATTAAAAATGGAGATACATAATTGTATAAAATTATAATTTTGAAATTACCTTAGTTTTATATATATATATTTTATATATATATATATATAGCTTCTCAGCATAATAAATTTAAGCATAATGCAGTAATTTGATATCGGAATGTTATTAATTCTGCAAAACATTCAAACATTCAGATTTACGTCCATATGTATAAATTTTAATTCAAGGATAAAAAGAGTTAATTCGTGCTCGTGGAAAACGCGAATCGCGTTTTTTACAGAACAAGGTAATAACGGTAATCCTTTGATCTTTCAATTCCACTGGCGCCTTATCAGTGGCGAGATGAACCGAGAGAATGGGAAAGAGATGGCGGTCGGATTATTCTAGGAAGATGGTAAGAATATTTCAGCTCAAAGTTCCACGTTGCGGGATACGCGCGTGACATTAATTCGGCTTTCAAGCTATTATCCACGCTATGACTGTACGTCGAAACGGGCTCTGTGACATCACCGTAATGTCTCTCCGTGCATTTGTAATCTCAATCTCGCGATCGTAACGCTGACAATGTTTATGGAGATCTATGTACTTCGAAATTGAAATATTTGTTACGAGTCATTTGTACAATTGGCAAGACGATGCAATAACAATTGCAATAAAGTATTTGTTGTATTATTGAGATGAGTTAAAATATGTGAGAAGAAATATATTAAGTTTTGATAAATGTTTATTGAATAGTACTAGCTGAATATTTATTAAATGTAAATATATATTTATTAAGTACAAGAATAATTAATTTTATTCAACAGTAATTTTTTTTAATTAGTAAATATTTATTTAATTATAAATAATATATTTATATTAGATGTAAGTAATAAATATTAAGTTAATACCATTTAAACAAATATTTATTAAAATTTAATACTTTTTTTACTATAATAAACAATAATAAAATAAAAATTGATGTTAATAATATGAGATTTAAACTTTAAAATCTCGTTTAGAATATATGCTGTTATAGATTTATTTATTACATATTATTACACATTATTACATATTAAAGACATATATATGAAATATATGTCCTGTTTTATATTTATAATATTATTGAAAATAAATGTTTTTGATGCCACTCTCGGTATGACAGGCTTTCTTTTCCCCATTATTTATAAGTTCTTTTTTATTAATGAAAGTACATATATTTACTTGGAATCATTATATTCTTTAAATTCCGATGTTTTGATTGAAAAAAGTTTTTTACAAAATATTCATTTTTATAAAAGTTATAAACAATTGAATTGGATGTTTGTCATATCCAATTATATTGTTCCTGTAATGGTATCAAAGGATTAATTACAAATTTAACATAATTTATTATAATATACTAGAAATATATAAATTATTTATTTTGATTTTCCGAATAACAATTTTTTATCTTAAATTTGAAATTTAATTCGTTCTAAATATACATATATTACACGTATATGTAATTTCTATTAAACGTTTTTACGTGATATTAACTTATTATATAAATTTCATTTTTATAAGGATAATTATAATATGAATGATGAAAATTAAAAAATACTAAATTTTAACAACTTTTAATATATTTACATTTTCATGAATTTTAAAGCTTTTCGGTAATAAAATATCTTTCTATTTAAAATATCTATCTCATATATATGTTATAAGGACTGACAAACGTTAAAAAATTTATCTAAAATTCCCCAAACGTTCTTAGAAAGCTCGTAATTCATTTTATTCGCGTTACCAGTACTCGGTCGAACTCAAAGAACCATCTCGGAGTGTGGTCGGGCAAACTAGTCAGACAGTAAGAATCAATGCTCGTAAATTCGGATGGTTTATCGCGGCGAATGGTTGGTCATAATTCACATGGCCTAAGTCGGTGGGTTGAAATGACATAACAGAATGTCCTATCATACCGTTTTCCAGGAATATTGGAGTCAGTGTGATGACGAATAGTGATAGCGAAAATAAACTCTGTGGCAAGATAATATTTAGAAGTTGTAATATTAGCAATGTCATGTGAAATTTATATTTCTCAAAAAATCAGAATTTAAGTTTGACTTGATAATCAGTAAGAGTTAATTAAATTATCATAATGCAATATTTTTAAAATACAATTAATAAAATACAAGACCTTTGTATAACAAAGAGAAAGTGAGCAATCTGTTATTATTGATTGATTGATTGATTGATTGTGTTTTCGTGAAGTCTTTATCGTAGAATATACTGTAATAGCGAGTTGAAAATCTTGTCAGGTACGAAGGATCAAGATAAGAACTTGGAAAGAGATCGAGCGCTCGGACAGGCTATCGTGTCTCGAAATTATTTGATTGCTTTTGTTACCCTACTGTGACTATATACAGACGTTTCAGTAAAGTGAGCAGATACACACACTGCAGCCAAGTCACTGAATGTGGCCATGTATACCTGCGGCGAATGGTTGGTGTGGTTCCGAGGAGTTAATTCATGCCTCCTGCGTTAGCTGGACCAGCTGGCGCAGGTTGTTCTTTGTAACAATTCCGACGTTTTCCAGTAACACCCGGCCGCGGCATAAGGTTAATGGAAATTTCTAAGAGCGAACTATTGGCCCGTCGAACCACAACGGAGCTTTCAATAAATGAACAGTACCTTTGTACTTCACGAAGTGCCCATTAATATGTCATTATTTCGTTCATGTAATCGCGTGTTCAATAGTAAATTCGTTTTCGAATTGCTTTTATAGCCTGAATAGAGATTGCTTTTTATCAGAGTTCTTTCTTGTGAGCTTTTAAGAAAAAATTTTAATGAAAGGTAGGTAAGGATTATATATACTCGATCAATATAAATTTGATAAATGCGATTGTGATTTTATTATTACATACAATTATATATAGAGGAAAAGCTTCTATTATTATGAGATATCGAGTTCATTTTGAGTAAATGCTAGAAGTTTAGCAGAATTAAAAAAAATAATCGGTCATTTGGAAGGGAATTTAATAAGCTGTAAGATAATGTTAAAATTTAATTCAAATTTCATTTTTTTTTGAAAATGAAAGAAATGTAAAAAGTGAACAAATCACAAAGTCAAAAAATTGTGCTCCTAATATGAAATGCCTTGAGAAATCGATAAAACGCAAAATATATCAGTATTGCAAAAAACTTCATTTAATGTTTCTAAAATGTAAACAAACATAGCCAGCGTGCGCGAAAAATGAGCAATAGATTATATCCAGAACTTGTTTTCAGTTGGAATCAAGCATCGCAGAAATCGAATGTTCATTCCGGTTATCTTTTTCATTATTGTATAACATAACAATTATACTTTAGCAACGATTTTTACTATGACACAGGAGCATGGGTTATTTCATTATAAATACCCTGGGTATTTTTATATTACGATTTCCACGCCTTATGGTTTTACGATCATCAAATCTAACTTCTGCAATTAAACATATTTCATAACTCGTATTTTTCTATTAGTACGATCTTACTCTATCTACTACATGAAAAATTTATTGTCAAATATTTATTTTATTTTTTTATCAAATAATAAACAAGGTTTAAAGGCTTATCTCAATGAAACTTGAAGACAAATTTTAATTCTAAAATCTTTTTTTACAATGACTACAGGTGATCTAATAAATGAACTTTCTATTAAATAGTTTTCAATCCAAGAGCAATAAATTTATGGTAAAATCAATAGATAGTGATTAATAGTTTAGCAGAAACGTCACTATCTTATATTAGGCGCTTATCTCGTAATAGAGAGCTTTCTTCTATATATATATATATATATATATATATATATATATATATATATAG
>NW_012130071.1:5017525-5019489 GCF_000143395.1 Atta cephalotes
TATATATATATATATATATATATATATATATATATATATATATTGAAGAAGATGATAAAATAATATCTTGATTTTCGATGAAAATTATTTTACAATCGAAAAATCAGCAATATGAAAAGTATTAACTCATATCACTTATTAACTTATTACATCACATTGCTTATTAACAACTTTGTAACTTAAAATTAGAGTTAAAATGTGAGAATTGAAAAATTATCTAATGTAATTATTATTCTAAAACTTTCGAGTCTTGATTGCACGAGTATGTTTCAGATATGAAGAAATGAGCCTTTTTCGTATATCTATATTTTTCGGATACATTTTAAATACCTGTAGAAGTAAGAATTTTATGCAATAGATGGGTTCACAGTTTCCCAGAAACAGACGAGACAATTAATAGGAGAATGTGCCAAACACGAACGCGATCTAAAAAAACTTAATTGGAAAAGGTTTTACAGAAGGTAGTATTTGAAAAGATAGTTTCTCCGCCTTTTGCGCGATTTAACGCGTAGAGTTTGACGTGTAAATAATCATTTCTACGTATATCGCAAAGAGATAATTATGCGAACCGACAAATTGTCCATTTCGAAATCCTCAAATGGATTTTGTAACTAAAATCACGCAACGCAAGATCCTGTTATTGAATGTTTCGTGTCCTGCAGGATAAAAACAATAGATTTAGGCTGGATTGTTCCATTTTTCGATAAACTTCAACTCATTGTCTTACTCTCTTATTCTCTTATGCTCTTACCCTTTATTCTTTTATTTATCAAATAGATAAATTATCACATAGTTTATCCGAAGATGAAACAACTGGCCCATGATAACAATTTAAATGCTGGAAATGAATTATGTCTTTAAGTTTTTTATTGTAGCATTTGGTGATGTTAAAAAGTAAATTATTTATTGTCAAGAATTGTGTGTGAGTAATTTCTTTTATTGGAATAAATGTTTTATTAATTTATGTATGAAAATATATTACTTATTGGAACGTCTTGAATTTTTTTGTTTAATTAAGCATAATGCGCTATTTTTTTACGTAATTAAGAAAGAGAGGAACGAAAAAAGAGAGAAAAAAAATAGAAAGAAATTTTTAATTTTCTCAGGTAATATATGTAAAATGATAAAAAATAAGTCACGTATAAAAAAATGTAAGTTCTGATTTTCTAAATATTAATTTCATAGAGAAGTATTGAGTATATAGAGTATATTGAAATAATATAATAAGTACAGCATCTATATTAATTTTATACCAAAAGTTAGAATTTCTCTCTTTAATTAAAAATGAATAATGACTTTTGATAATCTATCAGAGATTTCAGTAGACTTTTTACTTTCCTAATGCTTAAATTAAAATCCTGAAAATCAGCCCTCTGTCACATTAAGGATCGGTCAGAGCTTAGTAATCCGTAAAAATAGTGAGAATCACTTTAGGTAATCCATCATGTTGACATTTCAGACCACACACCCGAAATGCGACACATTTTACTTCAAATTAATTTTTTTATTTTTATAGGTCAAATATATTGTTGTCAAAGATATATTTTGATTTTCGAAAATACAAAATTAAAATTTTTTCACATTTTTTTCTTTATACTTAAAAATTATGTTCACAACTAAATTGCTTCCTTTTAATTTTGCCGATCATATCTTTTGATCACTTCTCATGAAGACAGAAATTCTATTAGAAATTACCTAATGCGGAACAGTACGTGACTGTCGAATTTATCTCGACACCAATTGAGGGACGTCTTATCAAACATGCAGGCGACAGGAATTTTCTATCGAGCCAATGTATTTCACTGAGACAGAGAAAGAGTGAGAGAGTGAGTGTGAGAGAGAGAGAGAGAGAGAGAGAGAGAGAGAGAGAGAGAGAGAGAGAGAGAGAGGAGGAGAGTCGGTCGGAGGAGTAGTAGTTACGTACGTCGTACTACGACGAACGGAACGACGACCGACGCGGACGG
>NW_012130071.1:5019924-5026268 GCF_000143395.1 Atta cephalotes
CGACGAGTAGACGACGTACGTACGTACGTAACCGTAAGTAACGTAACGTAACGTAAGACGACGAACGTAGAGAAGAGAGAGAGAGAGNGAGAGAGAGACGAGAGAGAGAGAGAGAGAGAGAGAACGGGAAGGAGGGAAAGCTTTCGGGGGCGAGAGATTATCGAGTCTCTCACGGAAACGAGACCATCCGCCGGGGATCGCGAAAATCCCTCGCGCGAGATTTGTCATCCTTTATACGACCGCCGGCGCGCTCGTGTCAAAGGAGTGACGCACACGGGAAGCTTTGTCAGAAATACGGACCCTCCACTTACCTACCTACGTACATACGCGCGCGCATATTATCCGGCTGTTTGCATAGGTATATGGCCATAGTCGTCGTTCTGGAGATGGTGGCAATATTTGCGCGGTCCTGACAGGAAGACAATGAGATTCGACCCGACACGCGATATACAACTACCCTCTCCTGGTTCTCCCCAATGTCTCTTCTTCTATCTCTCTGTTTCGTTCTCACTCTCTCTATCTTGTCCATTCTCTATCATCCACGATCCACCCTTCAACTTCTGTTGTTCTCCTCGTTATGTAGCCTCTACGCTTAGACGTATCTAGCCGGAGAAAAATAGAGCTGCGAGCGTATCCGACGATAATCCCGAATTGTTAATCTTATATCCTTCCGAAATTAATGTATACTTTGCATGTCCAAGTAATCGCGACGTTGTTTGCTTCAGTACTTATTTTAAAGCGACTTATCTCACGCTTCTTGCAAACACTATTAAATAATCAGCGACAGAAATTATTCTGTAAATAAATATTTTAAATAAATACATTGATAAATATATTTTATTGATGTATTTTTTAAAAGTAGACACATTATTCAATATATTTAGTTAACGATTTTTAAATATAAATTAAAATGCATGCATATTAACGCTTTATAAAATATTTACTTCAGAATTTCTTGTTAAATGTTGGTATTGTGAAGCTCCGAATTATTATTTTTTATTTCGTTTTGTAAACTGTGGAAAATTAAACATGATATTTATAGATATTTTAAATATTTGTTAATACATACATCACGCAATACATTCTATTTAATTAATATTACGCTAGGCTGCTCTTATATATTCATAAGTGACAATTACATTTTATTATGATTTATCGGATTTATTAAAGCAAATTAATGCTGTTCCATTTAACTCCATTAAATTCGTAATGTCATTTGCATATCGTTTGTTATTTTCATTAAATGAATATATCGTAGAATAACGTACACTTGCACACGTTATAATTGTTACACATTACCTTATGAAAGACATAAATATTTTTATCGATTTCTATTCCTGATCCCAAAGCCGTTGTTCGCTCCCACGATCGCAAAGTGACCTACCAGCCGTGACACAGTCTCGAGAAAGAAGGGAAGAGTTCAAGAGGAGAAAAAGGTCATCTGTGAAAAATTTTCACCGCAATAGGGTGTAACCTCCAGGGATAAGTAACTGTCGCTTCCGTTGCCGTGCTTCCGTGTCGCTCTAAGAAAACCCGCAGCTTTCACGGCTTTCGGACAAATTGTGAGAAGAATGATGTATTGGCAAGAGGAGGCGACGCGAGGGAGGAAATGTTGAAGGACCTCCCGGCGTGTTTCTTCGAGTTTCTTACATCCGCCTGGAGGACTCCTTGGCCCACCAAGATGTCTGCCCGTACAACCGCCCATTACGTCTATTGTATTCTAGTAGAAAGTCCTACTTCTTCCTAAAAAGAAGAGCACCATTCCCTAACCGGCTACTATTACATTTTCCTGCGTTTTAGACAAACGGACCCTTCCGTGGTCGAAAACACTGTCAGAAAGAAAGATTTCTCGCTGATTGGTGCAGCCGCGTTTTATCTTCACGAGCATCTCTTTTGTGTGCACCGGGCGAGCGCGTCTAAAGTTTGGCGCGAGTCATCTCGCCGCTGGATTAATTTTAGTTCCGATAAGGACACCGGTTGCGTCAGGCAGAGGAAGGTGTGAGAGTAGCAGGTAGAAGAATGAGGGATTTGTAGGATCGGGGGACTATTACCGTCGCATAACTTGATATAGGACCTGATAGCGTATTGTTTTTGTTTTCTCTCTTCAGTATCTTTCCGTCCATTGATTTTTATAGCTCTTTTATGGGTATTTGTGTTGTGTTGCGCGTTAATGTTTACGCATGCGGTGCGTAGAGCTAAATTACTCTTTTCATCGTGCATTGTTAATATACATTAACCTGCTTTTCGATAACTAATCACCAATTAATTTTCCAATATAACGTAACCATTATCAGCTATTGTAATACTCCAAAATTCGCTATCGCGATTCGTATTTCGTATTAAACGTGCCTGTCTGTGATTTTGAAATATATATGATTAATGTACAGACGACGATACACGATATTACGTATTCCGCGCTGCGATTGATACCATCGGATTTGACGCTAAACGCGGGATATGAAGATAGGCGTAAAACAACCGTGGCGTAACATTAGAGTGAAACACATTCCGACATTACGTCTGTGACATGCCATGTCTTTCGACGTGCACTTTCCCCGCCACGTTAGTTTCACCATAATTTGAAGCGGCCGACAGGTCGGAATGTTTATACCCCGTGGATACTTTACCCGTCCACCGCTCTGTGGCCTAAGCCTGTGATATATAACGGGCAGAGTTGACTAATCCCTTTTGCCCCTTGCGGTCATGGCGCGGTGTACGGAATATAAGTGGCCCTTCGTCTCCTCCGAGATATATTTCAGAATTATACTGCCGCAATCACTTGCCAGTTACAAGTTTGTTTTTTTTCTTCTTTCAATTTCAAACAACATACATTTTATATGGCACAGTTGAATTCTTACATCCTTTTACCGAGATTCCCATGCATTACGAATATAAAAGTGAATGATAGATTAGAGAATCTCAGAGAATCTCTTGAATGCAGAAGCATCGCGCTATATCTTTCAGCTTTGAGGAAACGAACTAAGAATAATGACGATTATTAAAATTGCATGTTGATATATGAAAAGTTATAATAAAAGATAGCCAATCACATTATCGCACAAAGGAGCTTCATATTACATAATGAAGGAATGTCTAAAGATTAGTGCTCGAAGGTTACAGGTACAAGAAATGTTCATATAGATTTATTTAATCTTTTTACTTAATCTTTTAAATAATTAATTTAAAGTATTCTAATGACGATTTTGTTAAATTTAGTTAATTCAAGAAATATATTTAATCAAATTATTTTAATGACTATTTCTGTTAACTTTTATTAAATATTTTATATTATACTAAAAAATGTAGTTATTATTCTTTTGTTTTGTTGTGAAAAAGAGAATCAGTTCTTGATTAATTTTCTCCGAATCACCAGTCACGTATACATTTATAACGCACTCTCTTTGTTTTTAAAGAGCAGCAAGTATATCCACGCAGTGCAGCAAGCAACGACGACGTCAATTGTGAGGAAACCTTTCTAGAAATTAAACTCGCTGGAAATCTAATTTCAAGTAATCAAGCTTTCGCCACATTTCACTCGTGCTGTAGCCTGACTTCACTCGCAGTCGCCACCTTTTGCGGAAATGAATGTACGCGCGTAATCTCATAAAAACACAAATGACATAAAGAGATTCTTGCGCAAATTCCAGAAATACATCCCACGGCAGTTTGAGAAAGTATACTGAGCGCCAGTCTGCGGTCTCGTTTCGACAATCAAATTTTATAATTACACTGCTGCTTTTTATGAAACGCAGCTATATCTTCCGTTGATTTATACACGCGTTGTACATAGCGTGTACCTATTTTTAATGATCACTGTGCTACTTGTTTTTAACGATCTAAAAAATATTAGCTTTACATTTATATAATCATAAATTAAGAACTATTTTTTAAGATGGATATTTAAAATTTTAGGTAAAAAAGTCTCATCGAGATATATATTGAGATATATATTTCTTATTTAATTCGAATGCGATTAAAATAAATATATGAAATCAACTTGAGATTTATAATTATTTAAATATTATACAATCTAAAATTAAAATTATACCAATTTATATTTATATAACTGTAGATTTTCATGTGATTAACGGATCAGCGCGTCTTTATTTTTATCTCAATTCCAATTAGCTATTAGGGCTATAAAAGATGAATGGTAACAAGTGGCCGAATATCGAAGCATGTTTTATAAAGCCATTATTCGGGCTTAAGTGAATACATAAACAGCGGCTATTCATCAAACTGTCCTTTAGTCTGCCCGTGTCTTGGCCTTGTAAGGTACGATCGACGCGGTTACATGACTAATAAATAAGACGTACGCGAGCTGAACGATTTCAGTCGGTCGCTCGCCGACGAGCCTTAATATTATGCGATACATGCTACGATATTTCGCTACAAGGGCGCACTTTGCCGAACGCGCTTGTCGTATATAAACGATGCGATTTTGTAGTCGCACATGTTCAACAAAATGAATAAATACATGCTGTCAGAACGAATATTCTTATACAGTCATTATTTTTTGGGTGGGTAAGTAGTTCAAGAAATATAAATTAAACAGTTAATCTTAGGAAAGTATCTTGTAGTAATAATTAATGAATTCTATGGAATATGATATACGATACTAAATATTGAATTTGTGCATTTTGTGAAATTATAATTCGTTAACAGTACAGTCTTTAAAATTTCTCTTTGCTATTAAAAAATATGTTAAAATGAACTTATTTATGTTTTGCATTTTGTAACACTATTTAGAAAAGCGAAGATGAATATTGATGCGCAGTCAAGGTTTTATACCTGCATGACAAATTTCGAACACGAAATTATACGGACATTAATAGAAGCTAAAAAAAAAAGATAAGATTCCTAGAAAACGAATCCTGGGAATGACATTACTCATCTATCCAAAAAGTATAACGATCGAGGTCGCGAAATTAAGTGTAGAGAGGCTTTAAATGTAAGGTCTCCGACACGCGCAGTAAATCATAACCACATTACGGAATCGTCTTGACTGGAAGACGTTTTCAGATGACGCGGAGACGAAGATTTCGGCGGAATGATCGGGGCAAGGAGAAAGAAGAAGAAGAAAGACCAAGACTCTCATTCTCCTTTCGAGAAACACTGTCGACGGACGGGCGAGGGGTCGGAGATGGCAGATTTCGAGGCACAATAATTTGAACGGCGGTCATATTTCACTAAGGCGGCCATGAATTATGGCAGTCGTGGCTGACGCAAATGATTTAGGTTTAATAACGACGAGCCATCCGGCCCAGGTCAGCTGGGCATTGTGAGTGAGATGACCGGGCCCCTTTCTTCTCTTCCTTCTCGATGTCTTCTCCTGCTCTCAAGTTAAGCTCGTGTTTGTGTAACGATATTAAAAAGAAAAGGAAAAGTATGTGTAATAATGGAGAATTTCGTCCGGATATTTTAGATTCTGAATTTAGGATTGAACTAATGATATAATTAACGATATAATTAACGAATAATTACAGAAACAATTATTACAGAGTAATTAATGATTTGATGTTAAATTTTATGGAATATTATTTTGTCAAAACTATCAAAAAATATTATGTGTTGTATTATTGTATATTTTTACATTATATTTTTATTATATTTTTTTGCAATAAAACTATTCGTAGATTCTCTTTTTAACATTTTATTATTAATTAATTATAAACAATGTTTAATACCATTAAAAAATTATTAGATTGCTTGTAAACAAGTGATATTACTCTGGTTCTGTTGATGAATGTATTTCAAGAATCAAGATCGAAAAATATTTCGGCGAGCAGTTTGCAGAATTAGATATCCGATTCATACAGAAACATTTAAGGATATATGTCACATCTTAAAATATTGCTAAAATATAAAAATTTCATGAATTGTTCTATTATTATATCTGAATATTCATATAAAATTTGAGCACAATAATATAATTTTCTTATTGGTTTAAAAGTTTTTTAATTTCTTTGTTAGTCTTGATTTTTATGTATTTTGTATTATGTATTTAAAATCGTATTTTGTAATTTTTATTTGTAAATTTGATGAGAAAATAACATTAAGAATTAAATCAAATTTTAAACATAATGATTAAATAATAAATATTTGTATAAAAGTTTATTTAAATTCAATCTTTCTTTTATTATATACACTTTTTCTTTTTTTTTTAATATCATACATAAACACGAGCTTAACTTGAGAGCAGGAGAAGACTTATTCGTTTAAAAGTTATTGCAAAAATTGCAGAGAGAGAGAGAGAGAGAGAGAGAGAGAGAGAGAGAGAGAGAGAGAGAGAAGTAGTAGTATACTACTACTTACTTAATTTGTTCGTTAAGTTTAACGTTAAA
>NW_012130071.1:5026358-5028068 GCF_000143395.1 Atta cephalotes
GAGAGAGAGAGAGAGAAATATGGTCATCATCATTTTGCTGTTGTAAAACTGTTATAAACGAAATTATTTGCTTTGTTTTTTGCGGTTGATTTCAAGGCATATTTATGGGCTGTATCAAAATATTTTGGTTAATATTGATTGATATTAGCTTATTTTCACTGATTGACTAATACTTTTAGCTGATATTGTATAGTCAAAACATCCTTAAAAACTAAGATCCGCTTTAATCCGAATATAGGATTTCTTTTTAATTAAATTTATTTTCATCGATGTACATATCGTTTATCTATCATTATATATATTAAACATTTTATATTATTTTATATTTCTGTATTTATTTTTATAATCAGCAATATTTATTTTCTATACTATTTTTCATCTGCTTTGCTCTGTCGCACGATATCAGTCTTTTATTATATAGTCACAGACGTAAACTCTTTTAAGAGATCTCGCAACGACTGATGACGCCATTGGTAGTACTCATGCCTTCGAGTGATCAAGAAGTGTATATGTAACAGTATTTCAGTAGAAACGCGATTTCATAAAGGCCATTCGTCGCATAGTAAAATAATATGCTCCTTTGATCATATTTCTTTTCTATTGTAGTTCTTTCTTATACAGCATTTTAAATGATTTCTTAGTTAATATATAATGCAGGAGACACGAGATAAATTCATCGACATAGCTAAAAATTTTTAGATTCATATAACACTTTATTAATTTTTTAAATATTTTTTAATTGATGTTTTATATCAATAACATATTTTAATTCTTATCTCGCTGTATAGCCATAACTTCTAAAAATATTTGCTATTGTTTCAATGAGTATATTTCAAATTATTTCAATAATTATATTTATTTTCAATTTAAATTTAGAAGATAATTATTGAGTGATATTAATATATACACATCAAAACAAGCATATTAATAATTTAGTTTCGTAATTGATTAACTTAATAGATTCTCTTGATTCTAACCTGAAAACGTTTTTAAATTTTTTCCGTTTCTCTCCGTGTTTAAATTGAGGTGGATTTTGTGAAACAATGTGAAATATAATATCAAAATGAGTTAACGAGATAGGAAACACAAGAAAGATTGTATTACTAATATAATAGAGGATGACTGTATCGAAGCGATATTTATTATCGAAAAAATATTTATTGCTTTTTTGTACTTGAAAAGTTATGTTAAAAAAATGTACTTCTATCTATTATCTACGATGAATTTCTCGAAATGTTATGGTTTTTTAAAAAACTTTTCATTTTTACAGTATTTTTAATGCTTTCGAAATATATTTAGCGATGTACTTTAAATATTTTTAAAAAACTATTTTTAAAAATTATTCAATTTCAGTATGATTCTCTCCTTTTAGCGATAAATGCAACATGAACAGATAAGCTGAAAAAATTGATTTGCATTATTAAATTTACGATATCAAATTATATCTACTTGAGGATTTATTTCTAATCATTTCTCGAGTCATTTCTATAAATCTTCACTGTTCTTATTTAATACATTGTCAATCTAAATAAAATAATAAAATAATAAAGTTAAACAATTTAATTCAAGGAAATGTATTATTATTTAATTTAAATTTAGTTCATTATTTATTAAGTGTGTGTGTGTGTGTGTGTGTGTGTGTGTGTGTGTGTGTGTGTGTGTGTGTGTGTGTGTGTGTGTGTGTGTGTGTGTGTGTGTGTGTGTGTGTGT
>NW_012130071.1:5028088-5068360 GCF_000143395.1 Atta cephalotes
GTGTGTGTGTGTGTGTGTGTGTGTGCGTGTGTGTGTGTGTGTGTGTGTGTGTGTGTGTCTGCGTGCATTTTTATCTAATAATATATATTGAATAGTTTTGAAATATATAGAAAATTATTAAAGGCGACACTTAATATTAATATTGTTTTATTTCTTTAAATTGAAATTTCTTTTTATGTATAAGTAATATATATATTTTTTTAAAGAAAAACTAAAAGCTGTAAATGAATATTTTATATGTTTTAAGATTAATAAAACAAATTTCAAATACAGAAAAAGATTATTAAGATTATAAATTAGCTTTGGTATATCTCAGGAAGGATGGATTGAAAGCTGAATCGTGTGCGAAGATTAAAAAAAGAGTCAGAGCTGCGAATGAAGTGAAATGATTGAGGGACAGTAATGACGGAACTACCTGACACGTGACGGTTAATTTCCTCTATTGTTAGAGAGCTGGGGGCTCTTTCCTCGCCATTTCCGTGCTTACTGACTGTACCGAGGCCATATTCTTATACCTACTAGCGCGGATAAAAGAGAGAACTATGAAGCGAATGAAAGAAGTAGTTCTAGTACCTAATACTTAACCTTAATAGGAAGCTTACATGTTACTTATGAGAAAGATTTTTCGTTCGTAAGTGACGACATGTAACAAGATATCGTGTATTTCGGCTGAGAAATTAAATCTGAAGTTTTAATTTAACTGTGTTATCTGGAAATTGATAGGTTCACGATAATATTATGCATTAAAAATTCATTTCTTCTATTTTCATTAATAATTACATAAGATCAAGTAAACAACAATTTTTTTAAATCAAAAAATTAAAGTATATCATCATATTATATATTCGTATACATATATGCGTAATGCAAACTTATTTATGTATTATTTATTTTCGTCTTAATAACATTTTTTAAGAACATTAAAAAAATAAAGAAATTTGTTACTGGAGAAGAAAAATAGAGAAATATATTTCTTCTTCAATTCTATAAAAATTAATTATTATTTACAATAATTAATTATTATTACAATAATTAATTATTATTACAATATACAGTAAATATTTGTTGTTACATGGTAAATAATAAATAATTTGTATAGAATTATTGACTTCAATAACGTATTACATCTAAAAGAACCAAGTTTTTAACTTGTCCTATTATTCTATGATCAGTGGCCAATAACTGTATCATCCTAATCTTGGGAAATTTATTCCCATTAAATATAATCACTTTTTAGCTAATGTTTTTCATTTCATTTATGATGCGAGCTATCAAAAAAGAGCTTCAAGGGATCTAGTTATGAACTAGACTGAATAGTGTTGAATCCATTAATGTCATGTTTCCATGTTTATGCATGTACATGTGTGTACTAGAGTGTTGTGTTTATAGCCGCAGTGGAATTTCAGTTAGTCCCTCGCGGCACGATGGAGATAATACAATTCCGGGTCTCGACGGTGACGCGTATCCACTCTATTGAAGTCCGTGTGTGTGTGGGGCATAAAATAAGTATATCCGTATTCCTAATGCTCAAATCCACTCTCGCCCGTGTCTGTCGATGATCTTTTGTTTCGAACTGAAATCCCAGGGGTTTGCTGTTATTCATATAAATATGTGAAGCTGTGAACGCGCAGTCGAGCTCATTTAGTCCAGGGGTCATTCACACGAGAAATTTTTCCATGCTAGTAGAGATAACGCGGAAACGGAAGGAAGAAGATAAGACAAAACTTACCGTGCACGGTTGAGCTTAAAATTGAAAAAGGGAGCATAAAGAACATTGAATTTTTTACGAATATTATAAAGTACTTCAATGTGACTAGTAATTTTATGGCAAAAGGAATTTTTTAATTAATACTGGATACTGGATACTGGACCACTTAATTTTCATACTGATTAAATATCACATTATTGTAAAATACAATTTTTACTAAATCTTTTTTTTTATTTTTAATGTTAAGAATTTGTAGAGCTCTCTGAGATAAGTTTCTCGATTTTATTAACAAGCATAATTGAGTAGTAGTCAATAATCGGCATATATTGATGTCGTTATTCCAGCATTAATGATGAAAGGCACTTTCCGGCACTCACGAGCCTTTGTTCTGAACACGAAGTCAGGAAGTAGCAGTTTCCTACACATTAACCGTTTTCGCGCGACTCTGTCGCGCGAATTGTGAAACAATGCCGTCGAAGTTGGAGATCTTCGACTAATCGGCGACGTTCAACTCCCGCACCGTGCGGCGCAATTTTGCGAAGATTAGCGAGCAATCAGCCCCTTTCACGACAGATCCCTTCGCCTCGGCCGTTCGATTCAGCCGTACCCGAAACGGTGCACTTTCTTCTCGAGAACATTCGATTTAATTACCGCGAGGAATGATGCAAAGCTATATTCTCTCTCTCTCTCTCTCTCTCTCTCTCTCCCTCTCTGATAGTGGACACAGTCTGTCTAGTTCTGGAACAAAAACGGCTTATTTCTGGTCTTCTGCTGCTGCGTCACTTCCTGCCGGAGGTTCAACGATTTTCGAGGACATGGACTAGCTACGATAGGGCAGAGATAATCGTAATTTCTGTGAAAAATGCTCTATGCATCCCGTTGTCACACAAGCAAAATTTAGTGATAACCTCGATGCTATTTTCGTTATTCATGAACGAACGGAATGTATTAGATTATTTTCCGCTAAAAACTTCTTTGAATAATTACAACTGTCATAGAATAATATGTTATTGTAAATAATTAAATCAACCAGTTCTTTTTATTATGCTTATTATACTTCTTTCGATTCTTTCATTTATTTTAATAATTTCATAAGAATAATTTTATTTTAATATTTTTTCACAAAAAGATTAAATAATTATTAGCAATATAAAAATATTATTATTTTTACAAAATAATCGGCTAAATAATATTTCGTTGTTTTAAAACTAATGTGAAATAAAGAAGATAATGAGTGTTAATGAATGCGCTATATATTTTCATGAAACATAATTAAATAAAAATGATAATAATAATTACTGGCAATATAATACTTAATACTACTACAACTATGTTACAAGAATTTTAAATTTAGTTGATTTAATTTACTAGTATACGAGACATCGTTTAGCGTTGAATAATACCTGTGCAAAATGTCATTTACTGTACTTTCCTTAATTCTTCAGTTTCCTTTTAGTCTGAAGTGATTAATGTTTTTCTTGCGTCTGCAGCGGGTTTATTAAAATTTAGCGACAATTAAAGTTCCACTTTTGTTGCGAATGATATAATGAAATCCTTGATTCTTCTCATTCAAGCGCAGCTTCTCACGCGCCACAAGGAAAGTAAACGGACTAACTGCGTCTCATATGTCAGATTGGTTCCAATTTTACTTATTATGTGACCAACTAACGGTCCTGGTTTTTCAAAGGGTGTTTCTTCAAAGAAACTAACGATTCCTCGTGTAATAGTAACATCAATGGAAATGGAGCAATCGTTCGTTCTCGTTTCTCTGCTTTCTAAAAACGTGACTTGATAAACGAAGTAATACATCGTGGAGAACGTGTGAGTCTATCCTTTGTCGTCATTTATCGTGTTTACTGGCATTTGTGCTAACCGGAACGTTCTTCGAACTTTTACGAGTTCGAATTAAATGGCTCAATATTTTCAATCGGCTTCGATCGTTTTGATATCGACATCCATTGTCATAAGAGCTCTCTTTGTACAATCTATTGCAATTTTTCATTGAGAGATCTTGACCTGCATTTATTGTTTCTATGACGAGGCTTGTTGCATGCTATTATTGATGTCGGATTATTGCTTATGCATTGATCTATATATCTATTATACAATTGAAGGGCTCACTATATACGAACTAACCTACATTTTGTAAAAATATGTAGCTTTTATATAGACTTAAATATGAGTTAGAATTTACTATTGCAGTAAACCCTTCAATTATTATTACAATATAATTACAATACAATACAATATTATAAAGAAAGAAATGTTATTTAAAATTAAAATGGCGTGCAAGAAATTCTAAAAGATTAACAGTATTCCATTTCTTTTTGCAAAAAATAGCATGAGTTATTTGAAAGCATTTAATAATTAGCATTTAATAATTATGATGTTAAGCGACGCGGCTCTAAATAAATAAGAAATTGATGTAAAAGTCACTGCGTAAACAAGTGTCATGGCGTTATCAAGTTTATCCAAAATTCTTTTATCAAAATTTATTTCGGTTAAAATATCTCAGAAATTAAAACCGTAATAAAAAATCTAATGATAGTTTTATTATAAATTTGAACGAGCTTTGCGACCAGCTTTCAATTAAAATCGGTACAGTCATTCCTGAGATTTCAAGATCCCTTAATCCGAATAGATTTGCATTATTTTTCAAGTTCAGACTCATACGTACACACACACGTAAAGTTTATTATTCAAGAGACTTCATAGTGATTACATCATATTACTAAAAAATATTACTAAAAAATTATGTAATGTAAGTGAATATTAACGTACGAATACAGTCTAATATTTAAAGTATATAATATACTAACATAATTTTCGCCGTCCGAACTCGTTCGATGTCATTCGGCGTTGACGACGACGACGCCGATCGACGCCGACAACGCCAATCGACGCTGACCAATAACGATGATGCCGATCGATGTCGACGACGCCGACTGACGACAACCAATTACGATGACACCGACAGACGACGACGACGCCGAACGACGACGACGACGCCGACGTACAGTGGTAAAAAATCCCGAAAGCTGGTCAAAACCTCAAAAATGAAAACTCTTTTGGGATATTTTAATCGTTAGGTTGGCTAGAGGAAAGATGGGTCTGTTCAATAGTAAAAGGGAAATGGGTTTATCGGTTAGACCTGCGTTTCTACAATAGTTCAAAGCTAACCTTTGTGAGCTGTCAGCTGTGTACAATGTGTCGCGAAACGAAAAAGATAAAAATACTACACTCTTTTATAAAGTATATATCTTTGGAGTGTTCGTTTGTGCGAAAGGAGATTTCTGCAAGTAAGGATACAATATTATATTGTATACAAATATTGCTTAATTAACATTTGATATAAGAAAATACTATACAGATCAATAACACAGAGGCGAAATAAGATCTATAATTGTACTATTACTTATGGGTTTCGACTTTTCACACAAAGCGACTTTCACCCTTCCTCCCCCCTCCCCTGCATAAAGGGCACACGACTTCTATAATAATTATAAAAGTCGTGCATCCCTTAAGTAGGAGGAGAGGTGGGATGGAAAGTCCAAACCCATGTGTAACAGTACAATTATAAAAGTTGTTTCGTCTTTGTGACAGATTTCTTAACCTTAATAGTCGTTTACTAGTCGTCAACTTTAATATCTCGGTTTGCGGGTCAGAGTGACACTTTTTTCTGCTAGATTCGTTCATTTCGTGCAAAAACACGTCGAATGAACCTAATTTCATTAAAATCAATGAGGAAGTTCGTTTCCTTCATAATTATCAAAAAAAGATTGCGAAAGATATATATTGATATACACTAACATAATGTCTTTGTCTCTAATTTTAATATCCTTCCTTCCTATCAGTTTGGTTTTTATCGATCTCACAGCACGACGACGGAATTGCTTCACATCTCTTCACATCGTGTTTCGTAATTTCGACAATTGTCGTCTTGCTTCCATCGTTGCGCTAGACTTCACAAAGGCTTTCGATATCGTCAATCATGACCTACTTTTAGTCAAACTCAAGTTATGCGGTCTTTCTTTCTCTCTTATCCTGCTCTCTTGCTAATCTGCTCATTCCTTACAAACCGCACGCAGCAAGTCCTCGTATATAATTCTTTTCCTCTTTTCTTCTCGTTCTCTCTGAGTTCCTCAGAGTTCCAGTCTCGGATCTTTACTTTTTAATATTTTTGTCTCTGATTTGTTTAATGTTTCTCTGTCCTTCGAGTTCTTCATGTATGCAGATGACGTAATTCTTCTCCTTTCACCCATTCGATGCTTTAGCATAGCTGTTCTGCTTTGAATACAGACTTAAAATCTATCACGGTCCTAATTAGATGCCCTGCATCTAAATCCTTCTAAATCCTTGCTGATTGTCGGTTCCTCAACATTGTTATCTTGTATTCAGTCCTACGATATTTCTCTTGATTCTATTTCAATTCCTTCTTCTCTATTAAGATTCTTGGTGTCCATGTTGATTCTTCATGGTCATGGTTCTAATCACACGTAACATCAAGTATCGAGCTGCTTATGCTCGTTTATGTTTTCTTTATTCCCTTCGTCACATCCTTTTCTGCTCTCAAGAATTCCTCACTTCTCAATTACTTGTTATTTCTCTATTTGATTACGCTGATGTCGTCTACGTTCCGTCTTTTAACTAATATCTACTAAATCGTATAAAATTATATATATATATATATAATTTTATATATATATATAAAGCGTATCCAAAATTCTTGTCTCAGCTTCTCCTATTTGTGTTTGTAAATACAACCATATATCTCCGTATTATCAGTCTGGTTGACTTAAAATTTGGTAACGTTTTATTCTCAACCTGTGCTGTCTTGTATTTTTTCTCCTTCGCTCCAATACTCCTCTACATCTGCGATGTCTCCTTCAGTTGAACTCTGAACATCATTCTTCTTTTAACCCTCTTGTCACCTAATAGCAAGATTACTTATTCTTCCCCATATATCGGTCCCCTAAGTTCCGTGCCGCTTTCTCCTACACCTCTTGTCAAGTATTTTAATTCAAAAACACAAAATTGTATATACAATATCTTCGTTAAAAATATCAAAGCGAGCTCAGCGAGGGAACTTAATTTTTGAATCATATCGTGAGAGTACTATTTTAAAAGTACATTCCGTATTGGCGCTTACAGCGCTATAAACATTATTTATGCTTGTTTAATATTTGATAGGCAACAAAGATGAAATGATATTTAAGTGTGTGAACGTTGAAAAAATGAAATGTACTCTAAATGTATAGAACAATCGTAATAAAGAATCACTTAGTGCTATTTATTCGGTTGCGTCTTCAGAACACAGTCTAATTTTAAGATTAGATGTACGTGCGGACTATTATTTTTGTATGTATGATGATGGCTTATTTATGTATATTATTATGTAATCAATGAACAAGAATTACATTAAAGCAATTGATATTAGTGCATTAGTAATTTGTGCCTATCTCGGTTATTGAATCACGATATTCTTTTAATAAAGTTCTGTGTAAATTTTTGGATTTAAAAACCTTTGGATTTAAATAAAGATTGACATATTCTGAGAGAGTGGACCACTACAAATTGCCAATAGCATCGTTTACCTACATCACATTTATCGACAGTTTAATTGCGTACAAAAATGATTGTCTATAACTTGATTACTTACATGCACTATACTGCACACATATATGAGAAGAGGAAAAAAAGACATCATTGTTCAAAAACTGCATTGCACACATAATATTACTGTCTGTATATCGATTACCTGCAAACACACTGTTTTCTATTTTAAAAACACAAAAATTCAGAGAGCGTTCGTTCAATAAATCATTATTACGTTATACACTAAATATTACAAGAAAATAAGATTTGAAGTTTATTATTAGATTATTCTTATAATCACTTTTTATTTTAGTAAATGTGATAAAACATTTTAGCTATTTTTTGTTTTCTATGAAACGCGCGAGTTAATTGTCAACGCAAGTTGATAATTGTGAAGGTAATGATTACAGAAAGTCATTTGGAGTGATTTTCAAAATTTTAAAATATATCGCGATTGTGTTTCGAATATTAATAACGTCACGTGGAGTATATACCACTACTTCCTTATTCGAATTTTGTCGCATAAATAAGCTATTATCTTAAAGTCAGCGAAACAGATAAAACATAATTAATTCCGATATATTTGTTATTCATTTGTTGCTAAAAACTTACCAAAGGAAAAACTTCTTGTTGTGTAAATTTTCTTAAAAAAATGAAAATATTCTACTAAAATATTCTACTAAAGAAAGAGTAAATTAAGAGAAACTTGTATATTTCGAGAGCAACAAATTTAGAAAATATCTCGCTATAATTTTAGGCATGACGACAAATTTTTTATCTTCCTCTTGTACCACCTGTATGTTGAGAAGTTTTTCGTTATTATTTGCATTTATTTTGCAAGTAACGGGTTTTGTCGAAATATTCAAAAACTTGAATATTTCGACAGGAATAAATTAACAAAACATTTCTACATTATTATTAAGTACAATTTCGTTGTTATATTTGTATTGTTTCAGAAATTTAAATTTCCTTTAGCGGAACATCATTTTTTAAGAAAACTTACAAAGCAACAAATTTTTTGGCAATTTTTTATAAATAAATGAACAACAAATAATAATATTAGAATTAATTCGGCTCATTTTGTTCCGTTAACTCGTTATGATAGTAACGACATCTTTATATTTCATTTCGCATCTCTTTTACCATATACAAAATCTGCGCAATGAATATAACGATATTGTTACTGTCAAAGAGTTACAGAATATAGAGTCAGCATTATATTAATAATGAAATTTGCATTAAGAGTTACGAAATTTGCTTGCAAGAGACTTGCTTTGCATACGCGGTGTATGGTGCGCTTCCTCTTATAGACTTCCTAGACGTTCGTCTTACGAGAAGCGCATCTTTCTCGTGCGTACTTAAATGTTAAATTATATGAAGTATTGCAATACATTGGACCAATATATTGCAATATTTCATATAAAATATTAAACAATATTTCTAAAATATTAAACTATATTGTTGCAATATTTCCAATAAAATATTAAAATTTCCATATTGCAGCAATATTGCTCCAATACTTAATACTGCGCACAATTAAAATATAGCTGCAATTTTGTGCTATAGAGGTTGTATTAATTATGATCTGAGGTTAATCACAAATTTATTTCTTTAAGAAACGACTAAGATGTTATATTGTATTCTTAAATTCAAGATGCCATATATTAAGTAAGTAAATTAAGTATGATTTATTCATAAACTGTGGTCTTATTTAGAATAATAGAATACTTATTTAGAATACTTACCGTTATTTAAAGCACTGGAATAAAGCTTCATGTATAAGCGAAGCCCAAGCAAAGCAGATACGTTAAGGTTTAGGAAGAAAAATAAAGTTAAAATTAAGATCAAAACCCTTTTTTATTCTCATAATCACTAGAGATTCTAATAATAGAATCAACTTTGAAATAAAATAAAATAAAATTAAAAAATTTGAACATATAAAAGTTCTTCTAGTCAAAATGTAAAAAAAGAGAAATTATCCGCTTTGCCCAACCCTTCTGAGCAAAGTAGATAGATCACTCGAGCAATGAAGGATAGAATTAATAAAAAAATCAAAATTAGTGCAATCGTCACAAAAGTAGCTGCCAAATCTTCTATATGTAGTGCAGCTTCATGAGCTCATTGGTGTATTGACTGCACTGGATCTAATCTTCAGGCGATGGATTGTATTTTTCAGAACATACATCATATTGTGTTGTGGAAACAAGAAGAAAAGTGAGAGTTAAACAATCATGTGCCTTTCGAAAGATCGTCTGTATCTCCTTTTCGATATTTTCAATGCAATCACATATCGAGTAAAAAAGATTGACCACTCGTTTTATTCCTCCATTTATTTTGCCCAAAAAAACTTTCTTGGCGAATTGAATTTGGGAAAGTTAGAATAAGTTTAAACAAGTGAAAAATTTTAACCTCGAATACACATCTAAAAACAGAAAATTCTTATAAAAAATTATTCACACTGATTAAGAAAAAATTACTGTTAATAATTAAGCTATGTATATCTTAACGAAAATATATAATTTCTTTTATTTCTCTATCAAACACAAATTAGCGCAATTATATATTGTTTCACACTTTGGCGTTGTCAGGCGGTCAATCCTTCAACTCATAGTATTATCTCAGATAAATAGAAGAAAATAAAAAAGATATTTAATTAAAAATGAAAAATATTCACTTTGCTCAGGGCGTTCGCTTTGTCCGGACTTCTCCTATCATGTTTTTGTAGAGATATCGTGTTTTTGTATAGATGACAACGGAGATATTTCTCCAACATCTCCGTTGAAATCTGCGATATCTTTTTTTAGAATTACGTACATAGTAACAATAATATCTCATTCATGTACTTGCAAATATCGTTCTTCCGACGTGTTGTCACAAACCCATGATAGCAAACTTTTCATTTTACAAATTTTTCTCTCAGATTGATTTTCCTCAGATTTTAAAGAGTATTTATACTTAACAATATCAACAATAAGCGTTGTTGTCTAATTATAATCTCGAATGATTTCATATTTTTAACAGTCCACGTGGCGGCAATCGAATCAAGATTTTTTTTATCATTTACTCGACATTTTATCGAGTTTTATCAATCAAGGAATCAAATGTTTTCACACAATTACATTATTTTGTTCCGTGCATTTTTTTTGGAACAGTAAGAATACCTGGCTAAATAATGCTTTCTATCTTTTCCATAAAAAAAAGATTTTGGAAAAAAGATGTACGGAACAGATCTGATGCGTTGCTGACCTATCATATCTCTGCATATTTTTCAGAAAGGATATCTCCGAAGTTTACTGTGAATCACGAATGATCTATTCTGTATAAAGTGAGCACTTTTCTGAAGCGAAAAGTTTATATTTTTTCTTTATTTTCATCTAATTCCCATCTGTATTACAAAGTTTCACGAAAAATTTAAAGAAATTGAAATATAATATAAACGGTAACTTTATATAAAAATGTCGAATATTGTCATATTTGTTATTAATAATATTAAAAATGATATAAATAACTTTTTTTATAATATCGATAATAAAATGTATCTTTAAAGTGTAAATGCAACGTATTCTCAGTTTACGTATATGAATTCGTATGTATTAAAAGCGTCACTTTGGAGCTACCGAATAACTAAATGTTTTGAAAAGCCGTTGTTTGAACTTTTTTTTTCTTTTAGATGTCAAACATGTTTAAAACATGAAAATTATTTTTCCTTAAATAATTTTTATTTTAAGTTTTTGTAAGAAAAATCTTTCTTACTTTAAGCTGTACTTAGAAATATTTAATAATAAGTTGTTTCTAGTATAATAGAGGGATATTAATATATATTGTAACAGCAGGAACATGTAACATAGAACAAAAATAACAAATGTTATAAAAAAGATATCAATTAATTGACCAACAATTTTTTCCTTCCTAATATTTTTATACATCAATAATAACACCCTTTCTTCATTACAGTCACTGTTGCCGCTGGGGACAAATTAACAAGATGTTGCTATAACATTATTCGGTTTTTTTCTATGATGCGCATGCTGCTATGCTTGTTTTAATATATTAAATTTAATTTTTAATAGATATTTACAAAATTATAGCACAATTGTGTTAAGTAGATTTATATTTACCCACAAAATATATTTAAAAATTCTTTTAGAAGCATGGTCTCTTATTAATTTGTTTTATATTGAAAGTTGGGACATTACAGTAATCTCTATCCAATTCTATCACGTGTTACCTTCATTCCTAGAGGTAGAGACAAAAGTAATAAATAACACTCTTTAAAAGAGTTTATTTACAAAAACTGATGTAATATATTTACTATCTTGTAGGATTTATTTATTACATAAATTAGCGATTATAAAATAGAAAAGCAAATAATTATGTTTGTCCTTGTTTCCTCTAATATACAATTTTCTTTATCAAATAAGTAACTTTAAATATATGTAAGGATTATTTATTTTGTAGACTTATGAAGATGATGAAAGTTAACCGGGAGACGCGGACATTATCGTATATAACGTAGTAAAGTAAGTATTAAGGGATACACAAAGTATTCAGGAAATATTTGGTATCGGATACTTTTTTACTAACAGTTGGCTAGCTGGATGTCATGAGCTGGATGATCATTAGTATTCGGCAATATATCGGCTGAAATTTTAAAATTGCGTCATTGATACAAACTCTATTCTTTTCAAATGAACTTTTTGCACAGCTCATTGTTCCTGTTCTTTTTTTTACATATGTCAGGAAGATAAAAATATTATAATCGCTATTTTTTCCTTACTTTTTTTTATGGAATTTGTATTTCAGATATCTGGAAAAATATCCGAAATCCGGTTAGATAATTACCGAATTTGATCTAATACCGCAGTATTCGGTAATTCTATGACCCGATGCATTCTTAGTATTAAGGGTTAAAACTACATATCGTTCCAACATATTAAATAATCACTACCTGTATTTCCAAAAAAATGTTCAAGTGATGAAGTTAAACTAATAAAAAACACCGCTGCGTCTTCAGAAATTAGCAACTATTTGTATGTATGATGATCACTTTTGTATATATTATTATAAATCGACAAACAGAAATTATATTAAAGCAATTGATACTAGTGCGTAGTAATTTGTGCCTGTCTCAGTTATTGGCTATATTCTTCTAATAAAGTTCTGCGTAGAAACTTCTGGATTTAAATAAAGATTGATATTCTGGGAGACCACTATAAATTAATTGCCAACAGCATCGTTTGCCTACATCACATTTACCGAGTTTAATTGCGCACAAAAATTATTATCTATAACTTGAATGCTTACATGCACTATACTGCCCCCACCACACACACACACATATATATATATATAAGGAAAGAAAAAAAGGCATATTTACTATGTTGTCTGCTAAAATGTCGTGTTTGCGTTGCGTGCCAGAAATTATTTGACTATCGTGCAATTTCATACGGAACAATGTAACATGCGCCGTGGATAAGACAGATAAGCGAAATACTCATGCCATTTCGATCGGTGGTGACACTTTTATGTGCCGTATGTAAAAGGCGCAGTAATCAAAAACTCATTAAGACGATTTATAATTTGCCGCTGCATTAACCCCTCTACTTGCTATATAGTTATATATTCAGTCAATTTTTTTTATATGCTTTAATTATTTTTATATGTTCCAGGAGAAAATAATCAATTTTCAATCATTTTAAATGTGGTATTTTGTTTTAATATTGATATAAGATAATTGAACCAGAAATCGTCAGAAAATACCAGTAATCACCAAGTTCACGTATTAAAAACTTATTTTGCTTTCTGTTGATCGTGAGACTTGCTGATATTTTTATTGGTTCCAAAGAAGTACTTACAATGTTGTGTTACATTATGAAACTCGTAAATATGAATTATCGAACTATTGATTAAATCGAATATGTGCAGCAACCTGTGCGAGCCTATGCGTGATTTCGATCAAATGCTTCATTGTGAAGTTAAAAGACACTGTTTGATATCTCTCTCTGTGATTTTGGAGTATTGACAACTTGTATGAGATAAATTGAGTTTTGAGTTATAAATCGAGATCGTAGTTTTACGTATACCATTACAAATTATTGTTTCACACAGATTTTTTTTACGTGACAAGCACTGGTTCATCGAAGCACGTAATCGTTCGACTACTCGCCATGTCTGTCGATTACTGGAACTAGGTGGGTCGAAAAAAATTCTTGTAAATCGAATAACAATGTATTCAAAATCCAAATAAAAAAATCCGTAATTGTTATTATCTAGACATTCTACGAACCAATAGTCGTCATAGGCATAGTTAATAAATAGATCGAGTTAATAAATAGATATGCAAGCAAATAAAAGATGTCGATCACTGGATCATTTCTATGTCGATAACTAATACATGTAGAACAGAGATCGGTACTACTCGAATAAAAATTAATTTTATTACAATTCTTTTCTTTTGAGACAGTCATTAATATTTATTGAAAATTTGTAATAATGATAGTTCTGAAAAAAAAATAAAAAATTATAAAAATGTATATATTTTATATATATATATATATATATATATATATATATATATATGTATGTATATATATTAATTTATGTATCTGAATTATTCATCGTTCGTGTATGCGATAGTTAAACACGTATGTCGATTTGTGTGACGATTATTGGGCAAACGTTATGGCGGCATGGCGATAACTCGTATATATCATTTGCGCCTTCTAATTTTTACGAAGGATTTTCTCAATAACGTAGATATAAGAATTGTAGAATGACGTTTTTATTCATCACAAAAAATTGATTTAAAATAACTTAAAATAACAGTTACTTTTCAATCTGAAAAATATAAAATTTGCAAAGTTAAACGTTTTGATTAATGTGACGATTACTGGGTCAATTGCCTTATTTGAATGTAAATCGCTTTACATTATCTGGGATGGCAATATATAGGATACATATATATTACTAGCAATTAATGGATAATTGTTTAATTTTAGAAAAAATAGGAGCTTATTTTAAAACTCTTACTTTTCCTTGAGTAAGATTTGCTATAATAATAACTGTATAATAATAACTGTATAATAATAACTGTAAGATTTATTATATATTGCATTTCTTGCTTTAATATATATGACATATTTCAATGTCACTGTATTGGCTTTTCTGTTCTATAAAAGTTAATTAGTGTATTAATTAAAAGGAAAATGTTTTATTAATATTAATATTAATATTAATATTAATGTATTATTAATGATAGTTTATTCTAAATTTATAATTATGTATTAATGTGTTAATTCTCGAAGTAGCATCGATTTTAATTCATCACATCTTCTAGCTTCTTTTTGTTTAAAGAAAAATATTCTAAAGCAATTCAAATGCAAAGAAAATTATTAAAAGTTGCAACAATATTCATCTAATTTAATCATTTTGTTATATATTATTAATAATAGATTATTCTATATTTAATATTACAGAAATAATATACAAATTTTTAGTCAGAGGATTCACCCCTCATTCCAATCCAGACGGTATTTCGAAATGAACCTTTATGCGACCTTTTCCCGCTGAAAATCGCTGGAATAATACACTGCCAAGGTCTGGCATATCCCTCTTGGGACATTCTGTATCTTTCGCGGCATATAGGGGGTGCGAATGTTTGTACCACGAAGGAGCGAAATACGAATATATATATATATACGCGTTACTACGAAAGATCATCGAGGTAATAAGAACGATATATTGCCTACCACACGTGCGCGTGCTATATGAGACTTGAATTATAATAATTGAGAAGGCGAGCGTCAATGAAATGTCAACACTTCTCGTACGAAGTAAGGAGAATGTTGATTCGCAATTTTATATTAGTCTCTACGGAAGTTCGACAATGAATATAAGATTTAGGTGCAGATTAAATGATTCGCGATAGTCTTCCATCAATAATTGGGTGAATTGTTTCGATTATCGATCCACAGTGATGTTTAACACAGATAATTAATCGCTACTGATGCGAAATGAGGCAACAGAATTTAGTAAATATCGGAACAAGCGTGAACGGAAGCGCGTGTCCGTTTCCAAAACACGAAGCTTTCCAATCAAATGAAGAGCCATCGGAGGCTTTGTATTTTTTTCTCCCGAAGTACTCGTAAATTCCGTTGAAATGTCTGTGGAAATTATTGCACTTCCGCGGCAGCGGGATTGCATTGGCAAAACGAAATCAATAACCGCACGTTCGGTTTCCGCTTTCCGAATGTTCGAATGAGGAAAGGGTTAAATGCGAATCTAGTGCACGTTTCAATGATTTTGTACAAGTAAATTTATACTGCGTGGGTTGAAATGTTAATTGTGCCCTAACGACCGATACAAGGAGTAATATTTGTTGCAATGTTCGCATATTCTAGATGTGAACTACAGTCACATTTATTACGGTATTTAAAATATGAGATTGAACGTGATAATTAAATTGCTTGTTTCTATGATAATAGCTATGAGGACTTTTTTGTATTTGATTAAGGCGAAAGGAAAAAAAAGGCAGTTTTATGTTAGGGAAATGTCTTTCTTCGGCAAATCGATATGCGGGAAATTCAGAAGCTGTGACAAAAAAAAGGATCGACACGATACGTGCATTAAAAGTCGATGGCTTTTTTTCGCGCGGCTCCTCTGACCCCAATATAGCGATAGATATATGAAATATGACCTGCTGGCGCGACGTCTACGGGATCGGCGAGCACGTCAAGCGAGAAGTTGCTCGAAAAGTGCACTTCCTGCGAGAATTCCCAAGCACTTTATCGGGATTTGCCGAGTCCCCGCGGGAGGATGTCTTCGACTGAATGCTTGCTGGACCAAGACTACGATTCTCTCTATGCGTGCCATAAAAAATGGCTTTCCTTAAATTCGTTGGCGCCTGCTGGGCGAGACTCCGCTGCCGACGAAATTTAGCTAGACGCAATAAACAATGTTCGGAACGAAATCCATGAAGCGCGACTGACTTCTGCGGACCCGTGAAAATAAAAGAAAAAATTGTAACGCCAATTGAAACAAACACATATAGTGTAATAATCGTATATATAATAGTCATATTTCAGTATTACTGTTAAATAACATCACATGTTACATATGTATACTTACATGATAACAATTCATGTAAAAAGAACGATTTTTGCTGGAGTATCTCTAAAAATTTACAAGATTTGAAAATAATTTGAATAATCAAAATAATTATGTAGAAAAACTCAACAAACAAATGTGACGAGCAATGTTGTAAAAAATATTAACATTCTAGTTGACAGTTTAAGCGTTCTATTTTGATAGTCCAATAAAAATATTTAAATCTCATCACAATGAAATTATTCGTATTTAATCCAATAAAATTATCTGTATTTAACTAAATTTTTATATACTTCGGCAAACCTAATGATTTTTTGATATAATAAAAAAATCATAAAAAGAAACAAAAATTTCAAAAAGAATTAGCAAAGTAAAAATGATATAAAAATAATATGTTTTCTTCTCTCTTATTTAAAAAATGTACATTTTAATAGTTCTTTACATGCTTTACGTTTTCGTTCCCACGACAATTTCCCAAAACTCTTCTCTGACTTCGAAAAGAGCTCCAAGAGAAAGAGATGTCCGGCGATACATTAGCGCGAAGTGATACACTTGTCAATGCGAAGTGGCAGGGCAAACAGAGTTATTTCTTCTCGGAGGAAGAAGGGTCGGGCCGTTGTCTGCGTCTTCGCATGAGAGGGAGTCGTCACCGAGTCTGAGGACTGAACGGACCAGGAGGGAATCCCACCCTATGTACGCGAGCGATAAAAAATGGACTTCCTTAAATTCAGCGTCAACCCCCGAAGAACCCCTTTCGACCTCTTTCTCTTTCTCTCTCTTTTCTCCCTTCCGTCCTTTTACTAGAAGAAGCTTGGCCAACCATTGATAAATAATGGCGATGCCCAGCCCCGGCGCGCATGGGGCGCGCCGGACCAGGAAAGTAATGAGAACTTTGCACCTCCGCCCCGCTGCGTATAATGTCGAATGGTACACGTATCGTCGATTTAATGTACACTCGGGGGAGCGCTGGCGCGTCGGTTTATTATTTATTGCGAGTACATAAATTTAATGAGGATCGTTATCGGGGCGAACGCGCCTTTAGAGTGCGCTTCGAATACACCGCAGATGGGTTCGCAAAAGTGAATACTCGTGAGAAAAGCTCGCCTGTGCGCCATACGCGCACGATGTATTTGCAATGCATACGAGCGACGACGTGACATTGCGCGTACGCGAAGAAAAACATCCCGATTGTCATGAATTCGAATGTACGCGAGTACGCCTTTGCGAATGTACGACTTTGCGAATGTAGCGCGACGACAATAAGTAGTAGTATTTTTATTCGATGCTTTTTACGGTATATGATACGAGACTGTAATTCATTGTTGTATTATTTTATAAATATAACTATATACGTTTCTATTTATTATATTTCTATTATATTTCAGAAAAGCTTGAATTGATCTTTCTCGTATTACAATTTATGCTATTTGGTTGCTGTTTCTATATTTAAAATTTCCTTTCCATTGTTTATTTTCATTTTAAAAGAATAGTTTTATTTCCAAAATTGATTACGTAATACCTTTTTTATCACCCCATAATTATGATATTTTATTACGGAATTGTGAGAAAACGTGATGTCGCATTATCTGGAATCTTTCTTATCAAGAAACGTTTCTCGCTGATTAAATCGTCAAACAATTAAACTGATGAAAGCACATGTGATTCATCGTGCTTGCCATTTGGTAAATGCGAAGAATATTGCACGAATGCGCAATCGAATTTCACTATGTAGTTATAAAACTTTACAGAGAGAGCGGCGTATTGCCATTAGTCATCGCGGTTACGGCCATTAGTCTGAATTTTAAGTTCTAATAACACGGGGAGATCATTTCACGGTTCGTATTGCATATTAATACTTCTCTATCAGATGTTCTTCGCCCGCTTATCTCTGCATGAAGGAGAAATTTGATAATCAATGAAAATGGAAGCATTTCAAATGTTTATTTCTTCAAAATCGATATTTTTGTACTATATTTTAAATTTAAATAAATTTATAAAAATATTTCAAGTATATCGATAATAAAAGTTAGAAATATTTCATTATTTAATAATAATAATAAAAAGTATACATAGTAATATAAAAGTAGTATAAATTCTAATTTTAATAATAATTTTAAATGCTTTTTTAAAGCATATTTTTTTGTACAAAAAAAAACAAACGCGCATGCTCTGAAATGTGTTCTGTTAAAAAAAATTGAACACATTCAGCGTCTCTTTCTTCAACTTAACACTGTAGAAAGAAAGAAAGATATAATTCAAATTATCTCACTCTTTCTTAATCAATAGTAACTTCATAGGATTACACAGTCAATTCTTATTGTTTCTATGAACTTTATTTGCATACTTAAAATTTCTTTCTTATCAAAAATTGAAAAGAAAATTCGGTTTCAATTCGAGAGCAACTGGTTATAAAAGCGCCAAGAAAAGCGTACATACTAAACTTTTGTAAAATTGACAATCGTCCAAATACCTTTGCACTTTTTTGCAATTCGATTGAAAATATTTATTCTCAAGTCACTCACTCGATTATCTGAAACTTCTTTACAGGAAGAATGTTTTCCTTTGCGCGACTTTTCACGCCATCCGTCGCGCCCTTTAACACGTTTTTCCGAGGACATCGAGGTCTATCGAGGCGAAAGTTTTTCGGTGCATCGCGTCCCTTTATATATGAGAGAATCAGCAAAAACACCCCCCCCCCTCCTCTAACCGGATCCATAATTCATACATCCTCCAGCGCCCTTAAATGCTATTTGCCCTGTCGTGATTTCCAATGGTATCGTTCTATTATGCCTTCGTGTGTGAAACCGAGGCCGATGATAATGGTCGTGGTGGTTTTACCGACGCTAGTGTCAGTGGTGCTGGTGGCTTAATATTTCGGTGCTCTTTTGGCGCAGTGTTTTATCAACCCTCCGAAAACTAGGCGGTAGATTAAACCCCATGCGTCAGCAATTTTCCACCGACAGCTGTAATAAGTCGTCGCGTCGGTGGCAGACCAATATGATTTCCGCGAGATTATATCAGAACAATAATGAAGGGTGTGTTCCTCTCGGAAAATTGGTTTGCGTGTTTATGCCATAAGCAACTGTGACTAGCTTTCCTTTTTCTTTGGAATAGTAAAGCTTCAGTATTTTGTTTATTCGGAGTATGTACTTCATTAATCTCTTCATCTTTAATGTTTTCTCTCCTTATATTTTTTAATTTCTGAAATATATGAAATTGATTATATGACAAGATAGTAAAACTGTTTATTATTTAGTAATTTATTTACTTTGAATATAAAATATATTATCGTTTAAAGGTAATTTAATTAACTTTATCATCTGCGTCTTTGCTATTAAAAGGATTCTCTTCAGGTAAAGGAATTATTAATTGTAACACTAATAAGTAACAAGTAATACACAAGATATATCTTTATTACCAGAAATTCTTCTTTAAAATAATTTCCATATAAAAAACAAAACATTGTTTTAAATCTTTTAAAGTTTTCTATTAAAGAATGATATGTATGTTACCTCTTTGAAAATAATAAAAATGATTAGATAGTATAAACCATTTTGTAAACGTACGTAATTTGACAAAAAAATCGCTTCAATTTTGTATTTTATTTAATCATGCTTGCGCTATTGGAAAATAACGCGTAAAAGTTTATTTACTGGTTTATTTCCTATGTATTGAAAAATTCACCATTGGTTTTTAACACACTATTACCCTGAAGTGACTTATTTTCTGAAGAAAGGACCAAACGAATCTTTGTAGCTTTACTTTACGGGACTATTCTACTTCGAAAGTGCAACATGGACGAATTTCTATGAGTTCTCTCGGAATTCCAAGTAGCTTTCCTTTGCATCTTATAGGTGTGCCATTGCGCTATTTCAGATGCAGGTGATATTTGGCTTTGCATAAAATCGACCAGTTTTATTATTCATAAAAAAATTCTACGACTCGAGAAATCCACAATGTCATTCGAATTTTTCTATGAGAACCTCGAATGAGATCCTTACGTGAAGCAAATATCGAATTTTCGCAATTCTCGCTAGATTACGTATAAACTTGTTGTGAAAAAGATTGCTTTGCGCAGCGCCATGTCAGCTCGTAACTGTTGCTCTTCCACGTGAGCTGGACCGCTTCTTCGTGTACTCCGGCAGTTCGCCGAATCCCGTAAGTTTCCCGCACTGTCAATATTTTGGACAGGTTCGGCATTTGGTGAGGAGAAAGAAGATTCTGCCCGCCCTTTCTTTCGAAGCAGGTAGAAAATCGCAGGAAACGCTCGATTGCACCCGAGGGACCGAAGTGGACTACGAGTGCCGCGTGGTGTGTGTTTTCCCTCGCGTTCAGGTCTTTGTAATCGCGACGATTGTGTTTGCCATTGACCGACATTGAATATATCGTATCTATCTAAACAGGAGATATCTTATTTCCGTGATGCCTCATTATGCGTCTCGCCTTGCTTTTCGGTGATAAAATATTTCGGGACAGTCATCTCCTCCTTTTTCTTTTCCTCTTTCTCTCTCACTCGTTCACACTCTTTCACTCTCTTACCCTCGCGTTTGCTTGACGCTTTCTGAATTTACAAGTTAAATTTGGCGCTAGCAGGTAAACGATTTGGGTGGCGCGATGATTATCGCTGTCGATGTCACACTGAAGACATTTTCAAGATAAAGTCAAAGATGGATAAAGTTGGAGATGCAGATGTTAGGAACTGCGATTACTTTAGGAATTCATCATTGGGTGTTAATAGTAATTTTATTTCCTAGACGTGATGTAAAATAATACAATGTGTGCGAAAGAAAAAATATTTATATTTATATAAATAAATAAGAAGTGGATATGCAAACTCATTTATTATACTACTTTTTTAGAACTAAAATATTAATATAAAATATGTTTACAGTAACATTTTGATTTGTGTATTGAGCGTTTAATAAACGCTGTATTGTCACTAGGTATATTATCACTCCAGCATTGAGCATGTTAAAGTCTACAGATAGAGATTCAAGTTAATAAAATGACACATGGGACAAATGGTTGGATGTACCGATCAAAAACGGATTCTTCGTTATCCCGTGCTCCGTTTCATCCTTTAAACACGGGCAAACAACAAAATGCAGATTCGTTACTCGTCGAAATAATCCGTGTCCGCAGCATCCATTCTCGATGGACGAGCTACCAAGAGACACCAAAATAGAAATCAACGTGAATACAACCAATCCAGGATTTAGATTCAAATTCGTGAGGTTCATATATGTACGTTTTTCTCTCTTTATTTTTATTAGTAATTTCAGAAAAGATAAAAGTTATATGAAAAAGATAAAAAAAATAGTAATATAAATTGTTAGTAATAAAATTAATAAATAATTATTCCTGAGAACATAAAAAGAATGTATGTTTTAGATATAAGTTTCAAAAATTTAATGTTTTTATATTATTGTGTAGGACAAATAATTTTCATTGTTACATTATTTTAATGATATATTTTAACGCATTTATGAGAATTATTAGATTGAGACACTTAAATTGAAATTAATATTCTGATCGAGATATCTCATAAATTTTTGAATATTGAAAAAATTAGCAAGAGACATTAAACGCGATATGACAAATGTCGATATAAAATACGTTTAGGCTCCAAAATGAATAATCCATTTCTGGTAAAGTGATGTTGCTGTAGTTCTGTTTAGATAACATACACAGTCAGATAATTCACTTGTCTCGCTGGAAACGAAATTACGATGGTCGCGTTGCGGCAACGTTAAAATCCGCCAGTCGGCGAAATGCCGAGGCAGACACCGCGACGCGTTGCATAAAGGAAGTATATAGCGTGTATTATTTTACATCTCCCAGAGGGGACTGTTCTCTTCGTCTACCTCGTTCCACGAGCGCACCATGTCTTCTGTATAATTTATTGCGGCAATACCCCTCGTCCGCTTTAATAATTCCGTCGTTCGCGCGCGTTCATTTTGCGCTTAATCCACTATCGCTTTTCTTTTCTCAAGCGTCTCTTTAGCTCGCGATTGTGCGCAACTTTTTTGTCAAATGAAATATTTCTCATATATTGAATATAATCCATTCACATATATGATCGTATAACCACAATCTCTGGAGATACGTGGAGATATCTTGGAGCATTCTTTCGAATACAATTAGAATTTTTTTTGTAAACTTTACCTAATTGTACATTTAATTTTTCTCTTTACAATATTTTAAAAACCGAAAAAAAATCTGTTTTGAATTACATTGAAAAAAATTTTGATCATTTTTGGTCCAATAAATGATCATTAATCAAAATCTGACTTAATGTTCTGTTAATTATGTGTAATACACTGGATTCATTAATATAACTACATTATACATTCTTGCAATAAATTCTAGTAATAGTTTTGTAACCTAAATCATTATGAGAATTTATTGGATCAATTTTCATTGAATATTTTCATTAAATATTTTATTGTAATTCCATACAGTTTTGGTTCAGTAATTGATAATAATGAATTAAGTTAGCAAAAGCTACGGTAGGAGTTAGATTGTATATATATATATATATATATATATATATATATATATACATAGAATTTATGAATATTACTATTAATCTATTTCAAAAATTTTGAAGTTAGTCTATTCGCTTTTGTCAGTTAAATATGTTTTGTACAATGACAATCGACAGTATTATATAAAGGAAAATGGATGAAGAAAATGAATGAAAGTTTTCTTTGAGTTAAAAGCTGTCTTTTATCGATATATGTAAATAATAGTTTCCCTTTATAGATCTGTTTCCTTTTTACGTACTGTTAATTGTCACTATATGACTAGCATTTTTGACCAACAAAGCGATGCTATACTTAGCGGTTACGAGAAAGGAGTTTTTCGATCTCCTGACTTTTCCAAATGCGAAGGCGGTTACGGAATAAATTAGGATATTCCTTGGAGAGATCAGATGGGTTCGCCGTCTAGAAACGGGATAGTTTCGGAGTCCGCAGAGGACGAGTTTCTCTACCCCCCGGGGAACGTTCAGAGAACAAAGGTCCTCGCGGTACACTGACGAACCCGTTCCTACGGCGGAAAAAAAGAAGAAAAAAAGGAGAAAGACACACGCGAGATAATAAATCACCGACCACGTCGGATCTTGAGGGAAATTCGTGGAGTGGAATGTCATCTATTAGGATTAGAGCGCGTCAGGCGCGTTCGACGGTATCCGATATTTGAAGAGCATGCTCGGCACGTTCCGTAAACGAACACGCGTCGCGATGTTTGTTATTGGGAAAATTTTCAAAGCAAATGCCCGAAAGATTTAGGCGTTCGCGTACACGTTACGAAAACAATGAGAGAATATATGTGGGAGAAAAAAAAGAGCGGCGAGAGGGAAGAGAGAGAAAGAAAAAAGAGGGGAGAGAAGGAGAAAATCGGAGAGAGAGCTCTTCAAACGAAGTTGAATATTTACTCCGGTCGTCGTCACCTCACTCCTTTCGGTCTTTTACCATTGCTGGGACAATCCCAAATAGCAACACGAGTGGTTTATCTACTGTCGAACTGGATAAATTCAGATCTTCATTGGGCTTGATTAAATGAGAGAAAATTTAATAAGTCTCTCGAGTGCGCTAAACTGCAAAATATGCAGATTTTCCCCAGTTTCTGCAATCTAGATTCACGAATTGCTGTCAACAATTAATTAATATTCAAGAGATTTTGTGGTTCATTGTTCAACTAAAAATTATCTTGCATGATGTGCTATTAATTTGAATTCTCATTTTAATCCTAGTTAATCATAGTAAGCCATTGTTATTTTTAGCCAGAGTCTGTGAAACTCTGCAACTTTGTTATCTCTGGACTGAATACGTATTTTTTAACTCAAAAATGTGTGAAATTTGTATCTTGAAGTTATACAAAGACAGATAAATATGAATCAAATAAATAATATTTTATTTTCAATGCTTCAAAGAAAGATAAAATAGCAACGTAAAAAATCGCAAGAGTTCGTTGGACTCATTTGCTAGAGTTAATATTTAGTCGTTAGATTTTTGTTTGAATATTAGGAGATTAGCGGAAGAATCAAAATTCTATTTTCAGAAAATTTAAAAATAAAACGTTAATTTTGCAGAGGCATAATTTCTGATTTTTGATATTGTGATATATATAATTATTATTTATTTTATGTAGAGCGTGTATAAACATAGTGAGTACTTGCAAATGTATATATTGCAAATATTCATTCGACATATTATATATATAAAATCGATATTGTGTATTATTATTACATATTATTGTTATATATGTAATATATCATTAACAAATAATGTGACAAAATTAAAGTCATTCATTCCGAGTACGTTATTATATTTAGTACTAGCAATTAGGATGTTCTATTTTAAGCAGACATTATAGATCTAGCGGTAATTCTTGTTGCAAGACATGAAGGAGTTACATTTTATTAATGCTTTATTTTTTATTAATGCTAGTATATTCTCTACGCGCGTTATAAATCGCTCCGTGTATTCAATTTTATGATGCGCACGGATATTTCATTCGTAAATATCGCACGAGCGTCTCGAAAATTTATCCAAGCGATAATACATATTAATGAGTTATTTGCTGTGTATATATATATATGCATATATCCTATGCATAATAAAAAGTACTGAATTTATAAAAAATATTATAAGATTTTTAACAAAATTTTCGTTAAAGGATTACTTCCTATTTAAAAGATAGAATCAAAAGTTATTAAAATAGATTTAATATAAAGTTAACAATTAATTAAATAATTTTTTTATATGAGGAAAAATATCACGTTTCATCAAGAAGTAGATAAATAAAGTATTTGAAATTTAAATTGTATATATAATACTATATATATATATATATATATTATTTAAGTATTATTTAAGTATTATTAAAATTATGTCATTTATCATATTATTAACATTATATATTGATTACATTTATCACTAAAATATCAAGAAAATATAATCACTTGCTTGAATATAATTAGATCAGCAGAATATTTTTTATACAGCTTAATTGAAATCATTCCCGTAATTGAAGAATGAAAAATGTAAAATTCATTAATTTTCTTGTTAGAAGAATACTTCAAAAGCGAATAACCTCCGTGATTGTCTTCATTCCTTCGAGACTTTAAAGGCAACTACTTTTCTATTCGCAGAAATATAGATGAATGCACATTATGGTATACTTAACGGCACAAATACAATATATTTGCAAATGCAAACGAGTTGGATTAATATCATTTGAACTCGTAGTATTTCGGAATTACGAACACATATGCGCGATATTTATGAAGAGGAATATTTAGTGTTTAATGTGCAGTGCTTTGCCAACGATGTTACATCCGCGAATATAATTAAATGATTCAATGAAGATCTTCCTTGTATCGTAAAGTTTACGTTTACTTTTTAATATGAATATATTAGAGAAAAAATCTATATATTGTATTTCTATCAAATATATCACAATATATTATATTTCCAGCAAACATAATAATTAAAATTTGTTAATTTTTTAAAAATAAATTACTTACAAATTTGTTATTTGATATTGAAAAGATGAATATAAATCACTTTAGATAATTAATACTATCAAAAGTTGTTTCTTTCCATTAATTGAATAGAATAAGTGAAAAGAAGAAGAAAAGCTATCAAAAAGTGAAAAAATTAGTATTAACACTGATAACTATATGTCTGGACAATTGAAAGTGCTTTTCGTCATTCGTAGGAAGCTTTTATCGTATATATATATTGGATTTCTCCATAACACCATTCAATTAGCAGTAGAACGTTCTGTCCTCCATTACATTTGTTCCAACAAGCTGGCGACGGATTAATCTCGCTCGAAAAAGCTTGCTGCTCGCTCGTTCAATCGAAGGTGAACACTGGCAAAAGCCGTCCGTGTCGTTACATTTCAACAAAGATCCAAACACACAACTCTTTGCCACCCTTCTCCCCCAACTCCTCTCGATTACCGCCGACGAGTCGCGCGTGCTTACAACGAGGGCCTGGATGTACCATCGTGTTAACGCGATGCTTCGTCACCCACGGTGCCGAGTTTCGAGTCGAGCCGGTGTTGAAATTTTGTTCGATGAGCGAAGTACACGCCGGTTTAATTTGTAGTACAGTCGAGTGTACGACGCGGATGTGTAGGTGGCTAGGAGACGGGAAGGGAAGTGGAAAGGACGAAAAGGATGGGGTACGATAGAAATTTATTGAAACGCATGCTGTACCCCGTGCCTCCCTCGGGATCAGATACTATACAGTATACCGCATAACAGTTTGCCCAATACAGTCGAATTAAGCGCGATGGCGGCAAAGAAACGGTTACCTCGGCCGTAATTCTGTGTAACTACATTTATTCATGTCTGGTTTTAGTTAATTGGATGAGTTTTATATCAAATCGACCGGATGCTTTTGCATTAAAATTGTACATGCGAATAATGATTTTAAAAAAAGATTCAAGATAGATAATACTACTCCAATATTATTAAAACTCTTATTTGTACAATATAAATATATAAAAAATTGAATTCCAGTTTTTTTTATCGAAAATTTTATATCGAAAGACAGAATGATTTCGCTGAATTTTGAAAACTGAGTTAAATACAGATCTAAAAATAATTTTATTGATCCAAAATAATTACGTAAAGAAATCTTAAGTGATAAGTAACATTAAAAAAAGTTTTGGCATTCTAGCAATCAATTTGTCCTACATAATAATTTTGATAATCCAATAAAATTATTTTCAGATCTGTATCTAGCAAAATTTTTAAGCTTCAGCAAACCGTTCTTTCTGAGTTGAAAAAAATAACGGCAGATAAACCCCCCAATCGATCTAAGTAATACACAAGTTAGCTGAACAAACTGAACATATAAATTAGAATAATAAATTGTTTAAAATGCGTTTTCCGACAGTGAAACAGTCAATGATGTAACATCAGTATCACGATAGGGAAATGCACCGCGATGTACGTGAATAGGTTTCTTTAAAATATATGGAAATGGAAACCATCGATGCCACTGACGAAGGCAAGAATAAACTAATATCGTGATGCAATTCCGCATATTTTATAGAGGTAGACTTCCGAAATCGCGTTACGTTGATTCGAGTGATTCGTTTTTAATGGATTTCCCGGGGTTGCAGGTGGTGGCTCGTGGGTGGCTGAAATTTATTGAAACGTATGCTATTCTTCACTCGTCCCCGTAGACCACTGCGCTGCGCGTATGGCAGAGCGGTTTATCCGATGAAGTTGAATTGCGCGGATGGTAGACACAAAAGTTTACAACGCGGATAAAAAGAATTCCCGGATATCGCTCGGACGTGCGCCGTATAGCTTGCGCATATGGTTTCGAGTCTGTACTTCTCTACTCTTCCTCCTTCCTTCTCTCTCATTTCTCTTTTTTTTTCTCATTTTGTGTTGTAACATCGAACTTCGTTTTGCATCCAGTACAAGCACTCAATTCTTTCTTAATGTTTGTTTAACTTTAATATTCATATTGTGAAGTTAAATTGACAATTTTATCGAACATTATCATTATTAAGGATAGATCAGCTCTAATATTGATTATCGATTAACGATCACGATGGAGAAAAGAGTTTTAATAACTGTATTAGATATAGATTTTTAATACATCAATATTTCTTGTCTTTTGTTTTTATTAGAAACAGAATTATTTTTAAGCAAAAACTTTTAATTAATGCAACAATGTTGCAATATTTTTAAGGGTTTTGAAAAAAATAAATCCATTTTTATTTGATATTTCCGATGAAAGTCTCGTTTCTGCGGTTGTAACGGCAGCAGAACGACGGACAGGGAATTGTTAAATTTATGGAAACACCGCCATGCATTCGTGTATTCCCAGGAGATACCCGTGGAATTGTTCGCGGTAGCGAAGGGGTACTATATTCGACATAGACTAGTCAGATTCCTCATAAAGGATGAGTACCCTATGTATAGATATAGCGCATTATATCAGTATATAAACTATCGCTTAATTAAATGTATTTTTATTTACTGTTTATAGACGTGTATTCGTTGGAAACAACGATACTGCTAATTTCTTGTGTATCGCTAAATCGGTTTTTAGTTACATCACGATATACCGCGCGATATCGGTACACAATTGATTGAAATGTTATTCCCCTCGTTCCCCAAGAGACTCCAGTTTGTATCGCATAGCAGTTTACCAGAGTGAACTGAATTGTGCGTAGCGATGGAGAAGGCTTGGAAAGCTGCGAAAGAATATGCTGAAGCGATGCTGACTATCAATATTTCGAGATTTCCCATCCTTAATCGTTCTATCCTTCTGATATCGCTCGCGATCGCACTGTATTCATCGCAAAATTATTTGCGAATTGGATTTATTCGCAGACTTCCCCGTGGGGAACGACAGCAATTTTATTACGCTGAATTGTCGCTATATCTGTTGCCACTTAATTATGAGAAACTGTTTTATGGACACGATATTGCAGTTTATTATTAAGATTTTTCGATGGAATTATTATATTACAGAATTATATGAATATCAATAAGCTTCTAAAATGTAACGAGTTTAATTTTTCGATTATTTTCAGTATCATGCATTATTATTGTTCGTTGATAATCTATGTACACATTAATCCCTGTGTAATTACAACGTTCAAATCTGACAAAATGAATATTAAACTGCTCATATGGCTGCAACAAATGTAACATTAATCAGCTGATGGCTTTTGTTGACAGGTATGTGTTATAGTATTTCCAAAATGCAATTAAAATGTAATTTGGCATTATATTAAAATCTAAATTTCATTAATATTCATTACTTTGCGTATCATTTTTTAAAAAATATTATATTTTAAATAATATGAAAATAAAAAAGTACATTTGTAGTATTTGTAGCATATTATTAAGATGAATTAATTGCAAATTATTTTACATGTAGCCAATAAATGAATAATTAATAACCAATCTGATAAAGTTTATTAATAAAGATAATACTTTAATCACGATAACGCGCGATGTTAAAATATTTAATATTTATACGTATTAATTTATATATGTGATAGATAATGAAATTATTTTTTCCGTGCTCGAAAGGGATGCCATTTTATACACAAATTTTTCTGCCAGTCGCATTATACATTTACATGTAAACAGCTAATCATACTTCACAAATGAATGCTCGCAAACTTATCACTGTATATAATTTTGATAGTTAAATTCAAAGGCAATGAGTGTGACATCGAGAGATAGAAAACAAATCAATAGGTGATATCTTTTATGGTACAGTGTTATTATTTCTGCTAATTCAAATGGTTATTCAAATATGCGTGAAACTTGATTTAAGAGGATTGTTAGAGACTTTAAATTACAATCGATTGCTTATGAAAAAATATATTTGATTTTATTCCTCTTTTTTTTTTAAATCAATGTTGTTCAGTGAAAAAAACATTCATACGTGTGAATCAATTTAAATTGCCGGCACGTTGCATCGTTGCAACACTTGGCGAGATCGCAGTGTCAGAACGGGCACATTAAAAAATTACGAAAAATATGTTTTTGCTCGTTACACATTGCCGCATACTTCTATAATTGATTTTCGAACCTGAAACGGATAAATGATACTCGAATTCATTAAAACGCGCAATATTTGCACCGCAGTCTCGATTGCTGCCGATTGCAGAGATTGTTACGAATTGTTTGTTGACGCACACTCCGCTATTTGACGCTTATTTTAAGGATCGAAAAATATTGCGAATACTATGCGCAGTGTATCTCTAACCATATAATGTATAGGATCTATTGTGTGCTCTTGAAAATGATGAAAGCAATTATTTATTATTATTTATTTGATTTATAGCCATTTTTAATTTTTGTTTAAAGAGCAAAGAATACACAATAGAATGACGTCAATAAAATTGATGTTATTGATAGATTATGACAGGAAAGGAAAAAGAAGAATTAACAAAATTCTTTTAAACGAGATATTTAAAGGCAATTAATGAATTTGCGTGATATTTGAGGCGTATATTTATAAAATTAATTAATTAAATATTCAAAATTTTTTTTACTTTATTCTATCATTTATTTATTTTCTCATTACAATTATAAAATATTGTTGAGTGTCATTGTTTTTGCCATATAATCGCACGTAGCTCGAAAATGATATATATATATATATATATATATATATATATATATATTTGTATATAGATTTGTATTTTTCTTTTTTATTATTTCAATGAGTATACAATTCTATTTAACCGTCATGCTGTCTAACCGTCATATATTCATACTGATACTATGTATTTTGCACACGTCGCACATATCCGGCCAACAAAAATTCCACATGCGTGTAGACGTTTAATTCGCCGTGTATTTCGTCGGCGCGTATTTCGGAAAAATTTATTTTTATTAATTTTCGTCCATTTACATTTTTGAAGTCGAATCGAGTGCATGCAAGTAGTGGCCGTCCGCGATAATCGAATTCCTCGAGCTGCATACTATTAGCTCTGGCATTTTTATCGAATTACATATAGTGCGTGTATTAACTCAATCACTAATGGGCTGCTAGAAGAGTGATAATGTAGCGGTGAATTAAGGTTAATTAAAGTTCTTTATGTTCATTCTATTGTAATAGACTATATGCGATTTAAAAATTGCACTAGATATCAAAATAAGTATTTATTTGAATGAAATTTTTCTTCTAGAAGATATCTAAGAGTAGTTTAATATTGTAATATGATTTGATTACTTTATACTTATTGATTCTCATAAATATCTTTTTCATTTAATTACTGATATATTGATATGTATGCAAATTTTGAATACTATTTTCTATAATATTCTAGCAGAGTTAAATTGTGTAGATTGGTAAAGAGATTAAAGTTTGCATTAAATGATGCGCTTGTATTATTATGGCTCCAGTTTTATAAGAATATTCGATGAATATACATAAATAAATTACTATACTTAATTTTTTTAAAGCAGTTTCTAAGTTAATGAAATTACATATTTCAGTTAAAAATTTTTCTTAAAATAGAATTTTTCAACAAATTTTATATTAGATGTAGAAAAAAAGATGTACAAAAAATGAGTTTTATCTGTAAAAATTTTCCATTTTTTTATTATTTTAATAATTTTTATAAATACTAAGTTAATAAAAATTAATTTTTTATAAAACAATGACAGGTCCCAACATTTCTTTTTGTAGCTGTCTACTCGATATTCTAAGAGAATACGTAGAGTCTACGTAGAATCCACTTTTATGCAATCCAGTTTGACGAAACCAAAAGTATCGAGACGTTCAAAAATCTAACGGATCTTCGAGTGTGTTTTGATCGATGTCGCTTGCAAATGGCCGACATTTTGCGATGCGACCCGTTTCGCTTACCATCGTATCGAATGAAAAACGACGCGAGTCCTGATCGACTCCACAGCTCGCTGCATCACGAACATATTTCACGAGGGTGATTTTATAATACCGCTTTTCCATTCTTCACGATATTTCTTTCCGCTTAATGTTCTTTCCTTATTCGTAGGATCTGAAGGGGTCATTTAACCAGGGGGACACACCCTGTTTAAAATCATGATTTTGGACGGAGGGTTGAACAAAGCATGTATGTACCGATGTTGCCAACCGTAAAATTATATTATAGTACTTGCATTATAAATTTTATGCATTATTCTCATGTGCAGATGAGAATATGAATAACGTTTAAAGAAAATAAATAATTATGATTTGATTACTTATTTTTGACAAATTAATATCTTTCTCTCGTGAAACATTTTTATTATTATTTGATACATGTCGATTATTATCGATTTCCTGATTTCTTAAATTAGTTTTATTTCGTTTTTTAATAAAGATACTAATTTTTAGATATTATTAAGAAGTTTAGATATTGATAATTTTTTAGATATTATTAATTTTTATGCCTTCTCGAATGTTCACAAACATTAGAGAAAGAATAAATTTTTAAAAAATTTTCTTTACGCCAAATCTGCAACATTTCATGCTCATTGCACTAGAATTTTGTTAGCAAAAGTTGGCAAGATTGAATTTATATACAAGACAATTATAACAAATGGGAGCGAAAAAGGAAGAGAGAAAAGGGATCTCAGAGTTTTTAGATGTAATACTGGCGGGCTTAAGTCCAACCGCCTCTCCTGAACTATCCCCTCGGCTTGTAACTCGGCCCCAGGCGTCGATGAAAGAAGGCAATACGGGGGATGAATCCACGTGAATACACCACGACGACGATTACAGAAGGCGGCAGGGTGTTGCACCGGAATTCGCCACGGAATCGCTTCAGCGAGCGACGCGAATCGCTCCAATAAATTATCGTTGCTAAAACGGTGCTCGGGATTTGCAATTATTTAAATGTACCGGATAACTACGACAAGGTTGAGTCGCGTAGGAAAGGTTTCGGAAAGAAAGGAAGGGATGGGTGATTAGATGGGGGTTGACGAACCACTGTAGTCGTGTACGGGGTTGTACGGACGAAAGGATTTTGAAAATGAGTTCGAGAGAAAATTGCACCTTCAGGAGATGATTGTGTTAGCGTTTAGTAGGAACAGTGATTAACTTACATACTTTTTCCTTATTGTGGACACAATTGTGATATAGAAGGAAAGAATGCAATTGAATGAAATTATGAATTGTCTTTAAAATTTTATTTACATATAATTTTTGAAACTGATTGATTAAAGAAGATTCGAATTTTTAGAAAATGATTGCATTAATATTAAAGATTAATGATGATAAAGAATTCAATTATTTACTATTTGTATTTGTATTTTAAGTAAATTTAAGATAAAGAAATAAAGAACAAAATTAGCTATTCAAATTATTAATGAAAAATAAATTCTAATTAAGTCTTTGTTAGTATAATATAAGTCCATTATTTGTACTAAAATATTTTTTGTTTTTTAAGTAAAATTCTTATAAAAAAAATATCATGGATGAAATTAAGTATTTATTGTTTTATTCTCGTTTAAATCTTTTTAAAAATTCATATTTATATATATTATTTTACAAGGCTATATATACGTGTATTAAAATTATATGAGTATAATTACAGCGCAAAACATTATTAAATATAGTGTAACTATTTTTTATGATACGTAGATAATTCTGATCTGATTTTATATGCAAAAAAGAGAGTAATTCCAATTATATGATAAAACTCGTATGATTTTCATATAATCTTTGCCTTTCGTCTTTTGTTTGATTAAACAGTACGGTACATTTAATGCTGTTGCAACTTTCTTTGTCATTTGAGTGTAAAGCCATACTGAGAATATTAAGCGACTTGACGTGTTCGATCAGTGAGCCGCGGTGCAAAGCGCCCTTCGACGTTCCCAAGCAGGAGTTAAAGTTACTTAAATGTACCGGATAACGGCGGTAGATCCATACCGAGCAAGGGACGAGACTGAGGGCGAGTTGAGAGACCGGAGGGTTCAACAAAGCACTAAAAGGTTTCGAACTTCGTCGAAGAGTAAAGCGCCGAATCTCGCTTGCAGTTTTGGGCGCTGCCGTTGTGCGGAGGCTTTTACTTCGTCAAGTACTATTAAATTACTCCGACGAAGATCGGTACTTTAGACAGCTGTCGCGAAAGGAATCGGAAACCCGTTGTTCGCCGTTGAAATGTAAGATGCGATTTTACAAAGACTCGCTAAAAGCTATCTCTCAATTTTGTTAATGTTTGAACTGTTAGTTATATTTTTTTGCACATTAAACAAAATCCAATTGTTTTTATTTTAAATAATTTTATGACAACTAAAAAGCAAACATGATGATCTTGAAATTTTAATTCTTCACATATATATTGATCATAAAAATACAATTGTCAATCAGAGCCAACGCTAGGTGTTTTTGTGCGAATTCAAATGCTTTATTAAATAACAAATCAATTAGACGTTTTGATCTCTCGCTTTTGGATTATTCTCAATTAACGAAAATGAAATTATTATATGGAGATAAAAAAAGAATGTCGTGGTCAAATATATTAAAACAGAGCAAGTCACGCTGAGCTACATAAGATGTGAATGTGTCAGCATTAAGAAATTTCTTGGAAAATAGACTGATGGGATCTCGAACGATGTTAGTTAAGACGTTAAACTGTTTACATCAAAATGAGATTGCGAATTTGATATAACATGGATTCAATTTGACTAGTAATTGACGAGATCACTGCCAGTCCATTTTTCAAGAAATTTATCAATGCTGACATATTCATATTTTATGTACTCAGAATGATTTGCTCTTTTTTAATATATCTGACTGCGATATTCTCTTTAATCTCCATATATAATAATTTCGGACAGATTTTCGTTTTTGTTAATTATTGAAGGTATTCAAAAGTGAAGGGTCGGGACATCTAATTGTTATTTAATAAAAGATTTGAATTCGTACACAAACATCTAATGTTAACTCTGATTGGCAATTGTACTTTTGTGATTTCTATTCTCTAGAGTTTTTTATTAACCTTTTTTTATATATTGATTTGGACAATTTTATTATAACTGTATTTGTATGCATAACTGTATTGGCGTGCAATTTTGTAAGTAGTCTGATAAAATCGGAGTTGAAGTTTGTCGTTATTCTTGATTATTTATCAGAATTTCAGTTGATATACTATAATCTCGATATATTATTTCCGTCATACAAAAGGACAGGATTATTGAAATCGGATTAAAATAATGATAGACATTAGAATTCGAGATATTGCGAGTTCAATCGAATCTCCGATACCCAATACGAAATACAATAATTTCACATGATTAGATAAAATACAATTAGATTAGAAATATACATTAGTTCCATCATTAATTTGGAATAAAATAAGGATAAATTTATACGTGGTTGAATAGAACTTAATATAAGGAAATTATTGTTTCCTGTCGGAAAATTAAATTAGTATATGAAAATAGAAGATGCAAATGACTGTGCTTGTTTTTAACATTTCAGCTTAATATTTAATTACTCAATACTTAATTTTTTTATAATCTTAACAATTTAATATTAGATATAACTTGATATAATGTATAAATTTTAAGACACTAACGTTTCTATAAATTTCTTTGAAAATAATTAGATAAATATTTTTTATTTTATAAATAATTGAGAATCGTGTATGTATTTTTTAAATAATATATGTTAGACGAAGTACAAAATTGTAGCTACCCCGGCAAGAAATAATTTATCGCTATCAAATTTGGGGATCGAATTTATGCTGAATACACTCATATATATGCATATCTATTTATGTTTGCATGTCCCCTTCTTTGGCAGTATTTCAATTTCAAATCAGTTTTCGCTCGAGGAATTCCTGATGAAAATTAGTTGGCAAATGTTGTACTACTATAATGGATTTCTAAATAACAGCCTGTCTCGGTCGTCAATCTAATTACAACTCTTGATCTGAAACTGCAGCCATGTTGAATTATGTCAGAAACAATAAATTATACGTGATCCTTTTTTTTTCTTTTCATTGTTAGTTCTGTTCATGCGTTGAAGTAAATGAGTTTCTTTGCATACTATTATTTGCGTTCGATATGATAGACTTATTTTCCATTTTATTTATAAATAGCAGTATAATTTTATTTCTCGTAAGTACAGTTAAAAATTAAAAATCACAATAATCGTATCTCAAAGTTGATAATTAACTTAAAGTGAAGATCTCAATTAAACTCTTTTTATGGAAAACGTCTTCGAATTTCTCAAAGGAAAATATGACTGTTTCTGTCTTGTATTCCGAGACGTCTCATATATAAAATCGCGTTTCGATGTGTTGCATAAAAGGGAGCGAATAAGATTACGTAACTCGTGTCGCGAGGGAAATAAATGTCTCCGTGGAACCGCTGTTTGCCGCTTCGGAAGAAGAGCGATAATTTGAAACGCAGTTTATCCGAATCACCTCCAGTTCGCTTCGAGCTACTAACTGGTGGCAATAAGCCCTTTCCAACTTGTACGTACAACACAAACCACCCTTGCGCACGACGGCATTTATGTTCTTTATACGTCTTTTATAACAGTTTTCCTACCTTTATCGCTCGCACGAGTTTTTCAAGGTGAGAAATGGTCGTAAAATCGGTATACGACTGGCACTCGTTGGCTGAAATTATATGTTCCCCTTTCGCTTTGGTTTTCAAACTTGATCGCAGTATGCCGTTGATGCCATGTTTTCGGTCATAAATGGTCGCGTGCCAAAATCGCCATAAAGTTTGTCATGTGAGAAACAGCCAAATAAACAGAATGTGTTGCTCGAAGATGCATTTTACTCATTTTTTGATGAAGATATTAAGATACGTTTAATGATACGGACGTGATAATTAAGAGATTAACAGGAGTATTGCTGTAAGTGTTTCTGTAAATAATATTAGAGTTTCTCTTTCTCTTTTAAATAGGTACAAACTATGTTCACGTTTAAAATAATATATCAAATAATAGGATGGAGTTATTTTTATATACATTAATTCCACAAAATTATTATAAAATTACTTACTATAAAATTACTTATTATAAAATTAATAGAATATGTAGGTAATGTCTTGCTAATGCACGAAAGCGTCTGCTAATTAGCGATGTTCTCTTATGTTAATTAAAAAAACTTAGAATAAAGCTTTACCTGTTACCATCACAAACACAACTAACGTAAAACAAAACTTCATTTTAGATTTATCATTTTAATTGCATAAATAAAATATTTTCAATTTATCGAATATTATGTAATGACGTCTCAACAAATATTCTGTTTTCTTTCCTCAATTAAAATCAAAATATTATCTTAATTATTATAGTTATATCGAATATAATTATTTTAAAGATATAAATTTCCGAGCGTATCCGGGAAAATATTAATCATGTTAAGAATATCAGGTTTCCCATATAACATAAATGTTCACTATTCATGTCACAAAACAGTGATCACATTTTATCTTGAACGCTCCATGAGAGGACTGCCATTAATTTAATATAGATCGGATAGATTTATACGTTCTGAGTACATATATTTAGTCGAGTATTTCGAATATATGTATAAACTGCCTCGTATTCATATACGAGCTTATAAATCTAATCAAATTTACAATATTAAATTGATCAGTTTTTCTATCACTATTAATTGCCTCCGTTTTTTAAGTCTCCAATATTCGAACAATATAATTTATATAAATATTTTTAAAATTAATTTGATATACTGTTGTATTTATAAAAAAGATTTTAATTAATTTTAGTGTGCTTTTCTTAATTGAACTCAGCATTTAGCATTTTAATATTGACAAATTGATACGTACATATAAAATATTTATTTTATTATAGAACCTTTCAAATTTTTTTCTTCGTGTATTTATATTTCAATTGTAATTTTTAACGTTGTAATAAAAGTTGTATTTTAAATAAAATAAAGTTATGACATTATTTTACTCTACCATGTCGAAATTTTAGGGCGTGCAATTTCGTAAGCACAGCTTTAACATTTAACGAATTACATTGCTTTGTTTTCAAAACGAGCATTCTGATTTTCGACAAGACATGCCATGCAATCAATCGTCGTGAATAGATGAATCTGTGGACAGTTTATAAATTAGTCCCTCGTATACGCCAATAGAAATGTGAAACGGAAGTAGGGAAGTCAATGTCATAATACACTTGGAATTAGGAACAAAGCATAGCATGGTTCTCGAAAAGCATTTCAACCCTCTCAAGGGAATAGTTTCTAGCTCCTTCTGGGGATGTTTTAGGTCTCCTAACTAGTTTTATTCCATGAATTGACATATCGGTATCATGTATAGCGCGTTCAATGTAATTTTATTAAAATAAAAATTATATCTATTGTCTGTATTATAAATCGAAACCTCCGATTTATGCTAGAAAAATAAGACATTTAGGAGAAAATGAAACTGCATTGATAATATCTGATTTTAAAAAGCCAATATGACAAATCGAGTGTGCGTTTTTTGCTGCGTTTTCCAGTATCTTTCAATCCATGCTATATTTTATATGACATTCTTGTTTTTCCATGATGTCACAAAAAATATGAGGACTCTAAAGGGCATTCTACAATGAGTTGCAAACATTCCGTCGCCAGTCGCGATGCTTCGCGACAGTCAATCAGAAGTGTCAATAATAATTATTAGTACTTCTGATTGGCTGTCGTGAAGCACTGTCGATGAACTGTTTGCAACTCATTACAGAGAATGCCCTTTTTAATTCTGTAGAATTACAAAGAAGATAGAAATAACGATTCCAAATGATATCAGTTTTTATCAAGAAAGAAAAATATTGCTTAACAATTATTTCTAATTTTTAACATAAAAATGTTATAAAATAAAAATTGTATTTAATTTCAAGAAATAACAGTTATACGAAAAGAAAATAATGTAATTTTTATTAACATCTTGTATATTTTATTGCAAACTCAAAAATTATAAGCGTCTGTCACAATTGAAGCTCATACTCTGCTACGATATAAACAACATCGGTTTAGTACCTCCAAGCGAGGTCGTCAAATATTGTTCCGCCAAGCTACGGGAGCTAAAAGGGACGTGCTTCATGGGTAGATAACATTCACTTCATTCCGCCTCCAAGTCGCGGAATGACACTGGCCGTTCTCGTTCCGAGTTTATAGAACCCCAGAATCCCCTACGATCGTAACCCGGCACGAGTCTAACGCCTCGACATGGCGCTTTCCCTCGTGCGGCTCTTGTCCATCTCATAATTCACTGTCAGTGCATTAAAGTGGGAACCCGCGGCAATCACATCGCGAGCCTTACTGTCCGTATAGGTCGCGGAGATTTCCGGTTTCTTATCCCACGCGCTTTTGCGCGCACACATCGCTGTAACACCGGGTGGTAACCAGAACCATGTTTTGTGTGCGCGCGATATTTTACCTGCCTATGACATGGCCGTGGAAGAAGACGCGACGGTTACATGAGCGGGAGGGCGAGAAGGGTTTCGCGGGGGTCAAGGGAAGGGCAGGGGGGAGAGGGAGGGGTGAGCACGTCATACAAATGGGTTGTCATTCATTTTCGCTGGCTTCCCCTGATTCTGATTCATGCCTCCCGCCGTTTCGTATTACTCACGTAGAGGAAGCGACCGTCGTATGAACAAAAGCTCGACTCGCTTGACGACCTTATCGTTTTAATTTCTTACGGAGTGTCATTCTTCATAAAGTTGTCTTATTCGCCCGACTCGCTTTCCTTTAATAAAAATGAGAATTTTGGAGTGACGAGATTATGTATTATAAACTTATATTTAATATTTTTGCGTGACACTTTATTCTGATTAGTAGGGATATAATGAAAACATTTTTTTCTCGGCTGTTACATTAAGCGTTACTGTCACATTTAAATATCATGCAATGAATATGAACTATAAAGTGGCAATCACGATTCATTTTTGTTTCAATATTACAAAAATAGGATTAATATTCGTGTCAAGAGCATTTTTTCTTAAAGAGCATTTTTTGTCTTGTCTTGATTTTCAAGATTATTTTTGATTTTTTTATCTTGACTATTTCTTGACATTGTATTTCTTGTCTTGAATTCAAGAAAGATCTTGAATTTCTTGAAATTTCTTGATTTTTTTTAAACAGGGCTCTTTGACTACGTCATATCGTAAGAGATAATAAGAAAACATAGGTATCAATGAATTGAATGTCAAGTCGTCTCGTAATGTATTATGTTTAAATTCTTGGTTTAAAAGTGTGCCTATAATATTTATATCTATTATGCACAAATCTATTAATAAAGATTAAAAATATTTCTCAAATTATCATTTTTAATATCATGAGGTTACTGCCAAATGTAAAAACTATTTCAGATTATTAGATTCCTAAGATTATTAGAATATAATAATAATAATAATTAATAATAA